>NC_091434.1:49762368-50069868 GCF_964237555.1 Oryctolagus cuniculus
TTTGAGGTTGGCTGCTCATTTGATGAAGAAGTTCTGCCCACCCAGAGAAGAGTTAGAAATCTGGGCACTGTTCAGATGAGTATCTCAGAATCAACTTCCTAATACTCAACCTGCAGTCAGCTTCCCAATGCCTTCTCGTTAGCAGGCAATAAAGTAGAGGACAGTTTATTCCTCAGTTGGCCATAAAATTTGGTTCCTTCACCACAGATTCCCCCAAATCTTGTGAATTAGCCTGTAAAGCACTCCTTTTTCATCTTCCAGAAAACCATGGCTATGTCGGCATCCCACCACTATCGCCAAAACAGTTAAGAACACAAAATACCAACATTTACCTTACTTGCAAACCAGTGAGTTAGCCTGCCATAGTTTTGTGGGTGCTGGTAGAAAACCCAAGGTTTCTGGATTAGAGATGAAGGAACAGTTTAGTGGCAGAGTTTCAGTATTTTTGCACCTGCTCCTCGAGTTCCAATTCCAGCAGGATCAGGTGACGTCTCTTCATACAGTAGGTTGAGTTATGGAAGGAACCTGAGCTTGGAAACCCAAATCCTTTATAATGGTCAGTAAATGTGCCTGCCTATTGCTCCAGAGTCAGACACCACCTCTAACTTTCAAGGCTCTTCACTATGCAAACATCCTTTCCAAGGAACAAGAGGAAAGTCAGTGCTTTGCTCACAATGTATGCAGAAATATGAGAGATCTCCTTTAGAACACAGGACTAACTGGAAAGACAACTATCTGGCAATACTATGGGAATGGCACTCAAGACTACCTAACTAGAAGCTGAAGCAACATCTGATATTATGTGAAGAATATACATGGAAGTGTTGGGATCTTGTCTCAGGGAAAGAACCTGAGGATTTCAGCCAAAGAAGGGACAATAGAAGCCAAAGCATGCTAGACATCAAACAAAAATAACAAGAGCTGTGGATAATTTCTGAATCAGAATGATAAACACCTGTGAGTTCCTTTTACTATTCACCCTATCTTTATGTGTTGAAAAATGGTTCTAAAAAAATTTTAAAACATTTTAAATTAAGCAATTTGAAACGCAGAATTATCCATTGAAGATAAGGTGCTTAGTGCAAAAAAACTGTTAGAATTTGTATACAACATTTCTCACCAATAAAGCTGCTACAATAGTAGAAGGAAGAAAAATACGTGGGGCGGCTGGTGCCGTAGCTCAGCTGGCTAATCCTCCACCTGTAGCGCCGGCACCCTGGGTTCTAGTCCCGGTTGGGGTGCCAGATACTAGTCCCAGTTGCTCCTCTTCCAGTCCAGCTCTCTGCTGTGGCCCAGGAAGGCAGTGGAGGATGCCCCAAGTGCTTGGGCCCTGCACCCGCATGGGAGACCAGGAGGAAGTACCCATCTCCTGGCTTCGGATTGGCGCAGTGCCGGCTGTGGCAGCCATTAGGGGAGTGAACCAACAGAAGGAAGACCTTTCTCTCTGTCTCTGTCCCTTCCTCTCTCACTGTCTAACTCTGCTTGGCAAAAAAAAAAAAAAAAAAAAAAAAAAAAAAAGTGGGGCAGGCATTGTGGCACATCAGGTTGAGCTGCCACTTGGGATGCCTGCATCCCATATAGGAGTGCTGGTTCAAGTCCTGGCTATTCCATTCTGACCTACCTCCTTGCCAATGTGCCTGGGGAGCAACAAATGATGATTTAAGTTCTGAGTCCTTGCCACCCAAATGGGAAACCCTGATGGAGTTCCTAGCTTCTGTGGCTATTTGGGGGAGTGTACCAGAGGATGGAAAATCAACCTGTCGCTCTTTCTCTCTCTCTCCCTCTCCCTCTCTCCTTTTTTCAAAAAAAATGTAAGTTGATCCATAGATATAATTGAAATTGAAATTTTAGTTTTAGAAATATTTTATATATCTTAAATATGGGGACAAGGACTGGGCTGAAAGAATGTTGGACAATAACATTAAATTTCATTGGATATTAACAGTGGTGTCTAATGTACATGAAATATCTAATAACCAATGCATTGCTGAAATTCTAATGTTTAGTGAGCGAACCAGAGGAATGCAGGCCTTGTAAATGTTTATGACAGATTGCTTATTCATCACAGCAAACAAAGCAAAAATAAAACTGACTTTAAGAAAGCCTAGCAATTCATCTTTTTCACTGAGTATCAAACAAGTGTTAGACACCATGCTAGGTGAGTGGATCTAAAAAGAGAACAGACTTTGAATTTCTTCTTTTTAAACCACAATCTTCAGGATTTTGAAAAGGCTATATTAACCACTGCAAATTCTTGTATTATTTAGTATTGGAACATATTTTTGGAAAGGAAATACAAAATGAAATCTGAAAGGTGACAGGTAGAGTTGGGATGGTTCTGAACTGATGGAGATAAAATGGAGAAAGGCCTGATCAAGCTTGGAAAATGGGTAGAAAAAGTTTCCAGAAGCTCTCTGCATGGGCAGCAAGCAGACTGTAAGCCTGGGACAAAGTAAGGAAACTGTGATTTTGAGATGCACATCTCTAGATCGTCCACTGAAACCCTCGGGTTCCAAGGAGAGTGCAGAGCACCTAGACTGCTCATCAATCTGAAACCACATCCCAAGAAAGGCAGAGAGGACTCAATAGACACTAAATGAGAACTTAACAGGGGGACAATGATCCCTGAGAGAGGACATTACCAATGTACGTAGAATCTTGAAGGACCTATGTGTTGCGGCCTAGGGTCACCTTAATTATACCAGTTATAACCTAAAGGCTCCCAGCCAAGGGCTTAGGGTGGTGGGGAGGGCAGATTGGGATTGAAATCTAGCCTATGCTCTGCTCACTGAGTCATGCACCTGGCACAAAGCTGCATCTGTCCAAATAAGGAGCACCCATTCCTTAACATGACACCCGGGAGGGGGGACCCATCTTTATCTGAGTAAGAGTCTATAAGAGCTAGTTGTGGCCCTGTGAGGAGAATATCCTCCAATGCTGGAATGTTAGGATTTAGGGGCACCCATTGAAATTCTATGAAAGTAGTTTAAAGATAAATAAAAGATGGCATTACTTTATACAGTGGGTAGTAAACATATGGAACTCATTATCCTCAAGATGTTGCCTAGTCCACAAATATAAATAGGATAAAGAAAGATTTAGATAAATTCATGCTTGTTAGATTCATAAGAGCTGCTGGAGCATTGTTGGAAACACATAGGGAACATCTCCAAATGCTTCCAGGGAATGTACCATGTTTGTCTTTAGAATGGCCTGCAATGCCAGTGCTATGAACTGAACACAGTAAATCTCTGCCTATCCAGGTTTGTCAAGGAAATCAACAGCCATAATAATCAAATTTTCCAAATAGCTTAGGTATTTATATATGTATATATATAATATATATATAGTGTTAAGTATTTTCTTTATATTAATATATCAAGATAGAAATGTTTCCCCAGTGGTGGTATGAATATTTATGAGTTTGCGAAACAAAACCTTTTCTTGAGAACTTGCATTTGTCATGATGAAGTCCATTATTGTGCAGGCTTGAAAGACAGTGCTTTCCCAGAACCTAAGGTGTCAGCTGAGATATATGACCCTATTGGACTACAACCTGGTCTCAAGGTGCTAAGGTGTTTTCCCCTTACCTTTCTTTAAGCATTTATTCCTACTTCAAATAACAATTCATGTCCTCTTCCTAGCTCTTCAGTCCTCTCTTTTCACTATTATAAATGGGATGACAGGAAAAAAGTCTGTTTCCCGAATTGCTGCTCCCACTTCTGTGACCTCAGATGGGAGCTCCCTGCTCTTATTTGTCATCATCTCATTGCGAAACAGAGTTTTCTTTACATCCCCACAGCTCCCAGAAGCCAGGCTACACTTTTAACATCCTCAAATGAAAATTGGGAAGTACGGTTTGCTGCCGGATTTGGCCACAGCTGAGCTTACTCCTGAGTCTGGCATTTTAGTGTGCTTTGAGCTGCTGTCACAAAATGCCTAAATCTAGTTTAAAGTGCCTTTATAAATCTAGGTGATTTAGAAAGAACAGAAATTTATTCTCTCAGAGCTTTGGAGGCTGGGAAATCTGAGATAAAAGCAGCAGCAGATTCAGTCTCTGGTTCCAAGATGGCAGCTCACTGCTGCGTCTTCTGGAGAAGAGCACTGTTGTGTCATCAGATGACAGCAGAGCAGCAGCAGGAGCGCAAGCACTGTCACAGCTGCACTGGTCCAGCATAGGCTCCACCTCCCAACACTGCTGCGCTCCAGCTGGGGAGGATACATTCAAACCGAGACACTCAGTGAGTCTCAGATCCATTCTGATTCCTTCATAGGGAAGTAGATGTTTCGTTCTCAACTCTGTCCAGCTCGATCCAACCTCTGAAGCAAGCCAGAAGTATCCACAACTCCAACCACAAGCACATGGCCAGGATCCAGAGAAGAAAAGATATTTCCTCCCTCCAGCTCAGGGCCCACTTCTCTAATCATTATTGCGACCAACATCTTACTCCTTTTCCCAAGAGGACAGGGTAGCGGAATCATGAACTTGTCCCATAGTGCCTGGCAGGACAATGCATCAAAATACAACAGTCTATATTGATATGGTGTAGAAGACGTAACTGACATATACCCCATAGACGTCAACAGCCTAGGCATGGTTGATTTCTACCAAGTCCAGATCTACTCCCTGTGTGAGCATGAGATGCTAGCATGAGATGCAAATCTTGCCTGCACATCCTTCATGCACTGTCCAGATTTTGCATCCGAATAAGTATGCATGCAAATCTCCAAATGAGTAAAAGTGAGTAACTGATATTTTAAGGCACAATAGTCCATATCCATGCTTTGAAGATAATTAATACTTATCTAATGAGAACACAATGTACAGAGATGCAGTCCTGCAGATTAATCAGGCATTCGTTGAGGTATAATATGCCATTTAGCAATTCATATTAAAAGTCACCAATTCAAAATAATGCATTTGCTTATGTTTGAATATGTAACAATTCATTCTGACTATTTTCTCAAAATGGAAGAACAATGTTCCCTAAAGGAGACTTCTAGCTTCCATCTCTAGGAATTAAAGCAAACAAACCAAAAAATTGCCTATAGCTCCTAATCACAGATATTTTTCCCACTCCTATTCCCAAGAAATTTTCAGAAAATTTTAAGGCTGAATTTTAGTCCAAGCTCCCTCTTAGGTAAATATGATTAATAAATTCTAACACATACTTCATTTTATCTCTCTCTAAATTTCTGCATTTCTGAATTTGGGATAGTTCAATACAGCTTCTCACAATCACACTTAGCCAAGCAGCATCTATTGTATAGATGTCTCATGACTACATGAAAACTTGGTCCATTAAAAACAAGTTTGGGGCTGGAATTTGGCATAGTGGTGAAGACGGTACTTGGGAAATCTGTATCCCCTATTGGAGTGCCTGGGTTCAAGTCCTGGCTCTACTTCTTATTCCAGCTCTGCTAATGTGTATCCTTGGAGGCAGCAGATGATGGATCAAGTAATTGGGTCCCTGCCACCCATATGGGAGACAGAGATTGAGTTCTGAGCTTCCAACCCTGGGACCCAACCAGCCCCAGCTGCTCCAGGCATTTGGGAGGTGAGTCAGCAGATAAGAGTGGCACATGCTCTCTCGCTTTCTCGCTCGCTCTCCCTTTCAAAAATCAAAAACAAAACAAGCTTGCTGGATCGGATGTTTGTCCTAGCGCTTAATATGTCCACATACCATATCTGAACACCTGTTTCAATGCCCACCTTTGGTTCCTGACTCTAGCTTACTGCCAATGTGGATACTGGGAGGCAGAAGGTAATGACTCAAGTAACTGGGTTCCTACAACCCATGAGGGAGAACTGGATTGAGTTCCAGCTCCCTTCAACTTAAGCCCAGTCCTGGGTATAATGGGAGTTCTCTCTGCTTCTCAAAATAAATAAATTTTTAAAGAAGCCTTGCTGAAAATATACCTGGACAGCTATACAGCTTCAGACAAGTCACCTGAGGACATCTGAGGTATTTTGGCCTTTGAGGACAAGGAATATGAAATTATTTTCCTGCTCCTTTCTGGAATCCTTCCACAAACACCTTTCAGTAGGATCAATACAGCTCCAGAATTAAAACCTGCATAATGGGCATTGATGGTTTGGAAGAAAGTCTTAGAGATCATAATGGAATACTGTGTTAAGAAAGGCAGCCTTGGGGCCGTTGCTGTGCCTGCTGTACCGGCATACCATATGGGCGCCAGTTCAAGTTCTGGCTGCTCCACTTCTGATCCAGCTCTCTGCTATGGCCTGGGAAGGCAGTGGAAAGATGGCCCAGGTCCTTAGGCCCCTGCACCTACATGGGAGACCTGGAAGAAGCTCCTGGCTCCTGGCTCCTGGCTTCAGATTGGTGCAGCTTCAGCCATTGCTGCCATCTAGGGAGTGGACCAGCGGCTGGAAGACCTCTCTGTCTCTCTCTCTCCCCCACAGCCTCTCTGTAACTCTGCCTTTCAAATAAAAAAATAAAATAAATCAAGAAAGAAAGGAGGGAAGGAAGGAAGGAAGGAAAGGAGGGAGGGAGGGAGGGAGGAAGAGGGGGGAGAGAGAGAGAGAGAGAGAGAGAGAAGCAAAGCCTCCCATGCCGGTGTTGGCAGAGCTCCATGCTCTGTAGAAAATCAGACACCAGCAACTGTGAATCCGAGCATGACTCATCAGTCAGCCTTCCCATGTGCAGAAAGTGTAGAGAACACTTTAACCAATATAGTTTCATTGTTACTTTTTTTGTATGTAAAAGTTAATAAATGATTTTTTTAATCTTGTCCAGATAATTCATTTTAAGTTACAAGAAAGCTTTAAGCCCTGATTTTTTTGGTAGTGGGTTTTTTCCATAAAGACATATGAAATAATGGTGTGTGTGTGTGTATGTGTGTGAGAGAGAGAGAGAGAGAGACAAGAACCCTGGTGCTCACCTGCAGTGCATCCATTCCTCTACTCATCCCTGTCCGCTTGTGACCAATTGCCACAGGGATACGTGTAGAAAGTGACTCATGTATTTCTGGACCAAAGCATATAAGAAACGAGTTCTTTGCCAGAGTAACCCTGAAATCTGTTTTGGAGATGATGGAGCCTCCACCTGCTTTTGGCTTCTGAGCAACTGTGTAGAGTAGGAGCCCCAAGCGACTCTAGCACTGTAGCACAAAATAAACATTGGTTGTGCCGGTCACTGGTCTTTGGGGGTTGTTTTTACTACAGCATGAGTCTGGCATATCCTTACTGTACAACAGCCCATCCAACAACCGATGCCATCTCACATTTGATGAAATGAAGCGCAGCACATGCATGCTGCATGTTGTGCTGGTAGTCTTCACAAGCAGCTCTCGTGGGAGTGCAGGGAGTCCCTGGTGCGCAGCATTCGCCTATTTTTGTGATGCAAGTACTCCCACCATGGCAGATGAGCTTCAGTGCGTGAGTTTAATGACATCTATTTTGATGTTTGGGGAACTTTTTGCATAATTCTAGGTTTTTATTTGTGTTCCAGATGGACAACTCTGCTGGAGAAATAAGTTGTGGATGGTTGAAACAAGTAATTCATATATTCTTGGTATAGTTTAAAATACATGGTACAACATTAGTTACTATCTGTTCTGAGGTGAGAAACAGGGTGGAATCCAATTATTTCTGATTCATTGAAGCAAAATAAAAAAGGAACCATTTGGAGAATGGCTTACTCCATGTCCTCAGATGTCTTTCCTTGGGACCAAGACTTCCTTCTGTGACCTTCTCAAGTCCTGATGAGTTAGAATGAGATTGGGACCCTGCTTAGGCTGCTTCCCAACACTAACACTTCTACCCACTCCTTTTATAGGAGGAATCAGGAAGCTATTTAGGCAAGGCTTCCAAAATCAATATACTTTTCTATTTGTCACAGAATCTGATATGTTGCTGATTCAGTTTTATTCTTTAGTATCCTGAAAACATGGAATCTTAAAGAATTCCCTGGAAAAGGCCAAACCTTGTAAGTCAGTTCCTATCTGATTCCTTAGAGGAGATTAAGACAAATAGTTAAACGCAAAGACTTCAGAGAAAACATCAAAGTTATCTGTTAGGAAAAGGCATGTGTGACACAGAAGTATGAGACCAGTAGATAATCAGGGACTAAAACAAGCTTTATCTACTTGATAGCATAGTCTGGAGTTCCCAAGAAGTCCCTATGGCTGTATTAGAGCATATTGCCACTACGCTACGGATACCCCAAGCCAACCTATGCAGATCTCTTACTCCCTCACATGCACCACTGAAAAGAACCAAACAATTGTTTTAGAAGGTATCACAAGGCTTTTCTCCACTTTTACTGTTAATTTTGAGATTTCATTGAGATAATAGTATTGAATCCCCCCCCCCCATGCATTTTGTACCCTTGTGCAGGAAAACAGGTGTGCACCTGGTGTTTACTAACTGCTTTCACCCACAGCCTTGCTTCTTTTAGTGGCCTCTGGATAAGCCCCAACAGCATCTCTTAGAAATTCAGAATCTTAAGTGTCACCCCAGACATCTAATTTTAATAGACCCCTGGGTGACTCCAGTGACATTATGCTGAAAGTCTTATCAATTAGTACTTGGAAAGCTAAGGAAAATCTCAGGACTTCTGTCCCATCTCTGCTGGTGTGTGTCTAAATGGAGAGGTCAACAAAACATCTGAAAGTTTTTCATCACTAAAGAGAAAACTCCCAGCATTCTTCCAGTGCTGTGCAAAGTTGGACTGGCTCTCTGGTGGAAACAGACAGAGGCTGGTCAGGAGTGACTGACGAAAGCCCCATTCTGTCTTTGTTGAACGACTCTCCCTGGTATATAGTGTAGCCCTTTGTCTCACTATCCAGTTTGTTCTGAGGTTACTCTGGACAAATTGGGCCTCAAGTTCTCTCTGCATTTGTGTGCTGAATGTAGAGCCTTTCCAATTGTGCTACTAGTCCCCCAGTGGACACTTTGTTGGCTGGTCAGTTAATACATTGATTATTTCACATCTAAGACACTTTAAAATTTAAAATAATTCTTTATTGCCTAAATTACTGTATAGTCATAGAATCATAACATCTCATTTGTTTTGTATCAAACTCTTTGGGGTACCCTGAGTACACATTCATTTGCTGCTAGAATTTCTCCACTCCATTTGAAAACATGGAAAAACATGACATGTATCACCTCCTACATCAATCTCTTCTACTTTTGAGCAATTCTAATTAGAGGTTCTTTCTCATGCTGGATTAAAATTTGTCACATATCCTTTTTTTTATAAATAGAGTGTTACAGTATGCATTTCTTTGTGTCCTACTTCTTTTCTTTTTCTTAAGATTTTTTTTTTATTTGAGAGGCAGAATTACAGAGAATGAGTGAGAGGGAGACAGAGAGAGGGGTCCTCTATCTACTGGTTCACTCCCCAAATGGCCGCAACAGCTGGAGTTAGGCCAGTCTGAAGCCAGGAGCACCCCCAGGATCTCCCACATGGGTGCAGGGGCCCAAGCACTTGGGCCTTCCTCCACTGCTTTCTCAGGCCACCAGCAGGGAACTGGATCAGAAGTGGAGCAGCCAAAACCCATATGGGATGCTGACACCACAGGTAGAGGCTTAACCTACTACGCCATAGCACCAGCCCCCACTTATTGGTTCTTTTTTTAAAAGATCCATTTATTTACTTGAAAGTCAGAGTTATACACAGATATATAAGAGGAGAGAGAGAGAGAGAGAGAGAGGGAGAGGGAGAGAGGGAGAGAGAGAGAGGTCTTCCATCCACTGGTTCACTCCCCAAATGGCTGCAATGGCTGGAGCTGTGCCAATCTGAATCCAGGAGTCGTGCCAATCTGAATCCAGGAGTCAGGAGCCTCTTCTCAGTCTCCCACATAGAGTGCAGGAGCCCAAGGATCTGGGCCATCTCCCACTGCTTTCCCAGGCCATAGCAGAGAGCTGGTTTGGAAGAAGAGCAGCCGGGACTCGAACCGGAGCCCATATGGGATGCCGGCACTGCAGGTGGTGGCCCTACTCGCTACACCACAGCGCCAGCCCCCATATTGGTTCTTATAATTTTTCAGTCATTGCCATTGTGAATTCTATGCCATATTTCCCTTAACTAGCTCACATATTCTATCTTGTTAGAGAAAAACTGGGAACCAAGGCAACAACATATTGTAGTAGGGATCCAAAAGCCATCAAAACAGCACCTGAAGTAACCTAGGCTAGGAAGTGTTTATTTGATTGACAGTTCTGTGTACTAGAGCTGTCTGCCCAGGAATGATCTCTGCGACCAGTGCTATGATCCTACATAAGCAGCAACACCAGTCCCTGGGAAAGATCAGGGTGTGGTAAAGCTCCAGCCACTCTGTTCCTCCCTTCATGGTCAAGCATCTGGCAAACATCCTGGGGTGAGATCAGAAGGCCAGACTCCACGGTGGGGAGCCTCTCCGTTCTCACAAAGGAGATCCGACTCTCCGGCCGCTGGCAGTTTTCCTATGTGAAATGGGAGTTCCTGGCACTCCATGAAAGTCCTCCCTCCTTCCCTTGGCGCTCTTTCTGCTCCCACCCCTGCACTCCACACCCTGCTGCACACACCCTCCCACGCCTGGGTTAATAAAACCCCTCCCTCGCATACACTGGGCGCACACGCAAGCCCCCACACTTCCTCTGCAGACATGCCCACAGCTGTCTGAGACACACACGCAGGCAGCACAGGGCTTTCGGCCTCACGCCTGCCTCCTGACTCGGCCTCCTCACAGCACCTTACGCTGCCTCTGTCGCTCGTTGTCTCCTCTCCCTGCTCGCCGTGGCTTTAATTTTCCATCACCTCATCCAAGTCCCCACACCACCCTCCCACCCCTTTGCTCCTGGGGCCTGGGAGTGTTGGCACTGTCGCCCTGCTCTGCACATTCGCAATCCGGAGCTGTCACCCAGGAGAGTCGTCAGCCTGCATGTGCTTGCCTGTTCTCCTGCAGCTTGGCTGAGAGGGAGGATGGGACGCGCTGGCAGGCAGTTCTATTTCTGGAAACGACAAAAACCCTTGTTTCCCCTCCTTGAATTCCCAAAGGAACCCTTGTGAGACTTTGCAATGCACCATCCTGCCGCCTGCCCTCTATGGCAAGTTTTCCGCTCTCCCTTCTTCAGATTGGCGGGATGTTGTCTGTCCATGGTGGCATCCCTCACGTCATGTGAGTACAAGTTACTCCAGGCCAGGAGAGCACGCAGGGAATATAAAGAGTGATGGAGGCCGGTGCCGCGGCTCACTAGGCTAATCCTCCGCTTGCAGTGCCTGCACACCAGGTTCTAGTCCCGGTCAGGGCGCCGGATTCTGTCCCGGTTGCCCCTCTTCCAGGCCAGCTCTCTGCTGTGGCCAGGGAGTGCAGTGGAGGATGGCCCAAGTACTTGGGCCCTGCACCCACATGGGAGACCAGGAGGGAGCCCCTGGCTCCTGCATTCCAATCAGCGGCCATTGGAGGGTGAACCAACGGCAAAGGAAGACCTTCTCTGTCTCTCTCTCTCACTGTCCACTCTGCCTGTCAAAATAATAATAATAATAATAATAATAATAATAATAAAATAAAAAGAACAACAGGAATCCTTTATTGCTTCCAGACTAAGTGCATATATGAATTTTAAAATCTGCTAGTATTTATGTGAGGTAAATAGTAAGCATTACACTACATTAGACATTAGAGAAGCTGGATACGTTTTGCTCACAGAAAATTTGTCATTAAAAAAAAAAAGCCCATATCAATGAGATAAAAAGGAATGTGAATAGTCAGCCAGAAAGAACTTTAATGCCTTTCTTTTCATGTTTAGAAAAATCCGTGGGTCCTTATTTTCTGAGGCATGCAGTCCTAACTTCTACATTCGGTATTCAAAAACCCAACAGTCTGGGCCCGATACCCGCTTTTCATCTCTGCCTTCCACTTTCCCCTCTAACGTAGCCTACACACTGGGCTCATTGCTTCCCAAACACAGTCTGTGGTTTTCAAGAGAACCTTGAGACCAGGGGCCCTGCTGTTTCCACGTCCCATCCCTCACAGTTCCTGGCACGGTGTGTTAGGTGTAATACTGTCACTGTTGAGCAAACCCTTGCCCAAGTTAAGCCTCAGGAGCAAGGGTGGAGCTAGGATTTGTAAGCTCCCTGAGTAAAGAGCTGGCATGTCCTCTTTGCTTAGAAAGTGCCTACGTTCCCCTACAGTAAGCCATCGCCCTGTCAGCGCTGTTGTTCGTCGACACTGTTTGCCCGTTGCCATAACTGCCCAACAATGTTAATGCGTTTAGAGCACAGCTCTAGGACTTGCTTATCCAACCTCACATGTCCAGGCTTCACATATCTTTGGACTGGGTTTTACTAGAAACTAACTGGTTGCTATCACCACCACATGTATCCAAAACACACAGGAAACAAGTCGGTGCAGCACAAGTAGAGACTGGAACCAGACCCCCTGTAAACGAGTTAATTCACCCTCAGTCCAGTTTCTTTTTTTTTTTTCTTTTCTTTTCTTTTCTTTTTTTTTTTTTTTTTTACTGGAGGAGAAGCAGAGAGAGTGAGAAAGAAACAGACACAGAGACAGAAAGAGCTCCTATCTGCTGATTCACTCCCCAAGTACCTCAACAGCTGGGTCTGGGCTGGAATCAAAGCTGGAAGCCGGAAACTTAATCTAGGTCCCTCCTGTGCGTGGCAAGCACCCAATCACTTGAGCCACCATCTGCTATCTCTGAGGGTACACATTATCTGGAAGCTGAAATCAGGAACGAGCGGGGACTGAAACCCAGCACTACATGGGACTGCTACACCAAACACCTGCCTCTTTAATATTTCTTTTTTAATCACTAATTTCTACTCTGTCTGTCCCCCAACCAACACCTTTTAAAAATCAGACTTATATGAGGGCAATTTTAATGTAATTTCATCCATTTGACCACTGTATATCATCAGAGAGATTAACAAACCATGAAATGGTTCATAAGAGAACAATGAAAGAAAAGGTTTTGAAAACTCCACAAACTGGATAATCAAGTCATGAAAGGATAAGTTTTTTTTTTTTTTAAAATCATACTTCTAAAAACTTTTTTGTATTATATTACAGGGCAACTCTGAGTTTCATAAAATAAAAAGGAAACTTTTTAAAAAATAATTAAACATGAGTGTGTTGGCATAGTGGATAAGTTGCTGCTAGGTATACCCACATCCCTTATAGGAGTGCCTGGATTGAATTCCTGGCTCCATTTCCAATTCTAGCTTCCTGCTAATACACACCCTTGGAGGCAGCAGGTGGTGGCTCAAGTAGTTGAGTTCTTGCCACGCAGGTGGAAGACCAGATAGAGTTCTAGGTTCCTGGCTTCGGCCAGCAAAGACCAAGTTGTTCTGGGTATTTGGGGGAGTGAACCAGTGGGTGCTTCACTCTGTCTCTGTTTCTCTGCCTTTCAAATGAAATGAAAATAAATAAAAATTTTAGAAAAAAAAGAACTTAGTGTATCATGCCAGTTATTTCAGAATCTGAGCTTTGAATTTAAAATAACTGAGCAAAGCTTTGCAGGTCTGGGGGTGGGGCTGGGGTTGAGAAGAACAATTTTTGGGGGATGGTAGGGCCCTGACATTTTGAGAGTCCTGGTAAAGAGAGACAGCATCCAGATTGGCGATCGCCATGGATTGAGTGTGTCGCGCAAGAGGGCAACAGGAAGGGTAGGAATGATGGCTAAAGGACCTGGAGTTTCTTTTTGAGGTAATGAAAATGTTCTAAAATTGAATGTGGTAATGGATAAACAACTCTGTGATGACTCTAAAAGCCATTGAATTGCGTACTTCAAATGGGTGAATTGCATTGTATATGAATTATATCTCAATAAAAGCCGTTAAAAGAAAGAGAGGGAGACAGGCTCAGTAAGTGTCGGGGCTTGAGAATTTCCTGAATCTAACCTAACTCATTGTGATCTGACTCATTCCACTCCACTCTTGAAACCACTCTTTCCTTTCATAAGCATGTAAATCTTACCTGTTCTCAGACATATTTAAGCCAAGAAAAATGAAAAAGGTACTTGAGTTCATAGCTTTCTGAGAACAAGCAGGGGCTTGAATAAAAAGCTGTTGTAACTTTGACCAATTTATTTCTGTTTATCTTGCAACAGCTTAAGAAAATAGAGATTTTGTTGGAAGAATAAATGTGAAGTTCATGAACAAATTTTGGAAAGAAACTCACAGTGATGTAAATAACAATAAAATAACATAAGGCCATAAACTTCCAAAGATAAGTGAAAGAGGTGAAGATGGAAAAAACACATCAGGTTTGAATTCCAGCTCTGCCACTTTCTCCCTAGAAGACACCAGAAAGAACACTAGCCATTCCAAGCTTTGCTTTTCTCTTGTATAAAAGGGAGATTTTCGTAATAGTCCCTCCTTATCTTCAATAGGCAAGTCCCAAGACCCCTGTGGATGCCTGAAACTGTGGGTAATACCAACCACTGTGTATGCTGTGTATTTCCTGTATGACCTAGGGGTTCCCACACAGTACCAGAGTTAATCTGTCCTCCTGTGTTTGATGCCACGGAGCCTCCTCTGCATCGCTGCTCTTGCACTTTGGGGCCATTATTGAGTAAAATAAGGCTAACTTGAACACAAGCACTGCAATACTCCACAGCTGATCTGGCAGTCGAGCTGGTTACTAAGTGACTAGTGGGCAGGTAGAGTACACAGCACGGACATGCCAAAGAGACAGTTCATATCCAGGGTGTGGTGGAGTGATTGTAAAAGATTTCATCATGCTTCTCTAGAGCAGCAGGCAGTTTACAACTTGTGACTTGTGTATTTCTGTATTTTTCACTTAATACTTTTGGGCCACCGACCAGGAAATTACAGATAAGAGGAGACTACTGGTGCAAGATTGTTCTGCAGATTAGAGATAACATCTACAAGTGCCTGGCAAACCGAGGGCACCGAGTAGTAGTTACTATCATAAATAACATATATTGAGATTCACCATTGGCCCAGCATCTTATGCTTTTTGTATCATTAATCTTGAGAAAACCAGCAGCAGTCACTGGAGGCTAAGTTATGTCGCAATTTCAATCTCTAAATCCCATCAGCTTCAAAAAACCCAGAGATTTATTTCTCACTCAATTTACCAAACTGTCACAGGTTGGCCTGGGGCTCTGCTCTGCGATATTGACTCTGGAACTCAGGTTTAAAGTGCTGATAACACGGGACCATTTCCAGCCATGTGATGAAGAGTCACCAATCATACACACACTTTTAAAACATATGCCTGGAAATGACACAGGCAATTTTGGCTTCCACTTCATTGGCTAGAACAAGAAACAAGGTCACGTTTATCATAAAGGAGGCAGAAAATTGCATTTGTGAGACATGCATAAAAGATGGCAAAGCAAAATACATCAACTGTCCTAATGATTTCCATGCAACCTTGTAGTAGTTGTCTCCTCAATTTTCAAATAAGGATTCTGAGATACAGGAAAAATAAGTACCTCCTTTTACTATACAGCTAGGAAGTGACTGAATAAGGGATTCAGACCCAAGTCTTGTGTGGTCCTGTGCTGTTCCCATTCACTCTCTGAACACTGAAAATATTCTACGTACCAGGATATGTGAATATGTCTCCACATTTATAGAAAAATGTGTACATTTCCTTTGGGAACAAATTGGTAACTGCCTTCTCAGAAACAGATTTGGAACAAAAACATTAAGAATCATAGAATGTTCACACACTCTTTGACCTGATAATCCTAGTACTGGGAATTTATCCTAACAGAAGAATCATCCTCAAAAGGTAAACAAAAAGAAGTTGTATTAATGAAAAGACCTATGTGACATTGTTTATAATAGTAAAGAACTGAAGAGAATCTACACTATTTTTTAAAAAAGATTTTCTTTATTTACTTGAGAGGTGGAGTTACAGACAGAGAGGAACAGACAGAGAGAAAAGTCTCCCATCCACTGGTTCATTCCCCAAATGGCACAACAGCCAGAACTGTGCCGATCTGAAGCCAGGAGCCAGGAGCTTCTTCTGGATCTCCCCCACTGGTGCAGAGGCCCAAGGACTTGGGCCATCTTCTACTGCTTTCCCAGGCCACTGCAGAGAGCTGGATTGGAAGAAGAGCAGCTGGGACACGAATCAGCACCCATATAGAATGCTGGCACCACAGGAGGAGGCTTAGCCTACTGTGCCACAGCACTGCCCCTACACATTCAACAATAGGAAGAGTTGAATGATTTATTGATGATACGCTCAATGAATTATTGTTAAGCTATTATTTTGTAATTATGAACACCTGATAGTAATAAAAAGAAGAGCCAGTGATAAAAAATTAAGTGAAAAGCAAAATAAGATTATTTTTGATATAGTTCAACTATGTGAACCATTTGTGTGTCAGTGACTGCTAACATGCTCCATGTTTGTTATTTCCTTCCTCTTTTTATTTTTTTGGAATTTGTTTATTTTCTTTAAAAAGCATAGAGAAAGAAAGACCAATAGACAGAGATCTCCCATCCTCTAGTTCACTCCCCAAATGCCTGGAAAATCAAGGACTGGGACAGTCTGAAGCCAGAGCCAAAAATCCATCCAAGTCTCCCAAGTGGGTAGCAGAGATCCCGTACTTTGAACCATCACTTGCTGTCTCCCAAGGTGCATGTTACCAGGAAACTGGAATCCAGAGGGAGCCAGGACTCAAATACAGGCTCTCCAGTGTGGGATCCAGTCATCCCAAGGGGCATCTTCACTACTTCATCAAATGCCCATGTCTCCTTCCTCCTTTTAGTAACAGAACCTCCACATTCAGTGTTAACTGGTTGCAGGGGTGCCTGGCCACAGCCAACATTTCCTAGCTTCCTTGAATTTAAATGCTGCCATATGTCTAAGTTCTTGCCAATAGAATATAAGCAGAAGGAATGTATATAATTTTCCAGAGTTGTCCAGAAAGTAGATGAGACACATGTTTATGTGCCTTATTGACTCCCTCCTTCCAGAAAGAGAGCAACATTAACTCAAGGAGTTGCTTCAGGTTCAAAGATGAAAGCTGTAAGTTATGGAAATATGATTTTTTTCTTTTTGTATACTTCCTTAATACAAGTGTTTTTAAAGTGAGAAAGTGGGGCCGGCACTGTGGCATTAGTAGGTAAAGCCACTGCCTGCAGTGCCGGCATCCCATATGGGTGCCGGTTCGAGTCCTGGCTGCTCAACTTCCAATCCAGCTCTCTACCATGGCCTGAGAAAGCAGCAGCAGATGGCCCCTGTCCTTGGGCCCCTGCACCCACATGGGAAGACCTGGAGGAAGCTCCTGGCTCCTGGTTTCAGATTGGCGCAGCTCCAGCTGTTGTGGCCATTTGGGGAGTGAACCAGTGGATGGAAGACCTCTCTCTCTGCCTCTCCTCTCTCTGTGTAAGTCTGACTTTCTTTTTTGTAAGTCTGACTAATATATTTTTTAAAAAAGTGAGAAAGTATGTTAGCTATACTTTTGATGCAATTAATCATCAAAATTGGGGGTGGGTGCAGTGGAGAGTGTTTGGTTGGTGGCTAACCCACTCACGTCCCATTTTGGAGTCTCAGGTTCCAGTCCTGGTTCCAGCTGCCAATTTTAGTTTTCTGCTAATGGGTACCCTGGGTACAACAAGTGATGGCTCAAGGGATTGGGTCCCTGGTACCCATAAGAGAGGCCTGGACTGAGTGCTCAGCTCTTGGCATTGGTCTGGCCCAGCCATTGCAGGCATTTAGGATATAACCCAGCAGATGCAAGCCCTCTCTGTCTCTGTGC
Source organism: Oryctolagus cuniculus (assembly GCF_964237555.1). NCBI lineage: Eukaryota > Metazoa > Chordata > Mammalia > Lagomorpha > Leporidae > Oryctolagus > Oryctolagus cuniculus. Next base: position 49,780,079 of record NC_091434.1, read on the forward strand.
CTTTCAGACACATATGTAATCAGCAAATTTTATCTTACATAGTGCTTGTATATGCCCTTTCATCTTTGTGGAGATATTTGGGGAAAAGAGCAGAAAATACTATGAGAAGCACATGAAACTGATATTTTTGTCCCCTACTTGGAAAATTTTATCATTTTTAACAGCCAGAAATTATTAGAGAGCACAACTGAGAAGGGCTATGGGCCATCCTGCAGTGCTAGGGGTAGAGACACCAAGAGTCTGTACAGCCCTGGGGCAACAGAGGACTGTGGGACTGTGTGTGTGTTGGGGGTGGTGGTGATATCATCAGTACAGTCTATTTAAAGGAAGAGTGGGAGAAAGTGGGGAGAAGAGACCAACCAGTTATTGTTTAATTTTACCAGTGCCTATCAACTTTTTTAAACTTTTATTTAATAAATATAAATTTCAAAAGTACAACTTTTGGATTACAGCGGTTTTTCCTCCATAACAACCCTTTCACCCGCAAACCATCCCATCTCCTACTCCCTCTCCCATCCCATTCTTCATTAAGATTCATTTTTAATAATGCTTCTATGGAACATAACATTTATTAGCTGAAGTAAATCCCTATGGTTTGACACTAGGGATTAACATTTTTAAGTATCCACAAATGCAAAACCAGGAAACTATTGTGCATCTGGCAATCATTTTTCTTTTCTTTTCCTTTTTTTTTTTCTTTTTTGACAGGTAGAGTTATAGACAGAGAGACAGAGAGAAAGGTCTTCCTTCCGTTGGTTCACTCCCCAAATGGCCGCTACAGCTGGCGTTGTGCCGATCTGAAGCCAGGAGCCAGGTGCTTCCTCCTGGTCTCCCATGCGGGTGCAGGGCACAAGCACTTGGGCCATCCTCCACTGCCCTCCCGGGCCACAGCAGAGAGCTGGACTGGAAGAGGAGCAACCGGGACTAGAACCCGGTGCCCATGTGGGATGCTGGCGCCACAGGTAGAGGATTAACCAAGTAAGCCATGGCGCCGGCCCCCATCTTTGTTTTTTAATTGACATAGTAATTCCACATATTGATGGAGGCCAGTGTGATATTTTGGTGACAATCAACTCAGGATGACTGGGTTTCCATCAACTCAGGCTTTAATCACTTCTTCATGATTGGAAATCAGATTGTCATGCTACCTATGACTTTTTATTTATTTATTTATTTATTTTTGACAGGCAGAGTGGACAGTGAGAGAGAGAGACAGAGAGAAAGGTCTTCCTTCACCGTTGGTTCACCCTCCAATGGCCACTGTGGCTGGTGCGCTACGGCCGGTGCACCACGCTGATCCAAAGCCAGGAGCCAGGTGCTTCTTCTGGTCTCCCATGGGGTGCAGGGCCCAAGGACTTGGGCCATCCTCCACTGCACTCCCGGGCCATAGCAGAGAGCTGGCCTGGAAGAGGGGCAACCGGAACAGAATCCGGCGCCCCGACCGGGACTAGAACCCAGTGTGCCAGCGCTGCAAGGTGGAGGATTAGCCTATTGAGCCACAGCGCCGGCCGATACTTACGACTTTTAAGGAAAAGATTTTAGTTCAAGAAAAAGACATATTCAATATCATCAAAATGTCCACACTACTGAAAACAATTTATAGATTCAATGTGATCCCAATCAAAATACCAACAACATTCTTTTCAGATCTAGAAAAAAAAAATGATGTTAAAATTCATATAGAGGGGCCGGTGCCGTGGCTCACTTGGTTAATCCTCAGCCTGCAGAACCGGCATCCCATATGGGCGCCGGGTTCTGGTCCCGGTTGCTCCTCTTCCAGTCCAGCTCTCTGCTGTGGCCCGGGAGGGCAGTGGAGGATGGCCCAAGTGCTTGGGCCCCTGACCCGCATGGGAGACCAGGAGGAAGCACCTGGCTCCTGGCTTCGGATCGGCGCAGTGCTGACCGTAGCAGCCATCTGGGGAGTGAACCAACGGAAGGAAGACCTTTCTCTCTGTCTCTCTCTCACTGTCTATAACTCTGTCAAATAAAAAAAAAATTCATATAGAAACACAAGAGACCCTGAATCACTAAAGCAATCTTAAGCAGCAAAAACAAAGCTGGAAGGGCTGGCACTGTGGCATAGTGAGTGGGGCTGCCACTTGCAGTGCCGGCATCCCATGTGGGCGCCAGTTCAAGTCCCAGCCGCTTCACTTCCAATACAGCTCTCTGCTGTGGCCTAGGAGGGCAGTGGAGGATGGCCCAAATGCTTGGCCCTTGCACCCATGTGGGAGACCTGGAAAAGACTCCTAGCTCCTGGTTTCAGATCAGCCCAGCTCTGGCCGTTGTGGCCATTTGGGGAGTGGACCAGCAGATGGAGGACCTCTTTCTCTGCCTCTGCCTCTCAGTAACTCTGCCATTCAAATAAATAAGTAAGTCTTAAAAAAATAAAAAATAAAAAATAAAAAGCTAGAGGCATCACAATACCAGATCTCAAGACATACTACAGGACAATTATAATCAAAACAGCCTGGTACTGGTACAAAAATGTATAGACATGTAGACCAATGGAACAGAATAGAAACTCCAGAAATCAATCCACACATCTACAACTAACTTATCTTTGACAAAGAAGCAAGAATTAATCCCTAGAGCCAAGACAGTCTTTTCAACAAATGGTGCTGGGAAAACTGGATTTCCACATGCAGAATTATGAAACAAAACCCTACCTTACACCTTATAAAACAATCCACTCAAAATGGATCAGATACCTACATCTATGACATGATATCATAAAATTACTCGAGGACATTGGGGCAACCCTACAAGGCATTGGCAAAGGGAAAGACTTCTTGGAAAAACCCCAGAAGCACAGGCTATCAAAACAAAAATTGACAAATGGGATTACATCAAGATGAGAAGTTTCTGCACTGCAAAAGAAACACTCAGCAAGGTGAAGAGGCAACCGACAGAATGGGAAAAAATATTTGCAAACTATGCAACTGATGAAGGATTAATTTCCAGAATCCATAAAGAGCTCAAGAGACTCAACAAAACAAAACAAACAACCCAAGTAAAAAATGGGCAAAAAGACATTTTTCAAGAGAAGAAATTCAAATGGCCAACAGACACCTGAAAAAATGTTCAGGATCACTAGCCATCAGGGAAATGCAAATCAAAACCACAATGAAGTTTCACCTCACCCCTGTTAGAATGGTTCTTATATAGAAATCAACAAATAACAAATACTGTTGAGGATGTGGGGAAAAGGGTACCCTAATTCACTGTTGGTGGGAATATAAACTGGTACAGCCACTGTGCAAGACAGTATGGAGATACCTCAGAAAGCTGAATATAAACCTACCATATGACCCAGCCATCCCACTCCTGAGAATTCAAAGGAAATGAAATCAGCATATGAAAAAGTGACCTGGTCGGCGCCTCGGCTCACTAGGCTAATCCTCCACCTTGCGGTGCCAGCACACCGGGTTCTAGTCCCAGTCGGGGCGCCGGATTCTGTCCCAGTTGCCCCTCTTCCAGGCCAGCTCTCTGCTGTGGCCAGGGAGTGCAGTGGAGGATGGCCCAAGTGCTTGGGCCCTGCACCCCATGGGAGACCAGGATAAGTACCTGGCTCCTGCCATTGGATCAACGCAGTGCGCCGGCCGCAGCGCACCAGCCGCAGCGGCCATGTTGGGGGTAAACCAATGGAAAAGGAAGACCTTTCTCTCTGTCTCTCTCTCTCACTGTCCACTCTGCCTGTCCAAAAAAAAAAAAAGAAAGAAAAAATGATCTGTACCTCAACGTTCATTTCAGCTCAAATCGCAATACCTAAGATACAGAATCAACCCAGATATCCATCAACTGAAGACTGGGTAAAAAAATTTATGGTATATATATACACCATGGTATACTACACAGTGGTGAAAAAAATGAAATCCTGTCATTTGCAACAAAATGGATGCAACTAGAAACCATTATACTTAGTGAAATAAGCTAGTCAAAAAAAGACAAATACCATATAGTCTCTCTGATCTGTGGTAACTAATAGAGTAACTAAAAGGTAATCCATAGGAGTGAAACTGACACCTTGAGATGCAATGGTTTTGAACAGCCCTTGTCCTGACTGTTGAAGAACAATGTTTTTCTTGTTTTTTTTTTTTTTTTTTGTTCTTGTTCTTTTTTTCTTTTTTCTTCATACTATTTGGTGAACTGTCTACTTAATATAGGGTTAATATAAAATATTAAATATTAGTATAAATTTAACTTAAAACAGATCTTTGGAAAAAATAAGAATGAGAAAGGAGAGGGAGAAGGAAGAAGGGTGGGAGTATGGGTGGGTGGGACATGGAGGGAAGAATCACCATGTTCCCAAATCTGTATATATTAAATGCACAAAGTTTGTATTCCTTAAATAAAATAAAAGTTTAAAAAAAGAAAATGAAGGGGAATAATAAAATTTAAAAAAAAGAAAAAAGATATATTAATAGCTAACATTTGTTGAGCACTTGTAATATGCCAGACACTATTCCAAGTACAGTACTTTACATGTGTTAACTCAGTTAATCCTCCAAATTCTTATTCCATGGATTTGATTATTGTTATCTCCATATTACAAAAAGGAAACTAAGGAGCGGAGCATGTAAGTGATTTTTCCTAGGTCACACAGTGGAAGCCTGGCAGTTAGTTTCAGAATCTTGAGTTTCTACCTCTACCCAGGCTGCCTTAACCATAAGTTATTAAATCCAAGACAAATATATAATCAAGATTCCAAATAATTAATTTGCTAACTGGTCTTCCTTAATGTTTATGTTAGTGTTTCTAGTCATATATATAAAATAACTAATGATATTGGTTATTTGAAATGCATTACATGTTACTAAATTATGTTGTGAAAATTATTAATTGCTTACCAAATCTCCATTCCCCTCTTCCTTCTCATATTAAGAGCTTCTACTTTAAGTTGGACATGTTGCCACCCAGCTGTAAGCCACCGTTTGCAGCCATGCTGGTAGCTTGGTGCGGTCCTATGATCAGATTCCCCACAGAGAGACATAATGGAAATGGGAGGGAAACTTCTGGGAAGTCCTCCCCTCTCCTGCATAGATTGTCATTTTTCTTTTAAAAGTTGTTTGTATTTTCATCCACATCATTAATGTATAGAATTTTAAAAGCCAAATAGCTTTTCAGAGTCTAACAGAGAAATCCTGGGGTGTGGACATGCTGGCTTGTATGTTCTCTAAGGAGGAGGCTCATACCTTACCAGTGTAAGAGCGAAAGCTAAAAGTGACTGAGCTCTCTAATGACCTTGCTAGCTTTGAGTTGACTCTCCAAAATTCTATTTAAAGGACAGAATAATGACCTAATTGTCTAGATTATTCTCCTGGGGTCTCTATTGAGTTATGTAAAGCTGAACTTAATCTAAACTCATTCATAAACCTAAGATTCACCATTAACATCCAGATTTGGGAACCTTGAAAAATCATGTAAGTTCTTGCAAATGTAGGTACAGTTGTCCCTTAGTGTCCTCAGGGAATTGGTTCTAGGACTCCTGCAGAGACTAAAATCTACTGGCGCTCGTATAACCCGTGTACATATGTGCATCCTCTGGTGTTCTTTAAATTGTTATTTCTTTATTTGAGAGACAGAGAAGCAGAACAGGAGGTTCCACTTATTGGTTCATGCCCCAAATGAAAGGGGTGGCTGCAGCTGGACTGACGCCAAAGCCAGGAGCCAAGAACTCAATCCAGGTCTTCCACAGGGGTGGCAGGAACCCAATTACTCGATCTTCTACCTGCTGCATGTCGGGGTGCACATTAACAGGAAGTTGGGAGCCAGGAGCCAGAATTCGATATTGAACCCAGCAACTTTAGTGTGAGACATGGGTGTCCTCACCACCACATCAAACACCTACTCCCTTCTCATATGCTTTAAAGCATCTCTAGATTATTTATATCATCTAATATACTGTAAATACTATGAATAATTGTTATTCTGTATTGTTTAGGGGGAAATGACAGGGGAAAAAAGTCTGCACATATTCAGAGTTTTTTAAAGGTATTTTCCATCCATGGCTGGTTGAATACACAGATTCAGAGGGCCAACTGAATTTCTCTCTTAAGTTTAATAAGATAAATAATTGAAAAAGACTTGACATAAATGACTATCAGGCTTTATAATTTTTTTTATGGAACCCATTTAAGGCAGTGCTTTCCAGTCTTTTTTTGTGGCATAGACTTTAAAGAAAATTTTAACAGCTGGGTAAATCCATGTGGCTGCTCTTGGCTAGAGGCTGTTGATCCTACTGTAAGAGTTGTGGGGATTGATTTCTTAGTCTCCCACTCCTAACCCATTTAGCACATCACAGCCTCTACAATGCTCCACAATGGTTGAATTGCTTCCAATTATTATTCAATGAGATTTGACTCTGGAAGTCTTGACAAATCATTAAAGCCTGAGAAAAATCAAATAAGTAAATTATTTATTAATTTTATTGTTGCCAGGCTAGTGGATTACACAAAGCATATTTCTTATTCACATAGGGCATTTTATTCACAGGTACACTAAATGTTCATTGCCTATGTAAGATGTAATAAAAGAATTCTTGTTAATGTAGGGAAAGAGAGATTTAGGGACTGGTGTATGGCACAGTGGGTTAAGTTGCAGCCCGTGATGCTGGCATCCTATATGAGTACCAGTTCAAGTCCTGGCTGCCCCACTCCAAGCTAGCTCCCTACTCATGCACCTGGGAAAGCAGGAGAAGATGACCCAAGTGCTTAGGCCCCTCCACCTACATGGGAACCCTGTTTGTAGTTCCAGGTTCCTGTTTGGCCTGGTACAGCCCTGGTTGATGTGGCCATATGAGGAGTGAATCAGTACATGGGAGCTCTCTCTCCTTCTCTTCTCTGTCTTCTCCCTGTCTTTGTAACAGTGTCGTTCAAGTAAATAAATCTTAAAAAAAATGAGAGAGATTTCAAAGAATGGGTTTATACTATGGAATACCAAGGTGCTTAGATGGGGAAGAAGGGAATCTTCATTGATGAATCTTTCAAGAGCTTCCAAACTTGTTCTCTCATTTACTCCTTATCCCCTGTAAGGAGGATGTGAAAGATTTTAAAGACTGGCAAACTGCAAGAAGCAGAGCAAAAACTTAGAGCCCTTCTGAAGTGTCCCCATTGTTCCTGCAAGCCTACACAACCAACTGGTTTAATAATTGTCACCGTGAACATTGATTATAGACCTGCTCCCCACAGAAATCTACTTTTTTTAAAGATTTATTTATTTATTTATTTATTTGAGAGGCAGAGTTAGAGAGAGAGAGAGAGACAGAGAAAGGTCTTCCTTCCGTTGGTTCACTCCCCAAATGGCCGCAATGGCCGCAGCTGCGCTGATCCAAAGCCAGGAGCATGGCTCTTCTTCAGGGTCTCCCACATAAGTTCACGAGCCCAAGCATTTGGGCCGTTTTTCACTGCTTTCCCAGGTGCATTAGCAGGCGGCTGGATCGGAAGTGAAGCAGCCAGAACTCACTGGCACCCATATAGGACGCCGACACTGGCGGCAGAAGCTTAACTTTAAACACAGCGCCAGCCAGGAATCTACTTTTAAGCTTTCCTCTTCTCAGCTTCTTGGATGGTTGCCGCCACAGCTGAAATATATGCATAGATTGTCACTTTTCTTTCTTCAAGTTGTTTATATTTTCATCTAAATCATTAATGTCTAGAATTTAAAGAGCAAAACATCTCTTCAGAGCCTAACAGAGAGAGAGCAACTGGCCCCTTTTCCTGAACAATGTGCAAGTTCTAGTTCAGTTTCCATCTTCAAATGCAGAAGCACTCAGCTCTTCCAGTGGTTTCTTCTAGGGCTTTTCTCCATGCTTCTCATTACTACTACTTGGCATTTTGGTTCCAGATGTTATTATCTATGACTCCCTGCTATGGATAATATAGTTTATTCTCTAACATACTCTTTTTTTTTTCCTCCCAATATGGTTATATCACAATAATTTTCTCAGATTGCTTAGTTTTTACACAATTAAGATATGCAAATATTATTCAAAGCTAAGACATATAATATAGTAATATTGATTTTTTGTATAAATTCCTGTTTCCTGGAACTGATGATTATCTTATTTTATTTATTTGCTTAATTTTACATGTACCTATCACAAATTCATTGCCTGTTCTCAGTCAGATATGCCAATTTCCTCTCACTACATTCAGATCCAAGAAACATTCCACGTGTAACAGAATCTCTGTGTCCTCCTGTGTCATTCTGAGCTTCCTGCTCTCCAGGCTTCTAGCAGAGCTGCCATGCTCAGATCACTTTCACAAGGATCACACAGATTCTTTTCCATGTCTATTGTGGCAGACCCCATTTTTCTTGGATCTAGTGTCTTTTGTCCTCCCATGGTTTTCTAGATCATATTCTGCAGCAACTTACTACAAAAGGATCCATGAGAGGTAACTTTTCTAAATTCTCCTGTGTCTGATGGTATCTTTCTTCTACTTTCACACTTTACTGATAATTTGGCTGGGAATTGCATTCTAAGTTTTAAAAAAATTTCCCTTGTAAATCTTAGGGCATTTTTCATTTCTATCTCTAGTCCATTATTGTAGTTGAGAAGTGCGATGCACTGTGATTTCTGCTTTTAGCATTAGATGCGTTCTTTTTTCTCTTCCTGGAAACTTTTGGGATTACCTCATTCCCAGTGGTCTGACACTTCGCAGTGATGTACCTTGGCGTGGGCCTTCCTCTATTTACTGTGCTGAATACTAGGTAGGGGACCTCCAATTTTGAGACTCACAACCTCCAGTTCTGAAAACTTTTCTTGTAAAATTTTCCCTCTATTTCTTCTCTTTGTAAGTACCTTCTAGTTAGATTTTGCACCTACTGGATCAATTCTCTAAGTCTCATGTCTTTCGTTTCTTATTGTTCACCTACTCTAGTTTGTAACTGGAGATAAAGGCATGGCTATCTTGGTCTGACTTGGGACAACTCTGAAGAGCTGTTCTAGTTCAGAGCTTCCTGTAGGGTTGGCAGAAGTAGTCACTGGGACTTGCATCAGAGCTACCCTTTGCCCTTTGTCCAGTTCTGTGTCTTTACACCATTATTCATCCCAGGGGATCAGCATTCTGATCTCTCAACTCTGCCTCAAAACATGCCTCCTGGGGACTCAACACATGAAAATGTTGGTTATAACCTATTTAACTGATTTCATAATCCACTAATCATAAACTATTTCATAACACAGTTTGGACAACACTGGCCTATGGGTTAGTTGCCTGATTAACAGGGCTTTGTGTGGCAGAGGAGAGACACAGATAACCCAATCTTCCCAGTTCAATGGGAATTCACTTTGCTGATTATCTTTCTATGGCTTATCCCTTCCTCCCTCAGGTCTCGTTTCTCTGGTGCTCTGACCTTGCCTGCCAAGTGTCTCTTCTCTGGGGGCAGGGAAAAGCAGCCTGGATAGTGATTTTCTGTTCCAGGAACAGCTCCATACCTAAACTTTCAACTTCTCTCAAATTTTACATCAGCACCTCATCCCTACTCTCTGCCAGAAATGGTGTCTTCAAGTCCTGAATTTCTTTCAGCTTCTTCAAAATGATGTGTCTTACTTATACCCATTGCACACACTTTAGATTGTGGCTTCTTCTCCTGTTGGGCCAGGAACCTTCCTTAATGATTTTTCCAACAAATATTCATTAAAATATGTCATCTACTCATAAAGTCTCCCCTGATCTGTACTGAGAAGACAGCCATACTAGTGTTCATTCTACCATCTTTAGCAGCTAGATGTCAACTATAGAAACTTGATGGTAGCCATCATATCTCATCACTCTGGATATGACATGGGCCAGGAGGTATTTATGTTTTACTTTGACACCTAGCGTGCACCCTATCATAAGAGGAGACTTTCACGTGAGGAGTTTTGATTTATGTTGGGAAATAAAGTTAAATTATATAGAGATCTACCATAAAAACCTTATGAGCCTTTGAGAGTTTTAAGATTAAATATGATACAAGACAGAAAGTGATAAAGTGCATAAGAAAGCAGATCAAGTTCTGTGGAAAATTAAAGGGTATAGTGGTTATATTGAAAATAAAGAGTAAACTACTGGTAGATACAAATTGTGATAGAACTGGCCCTAAAGCTTAGGGCTTACAAGGGAAATTGCTAAGTATATGAAGCAATTTTCCAGTCATGGATTGAGTGCTATTGCATATCAGGTGCAATATTGCATAAAATAGGGGGAAAAATGGTTCCTGTCTTCTCTCAAAAATTTAACACCAATTATGATATTGAAAAAAATCAAACAACAAACTATATAAATACGAAGTCAGTTGTGTACTCCTTAAAATCCAGTATTATGCTCATATTCATATTTTTTTGCAAGATTGGATTCATAATATTATAGAATAGATTCGGTTCACACCATGTGGCATATAATCTTAGTGTTTCAAAAGGATAAAAATAGTTGCCATATGCTATAGTTTGGATATTAGTTTGGGTGTTGAATGTCCCCCCAGACCCGTGAGTTAAAGATTGGGAGGTGGTAGAACTTTTAGAGGGTGGGGCTAGCCAGAAGTCCATAGGTCACCTGGTGTGTGCCTTTGGAAGGTGGTTCTTGGCAAACTTATTACAAAAAACCCACACTGGGCCCAAGCACTCTATCTGCTTCATGGCTCACCATGTGATCTCTCCTCTGCATAAGCTCTGCCGTCACCATCCACTGCCCTCATCAGAGGTCAAACCAATGGGATTGCCTGATCTTGGACTTGAGCCATGAGCCAAAATAAACCTATTTCCTACATAAGAAGTTTGTCTCAAGTATTTCACTGTAAAGATGAAAAACTGACTAACAACCGTGAATGGGGAAAAAAAACAACACCCAGCATTCTTCATACTTTAAATATGGAGGGTGTTTGGGAATAACTCTCTAATTTTGGAACATTAGGCACAGTAAAATCAGAGTGATTTGGGAAGGTTTTTTAGTAACCTTAAAAACACACACAAGTAGCAGACGCTGGTCTCCCAACCTCTGGGTTCAGATCCACAGAGTTGGGAGGCGTTGGCAGGGCTTGGAAGAGTGGGCTGGCCCTTGTTTGTGATGTTGACTCTGGAATTACTCTGGCATAATTCACAGCCAATTAATCTTGACAAGCAGCCTATTAATGGCAGCTTTAGCTCAGATATCATTATCACACATTTCCCTCCTGATGGATCACTGTTCTCATTGGTTACACCCATTCACTTCAACATGGGAATACATGGGAATACAATATCTCCATTTGGACAAAAGACAGAGCATCTGTTTACACCGAAAAAGTCAGGACCCTCATTCATTTTGGTGGAGTTTTCCAAAGTGAAAAATCTAACTCTTGTGTATGAGGGAGTTTTGAAAAAATAACCTAAGAATAAATAACTATTTATCAACCATCCATTTGTGCATAAAACTTGTTACTTGAGGAAAAAATAAACCCAGACCATAATGGCCATTAGAAAAGTTGCTTCTTTTCCCTCTGGATCATTATTGTGCTTTGTCTGCTGAGTAGTGGGAGTGTGAATATGTCTACCTGTGTGAAGGAGACAAGATGAGTGAGTAGGTGTGTGGGAGAACAAGCCATGGGGTGGTGGCGTGGGTGCCAGGTCACTGAGCACATGTGGGAGGAGGCTGGGCCAGTGAGTCAGTGGGGGGAGGAGGACAGTATGTGTGGGCCACCAGTGGGTGGGAACAGAAAACAGCACAGAGCCACTTTGCATATGTGAATTTCTCAAAGAAATATTCCCCAGGACTGTAGGAAAGAGCATTAGAAAACAATTAAGTAGCAATTCAAGTGAAAATAGGAAAAATAAAGCTTTGCTAATAATGTCATGGTTGGTTTGAATTTTTAAAATTATGTTTTTCAGAATTACATGATGTGTATTTTTAGCCCAAGTGGTGGTGACCTGCCAAGGTAATTGACAAAGGATGTTTCAATTTATACGTAGTTCTCAGTGTCATCTCAGAGTTGCTTCTATAATCAAGAGTGGCCAAAGCACAGTAGGGGAATGAGCTATAGACCCAAGGTTGAGGGGACAGTAAATTTTCCAACTAAAACTATTCTTAAACCTAGAAAGAATGCATTACTTTTCTTTCCTTATGTTAGTCAAAAGCATCACTTATATTGCTTCTTTTATAACTATAAATGGGATTTTCTGGGAAAAAAAAACCTACATTCAAATCTGAAATTGTGGCATAATCTCATATAGCATCGGGGCAAAAAGGAATCATGGAGATCAGATTGATGAGCTCTCAGAGTTCGAAGGACTTGGCCAAGGAGTGGGGTATGGAGTCGGACTGATTGAGAAGTTAATCAATCAGCAAACATGGATGGTATATAGGGCACCTTTCCTTATCCACTGCAGCCTTCTGGGATAAGTGTGATATGCAGAACTCTGGAGGCAGAAACTTAGGCTCCCTTAAGAAACCTGCCCGGACCCACCCCTCCCTCCTTCTCAGCCTCTGGTAGCTGCTATTCTATCCTCAACTTCTGTGAGATCAATTTTTTGGATTCCACATGTGAGTGAAATCATGTGGTATTTTTCTTTCTGGGCCAGGCTTACCTCACTTAAGATAAAGACATCCAGTTCCATCCATGTTGTGAATGACAAGACGCCGTCCCTTTTTATTCCTGTGTGTGCATGCGCGCGTGTGTGTATGTGTGTGTGTGTATCACATATTCTTCAACCATTTATCAGTTGCTGGACGCTTAAGTTGTTTTCATTTCTTGGCTGTTGTGAAGGGTGCTGCATAGGTGATACACTCTGTCTCTTCAACAGAGTGATTTCACTTCTGTTGGTCATATACCCAGAAATAGAATTGCTGAATTTAGAGTAGTTCTATTTTTAGTTTTTCAGGGAGCCTCCATACTATTTTCTGGTGTGGCTGTACTAGTTTACATTCTCACAAACACTGTGCAAGTGTTCCTCTTCCTCACATCATTACTAGTATTTATCTTTTTTTTTCCAATAGTAACCAATCTCACTGGAATGAAGTGATACCACATTGTGGTTTAGATTTGCATTTCCCTGATGATTAGTGATGCTGAACATCTTCTCATGTACCTGTTGGTCATTTCATTTGTATGTCTTCCTTTGAGAATTTCTTTTTAAACCCACTGCTCGTTTTAAAATTAGATTATTTGTTTTTTTTTCTTATTTTGCTACTAAGGTGTTTGAGTTCCTTATATATTCTTATTATTAACCCCTTGTCAGATGCAGATCTTTTCTCCCATTCTATAGATTGTATCTTCATTCTGTTTATTATTTTCTTTGTTGTGCAGAAGCTCTTTAGTTTGATGAGACCCCATTTGTCTATTTTTATTTTTGGGGTCTGATCCAAATAATTCTTTTCTATTCCAATGTCCTGAAGCATCTTCCTTGTGTTTTCCTCTAGTAGTTTCAAAGCTTCAGATCTTACATTTAGAACTTTAATCCATAGTGAGTTGATTTTTACATATGATGAGAAAGAGTGACCTAGCTTCATTCTTTTGCATATGGATATCCAGTTTTCACAGCATCATCATTTATTAAAAAGACTGTTCTTTTTCCCAATGCAAATTCTTAGTACCTTTGTCAAATATTAGTCAGCCTGTGCCTGCATGGATTTTCTTCTAGGGTCTCTATTCTGTCCCATGTGTCTGTTTTTATATTAATACCATACTGATAAAATCACTGTAGCTTTGTAATGTATTTTTAAAGTGTTGACTTTTATCCACTGAGTTATTTTTAGCACTTCAGAAGCTGTATACTTTAATGGTACTTGAGAGAAAAAACGAACAATATACATGAATGGGTCATTTCCTAAAGTGGTTTTTAGTTCATCATTGACACTTAGGATTGAATTCAAGAGCAATGCTTAAACTGAAGGAGGAAGTTCTAGAGTTAAATATATTTAAGACTAACAACATCACTGGTTATAGTAGAAACTGTATTGCAAACAATGAAAAGGAAATTCTATTTTATTTTTCATGGAAAATATTTAGACCGCATTACAAAGTTGTCGCTCCCCCTCTTCGTGGAGGAACGACACAGGACCCTACGCTGTTCTTTTGTCTGCTCGGCCCTCCCCGGGTTTGCTGCTGGTTCTTCCCGGGTTGGCTACTATCCCTTCCACCTCCGTGGAAGGGCGGTTCCCCCTGCCACTTTCCCCACTTCCGCAGGGGAGCGGCACACCGCCGGCTGGCTCTCTCGGGGGCTGCACAGGTGTTCCTCTTAGATGTTCCCTGGTGCATGTTGTCTCTCTCCTCCTTTATAGTCCTCTTCCACCAATCCCAACTCTGCTACCCACACGCCGAGTACGCTGCTCTCCTCCAATCAGGAGTAGGTCCTACAGTTTATTGGTTGAACTGGAGGCAGCTGTGTAGAAGCTGTTTGCTCCTCTCCCAGTGCCATATTGTGGGAGAGCAGATGCATAGAATAAGTCTTAATTCCAGTAACTTAGTCTAGTCCGAGTTGCTCCCAGTTGCTCCCCACAAAAGTAAATTGCCTTTCATATAATAAAACATTTAAAATTCTTCTGTTTTTATTATAAACTAAAACTATTAAAGGTTTTGCCTAGGGAAGATGTTAAAAACATATTTATTGTGTGCACATAGGATATTTCCAACTCAATCTGTTCTGTTAAATTCAGCCAATTTCTAAAATTTGGTATTGGGGTCTTGTAATGTATTTTGAAGTTGGATAATATAATGCCTCCTTCTGTGTTCTTTTTGCTCAAGAGTGCTTTGGCTATTCAGGGTCCTTCCTTGTTTCACAAAAATTTTAGGGTTTTTTTTTTATAATTTTACAAAAAATATGATTAGTATTTTCATAGGCATTGCATTGAATCGGTAAATCACATTTGATAGCATGGACATTTTAAAGATATTGACTCTCTCCTAATCCATGAACACAGGTTGTCTTTATATTTCTTTGTGTCCTCTGCAGTTTCTTTCATTGTTGTTTTATAATTTCATTGTAGAAATTTTTCACCTCTTTAGTTAAATTTAGTCCTAGGTATTTTATTTATTTGTAGCTGTTGGAAATAGGATTAATTTCTTGATTTCTTTTTCAAATAATTCTCTGCTGGTGAATAACAATGCTACTGATTTTTATACACTAACTATGCATCCAGAAATTTTGCTCAATCCACTTATTAATTCTAGTGGATTTTTGGTGGATTCTTTGGCGTTTTCTGTGTATATGATCATGTCATCTGAAAATAATGACAATTTGGTTTCCTAGTAGTATTTTAGTGAAGATTTTGGTTTCTTTTTCATGTTATGTACTTTTCCAGTGTTGGCATCAACATATTGTTGGCCATGTAAAATGAGTCTGAAAGAATATTCTCTCCTTTTCTATTTTTGGGAATAATTTAAGAAGCATTAGTATTAATTGTCTGTTTGGTAGAATTCAGCAGTGAAGCCGTCTGTCCTTGGACAATTCTTGGCTGGGAGAATTTTTATTACTGATTCAATCTCACTACTCATTACTGGTCTGTTTAGGTATTATTTTCCTTCATGATTCAGTCTTGGTCTTTATAGAGATTTTATTCAATACATTGTAAAGGAGAGACAGTAAGATGTTAAAAATCAGTTTAATTTGAGAAGTTGGGTTATACAGACAGTTTAATAAAGGAAAGAAGTGTGACCCAGTGGGGTCACTAGCCAGCAGGTCATTGCATTCCTTATTTGCTCCTGCCTACTGCTCACAAACCTCGCAAGCATTCCTCTGCCAGAATCACTTAACTCTAAGCTGCAGACTCATACATTAAATCAGTTCTTCTAGGCTGAAGAAATGGGAGTAGGTATTTTGTTTTTTTTTTTTTTTTGAAGATCATATTTTTTAAAGTTTATTTTTTGTTTACTTGAAAGGCAGAGTAGCAGAGAGAGAGAGAGAGAGAGAGAGAGAGAGAGAGATTTCATCTTCTAGTACACTCCCCAAATGCAACATCCAGGGCTGGGCCAGAATGCTAAGAACAAAGAACTAGTATTTTCTGTTTTCTTAGTTTAGTCAATAAAACGATCATTCACTCAAGCCAGAAACCCCGAGTCACCTTTATAGGCAATTGCTAACCAATTGCTGTGGATTTTAGCTCCTTCCTACTTCCACTGCTTTGTTTTATAATGTATTTCTTCTAGCCTATCTTTCTTTAAACAGCCTTACTGTCTCCCTTTTGCCAACCTCCTCCATTCTAAAGTCATAAAGCATAGTGAAGCACAACCCCTTAGGGGCTGTGCAGCCACTTTAGTGGATGGTTTAACTTCCCTAGATGAAGTAGATTAGAATGGCAAATGTAAAGGAAAGTAAGGTTTCATTAATTTTCATCTCATGCATACAGTCACACATCCATATACATAGGCTTATATTTATAAAACCTGTACATAAAGTGCCAGGTAAAATGTTTTTCCGACTATAGATAATGATCAAAGAACTTCAAAAGCCACTCTTCTGAAACACACAACTGACAGGTCACTTTTTTTCTGGAAATACATCATGGGCTTCTCAGTTTCCACAGAACTTGGTCCAAATGTTCAGCGAAACCTTTAAATTCCTGTGAGGGGCTGCAGCCTATTTCTCTCCACTTCCTCTCATGCTTTCAAATAGAAGAACATTTTAGAGTTACTTGGTGATTTACTGGAAGGTTCTAAGAGTCACTGGATAAATATTCTATGTCTTCCTATACCAGCATATTACCTGCTGGTGAAATAATGTACTCTTCTTGTATTCAAATAGCACAAACATATTACAAATTAGATGTTAAAATTTGCATACATTTTCACGGTAAAATATTAGACTGTCCTGGTGATGAAGGACATCCTCCTCTCTGTTACCCAGAGCACTCAGAAGCAGACACGCTAGAAGCATCACCACCATCGCCAGAAGAGCCTTGACACGGTCGGCTCCCGCCTCCTGTGAGTCAAAGTCCTCGTGTCCAGATATGTGATGCTCGGTCCCCAGAGACAGCCTGCAGACACCCGAGTTCACTGTTCAGGGGCATGCTAGCCAGCTAGAACAAGTAAACCACGGGACCACAAGGCGGAACACCTAAATTCAAATGTCACTTTTGCCACAGGCTTTCAGGTAGGGACAAAGCTCTCACTCAAACCGTGAGAACGATCAGCCTGCAGCACCTGTCACCCCATGGGTCCTCAGGGAGTCTGTGACTGATGGAGCCGACTGGGCAGATTGCCACTTCCTCCCACATGCTACCCGGGGATCGCAGCAAGGCGGAACGCTCAGCGGCAGAGTAGAGACTTTTACAGAGGCAGTCACAGTCCTCCCTGCTACCATCTTTAATCAGGTCATTTAAATCCTCTAAGCTCAAAAATATGAAATAGAGAAAAATGAAAATAAACCCTCTAAGCTCACTTTCTTCTTCCGAAGGGTGAAACTCATAATAATAATAATATCTCCCTATGAGGGTTGTTCTGCAGATTGAACAAGGTAATGCATATGAAAACGCTGTGTAAATAGCAACACAAGATATGCTATTTTTATAATATTCAGCTTGTGGACTGATTTGTACCATAGTTTTGAATAAAGGTGATTTCCATTAGAATCTGGGACACCTAATTTTTTTTAAAACTAGCCATAGAAATTTTCTCTCTTTAATCCAACAGAAGTAGACTGAAAATATACACTGCTGTATAGTTCTTAGAGGGTTTTATAACACTGAGAATACATTCTCTAAACCCTGCTGAAGTTACATAAAATTATAAAAGCTTAGAATGTTAAAAGCAATTTACCATTTCTGATTCTTGTGAAAGTGGGTATTCTATTTAGAGAAAGAATATTTTAAAACTATTTAGTGGGTTCTGGAAAGATGACAGTGGCAGCAGCATATTTTAAAATCCAAATCTCAGCCAAAAAAAAAAAAAAAGAAAAGAAACAAAGAAAGGTCAAGCATTTGACCTACAAGTTAAGACACCTGTCTCCCATATAGGAGTTCCTGAGTTCAAGTCCTAGCTCTACTCTCAATTCCACTTTCCTGTTCACGTATGTCCTTACAGCAGGCAGTGAGAGCTCAACTGCTTAGGTCCCTGCCACCCACATGGGAGATCCTAACTGAGTTCCTGGCTTTTGGTTTCAACCTGGACCAGCCCTGGCTATTGCAGGCATTTGAGGAGTGAACCAGTGAATGGATGATTCTCTCTCCCTCTCTCTTTCTCTCTCTCTCAGATAAATAAAATTTTAAAAGCACACAGAGTCACTGAGTAGCTACTGAGTAAAACCCCAAACCTGTGGACATTTGCAATGACACTATGTTGCAAACCGCACAGAAACGCTTTGAAGATTCATGTTAGTGAGGACAAACCCCCAGTAGCCACAAGGCCTGGACTATATATGTGGGCATCTGTGCAGGAGAAAGCAAAGATTCAAGGAAGCCTGATGGACGTTGCCAGACATGAGGATAGGAGAAGCTCAAAACATCAATGACCACTGTCTGGAAAGCAAGTCGGTGGGTGCAGGTGCAATGGGGCTCCAGATCCTAAGGGTGCCCACTCGAAACTGACCCTTCCAGAACTCCCCTCCTGGACACAGCTCCACGCTGAAGACTTCTGCTGGGTAGAACCAAAGCTGAGCTGCCCAGGGACAATAAAACCACAGGGAAAGGATAGTCCCCATAAAACGGGGTGGGGGCAGAGGAGGAAATCGAGTCAGGAACTCTCATAAAGCAAAGACGATCTTTGTAACACAACATAAACGCCACAGGAGAGAGAGTTTGTGGAATCAGACAAGCTACCCCAAAACACATGCCTTACTGAAAATTCTGAAAAGCCATCCCCACACGAAAATGAGAGGCAGAGAAGTATTGAGGCCTGCATCTCTTAGAAAGGTATTTCTAAGAAAATACACAAACAAGGCATGGGATAATGTCCCTACATTAGAAAGACACACTCACAGTAAAACACTATAACCTCTTATTGAAAAGTAATTAAATAGATGATAAAATAAGTGAAATTAGTGACCAAGTGTTTTTTTGTTTGTTTGTTTGTTTGTTTGTTTGTTTTTGGACAGGCAGAGTGGACAGTGAGAGAGAGAGACAGAGAGAAAGGTCTTCCTTTGCCGTTGGTTCACCCTCCAATGGCCACCGCGGCCGGTGCACTGCGGCCGGCGCACCGCGCTGATCTGATGGCAGGAACCAGGTACTTATCCTGGTCTCCCATGAGGTGCAGGGCCCAAGTACTTGGGCCATCCTCCACTGCACTCCCTGGCCACAGCAGAGAGCTGGCCTGGAAGAGGAGCAACAGGGACAGAATCCGGCGCCCCGACCGGGACTAGAACCCGGAGTGCCAGCGTCGCAAGGTGGAGGATTAGCCTAGCGAGCCGCGGCGCCGGCCTGACCAAAGTTTTAAAAACTCAGGAATGAGGTGGCAGAACTCAGGAAATAACTAGCAATAAAATAAAAATCATTTCAGAAATGAAACTAAACTACATGGCCGGCGCCGCGGCTCACTAGGCTAATCCTCCGCCTAGCGGCGCCGGCACACCAGGTTCTAGTCCCGGTCGGGGCGCCAGATTCTGTCCCGGTTGCCCCTCTTCCAGGCCAGCTCTCTGCTGTGGCCAGGGAGTGCAGTGGAGGATGGCCCAGGTGCTTGGGCCCTGCACCCCATGGGAGACCAGGAAAAGCACCTGGATCCTGGCTCCTGCCATCGGATCAGCGCGGTGCGCCGGCCGCAGCACGCAGGCCGCGGCGGCCATTGGAGGGTGAACCAACGGCAAAGGAAGACCTTTCTCTTTCTCTCTCTCTCTCACTGTCCGCTCTAAGTTGATGTAACCATTTAACATTTTTGCAGTTTGTGTAGTATGTCCAATTTATTGATTTTTTAAAATGCTGACAGCCTTGCTTACGTGGGATAAATACCACTTGCTTGTACTACATAAAATTGTTGGATTTTACCTATTATTTAAAAAAAAAAGAGAGATTTCTAAAGGCAACCCAGAGGAATCCTTAATCCAGTTCTTCATTAGAAGAGATGTGCAATTCGGGACATGCTCAAGCTGACTTACCTCAAACGGTAGAGTTAGAAACATACCAGGGGATTCCAATTCAATCCCATCAAGGTGGCATGTACCAATGCCATCTCACTAGTCCCAGTGATCAATTTCTGTGCACAATTGATCATAATGATAGGACTAAGAACCAAAGGGATCACATAAACAAGAATAGTGTCTGCAAATACTAGCTGATAGAATCAAAAAGGGAGAGAATGATCCAACATGGGAAGTGAGATACACAGCAGACCCATAGAATGGCAGATGTCCTAAACAGCACTCTGGCCTCAGAATCAGCCCTTAAGGCATGCGGATCCAGCTGAAAAGCCCATGAGAGTATTTCAGGCATGGAAAGCCAAGACACTCTGGGGAAAAAAAAAAATGAAAGATCTCCACGAGTGAGATCCCAGTGGAAAGAACGGGTCATCAAAGAAGGAGGTACCTTTCTCTGAAGGGAGGAGAGAACTTCCACTTTGACCATGGCCTTGTCTAAATATGATCAGAGTCAGTGAACTCAGGGGGCTTCCATAGCCTTGGCAGCTCATGACAAGAGACTAGGGTGATTACTGAGGCCATAAACAAGAGTGTCAATTTGTTAAGTCAACAACAGGAGTCACTGTGTACTTACTCCTCATGTAGGATCTTTGTCCTTAGTGGGCTGTACATTGAGATTTAATGCTATAACTAGTACTCAAATAGTATTTTTCATTTTATGTTTCTGTGTGGGAGCAAACTGTTGAAATCTTTACTTAATGTATGCTAAACTGATCTTCTGTATATAAAGAGAATCGAAAATGAATCTTGATGTGAATGGAAGGGGAAAGGGAGTGGGAAAGGGGAGGGTTGCGGGTGGGAGGGACGTTATGGGGGGCAAGCCATTGTAATCCATAAGCTGTACTTTGGAAATTTATATTCATTAAATAAAAGTTAAAAAAAAAAAAAAAAAAGAAGTTATGAGGTTAAAGGTGCAACTGACATGGAAGGACGCTATGAGCATGTGTCATAACTGTACAAATATATTACTAATAGTACCTATAATAAAAAGATTTCAACACTATTATATTTCAAAAAAAAAAAGAATCAAGTAGAAATTAATACTTATCAATCGGTTTTCTGTTTTCTAGTGGATTCACATAAAATTTTTAAATTACATACTACTTTAAATTTTCATACTTGTACTAGGAAGATACTTCAAAAATTTGTGGAAATGAAATTAAAATATAAGTTTATTTTGGTACAAAAATATTTGACATCCATGCAATTGAGTGGGGTCTTCCAAAAGTTCATGGAAAATGCCTATCATAATAAAAATATACATAGATTTTATATATATGTATACATATTTATGAAAGTACTCCAATTAATAATCCAAATAGAAATGTACATTTCATTTGGATTAAACCATGACTTTTGTGGTTTAGCAAACTCACTTGAATAACTCTACAGACATGATTTATCCAAGTACCTAATTAACAGAGATATTTTATTTCCTAGTTTTTTCTTTATGGTAAGTTTCTGAAATAATATATTGATACTTGAAATGTTTCACTGGACACCAATTGTAAGGCAAAGTTTATGGCCAAATCTCAGTGAAGATCAAGTAAAAAATTATACCTACTTCAGAGGAAGCAAGATGCAGATAGTCCCTAATCAAAATTCAACCATCTGCTGCTCACTGAAGGCCGGTGGATGTTCTGTGGATGCATTTCATAAGAAAAATGGGCTCCAAGTCTAGACGGTAGGTTTTGGATGTTTCTGGCATCACAGTTGGTACACCAGATCTGATTGAAGGTATCACCAGTTTTGCAGAACCACATTTTACAATGAATGCCTAATGGTTCCCAAAAGTCACCATGAAATAGAACTTTTGCTTATCATGGTATCGTCTGATTACCAATTATAGGAGCCCAAGAAGGGTAAGTGTAGAGGTCAAACATGGGTACCATCCAGGTGGATATGCCAAGCATTACCACTGCAACACCCACAATATTAACACCAAGTCCAGCTTTAACCTAGAACAGAAAGAACATAAATGTCAGTCTCCCAAAGACAAACCTAAAGAGGATTTCAAATGCTGTTGTAGAAAGCACATGCCCATTTGACAAGCATTCTAAATGATTAGCAGGAAGTATTTTCATTTCATAAAATCAGGGGTTCTTCCTTCATTCATGTCAAATGAAAATCTGTCTCCAAGTACACATCATTTGGGAGGACAACCTCAGGGAGATTCCCCTTAAGAATATTCCTAGATCATTCTGATTATGGAAAATTCTCCTTAAAAATCAGTCATTTCATGTTAAATCAGAATGAAGATTGGGAATGGGAGAGGAAGGAAGAAGAAGGTTTGGAGGGTTGGTGGGAGGGAGGGTAAATCTGTATATATGAAATACATGAAATTTGTATAACTTAAATAAAATTTTAAAAATTCAAAAAAAAATAAAAAAATAAAAAAATTAAAAAAAAAAAGAAACTAAACTACATGAAACAGCAAAACAGGCAAAAGATTATGCCTTTTAAAAAAAATAGAAGACAAAAAGGAGGAAAAAAATTTAAATAAAAAATAAAGATAAGAATTTCAGAGGAACTACCAAATATTGAAGACAGACAAAGATGATTCCACCACAGGTAATGGAATCCCTGAAGAAGAAAAACAAAATAAACAAATGCTAAAAACTATCACTAAAATTGTTTTCCTCGGGGCTGGCACTGTGGCGAAGTGTGTTAACACCCCAGCCTGTAGCACTGGCATCCCATATGGGCGCCAGTTTAAGTCCCGGCTGTTCCACTTCTGATCCAGATTCCTGCTAATGTACCCAGTAAAAAAGTGGAGGATGGCCCAAGCATTTGGACTCCTGCATCCTCATGGGAGACCCAGAAGAAGCTCCTGGCTCCTGGCTTCGGTCTTGCTCTGCCCCAGTCATTGTGGTCATTTGGGGAGTGAAACAGCAGATGGAAGACCTCTCCCTCTGTCTCCAACTCTCTGTGTAACTCTGCCTCTCAAATAAATAAAATAAATCTTAAAAAATTTTTTTCCTTAACTAAAAAAAAACAACTTGAAAATGCATACTGCAAATCTGAGAATATTGATTATAACAACCAACACTAAGATATATTTCTAGTAAAATAAGTGAGCCTTCAAGAAAAAGAAAATATTCCTATGGGTACTGAGTCAAACCCAGCGATTTTATAAAAGTAAGAAAATAAGTTGTCATCAGGTTCTTTTTTGACAACAACACTTTACACCAGAGGAAAATGGACTCACTTACTTGAGACAGTAAAGGAATCAAATGTGATGAAAACACTCATCTCTGTAAGATGCAGGACTGGTTATTCATTTGCAAGAATATTGTTCACGTCAATGCTTCCTGAAAATCTACCAACCAATGAGTCTCAGATCACCAAAATGATTAGAGAGACACTGGTGGTATGCACAAAAGACATAGTTACTAATACTAAGTGAGAAGTAGAGAGCATAAAATGTCGAGGTTATCTTCTTGTACAATACAGATCTAGTACAGCTACAAAAAAATGGAGTGAGGGGTGGGTGTTGTGGCACATGCAGTGCATTAAACTGCTGTTTGGGATGCCCACACCCCAGGTCAGGTCCCAGCTCCTCTGTGTCCCATCTAGCTTTCTGCTCATGTACCTGGGAAGAAGTAGATGACAGACCCCACAGGAGACCAGGCGTTACAGCCATTGTGTGGATGGAAGATGCCTCTCTGTGTCCTTCTGCTTTCAAGTAAGTAAATAAACCTGTTTTTAAAAATGAGTGAAAGAGAGGAGAGCATATGAAAAAATATTTTAAGTTGTTCTTTGTAGTTATGTTGCTGGTGGTAATATATGTGTTGTTACTCTGAGCCTATCATGTGTGTAATGTGGAATAAAATGAATAATTATGAGATATTTTAATTCTGTCTGTTACAATTTGCTCATGTCCTTTCAAAATTCATATCCTGAACTCTTAAAGAGCAACATGGTGGTGTTCACGGGTGAGGTCTTTTGGAGATAATTAGGTCTTAAGGATGGAGCCCTCACGAATGGGATAGTACCCAAATAAAATAAGCCCACAGGAACCTGTCCACCCTTTCACCATGTGAGGACACAGTGAGAAGCAGCCATCTGTCAACCAGGAAACAGGCCCTCCCCACACACTGAGTCTGTTGGCATTCTGATCTTGGATTTCCCAACCTTGGAAATAAATTTATGTCATTTATAAGCTTTTAAGACCATGGCATTTTGTTATGGCAGCCTGGATGGACTAAAACAGTCATCTACTGTATGTATCTTTGGGAACTAGGAAACTCGACATGTAAGAAAATGGATTCAGATGAAAAATAAAAAATAGCTTGAATATTAATTGAAAATGTCAGTATGAAGTATTTTAACTGTAAAATTATGCCTATATGTGTTCTTATCAATAGATAAATTTCCTTACACTGCTATTGGAAAGTCACAGAAACAATGACCAACCCAATAACACTAAGCATTAGTACTAAGGTTGCAGTCTTAAAATCATATTTCCCTCTAAAGTCAATCAGCGCTTTTAGAAACATGACTGATTGCATGTCTATGGTAGGAAACATACAATGACCTGGGAATATTTTATATCAGATATCAATGAAGATAGCAAAAATTACTAGTATCAAAAGGACTGAGAAGCTAACTGGAAGAGAATTGCACTAGGCAAAGAAATGACAATTTGAGCTTAAAAAAAAAAGGTGGGACAAATATTGTGGCACATGTCAGAATGCTGGTAAGAATCTTGGCTACTCTGCTTCTAATCCAGCTTCCTGCTAATGGGTCTAGGAAGGCAGTGAATTATGGGAGAAGAGATGGAGTTCCTGGTTCCTGGTTTGAGCCTGACTCAGTCCTGTCATGGCCATTTGGGGAATGAACTAGCAGATGGGAGGGAAATCTTATCCTGACTTTTTTTTTTTTTTTTTTTGACAGGCAGAGTGGACAGTGAGAGAGAGACAGAGAGAAAGGTCTTCCTTTGCCGTTGGTTCACCCTCCAATGGTCGCCGCGGCCGGCATGCTGCGGCCAGCGCACCACACTGATCCGAAGGCAGGAGCCAGGTACTTATCCTGGTCTCCCATGGGGTGCAGGGCCCAAGTACTTGGGCCATCCTCCACTGCACTCCCTGGCCACAGCAGAGGGCTGGCCTGGAAGAGGGGCAACCGGGACAGAATCTGGTGCCCTGACCGGGACTAGAACCCGGTGTGCCGGCGCCGCAAGGCAGAGGATTAGCCTAGTGAGCCGCGGCGCCGCCTATCCTGACTTTTCTATATGAACCACTAGGTAACCAAATGATAGATGTGGAGCTGTGTCTCTTTATAAAATAAATGAAAAAGAGATAGTGGAATTTGTGTGTCATCATTTTGCAAATTAATGATATGGACATCAATAGTTACTAATGTCACAAAAAGAGAATAAGAAAGACCTTTTATGCCTCATGATGAAAGAACATACACAACCTGTATTCCCACCCAAACAGGGAAAACCCAGGTCTGATGAAGCCTCTGAATCCAGTTGTCAGTTTTTAGGAAATAAAGAGGAAAGAGGAACAGGACAAAACCACACCAGTAAGTGTGGAATCAGTGAATCCAACCTGGGAAGCTACACATTCAACACTTCCAGTTCTGCAATAGGTAACTATGAAGAAATGGAGGAAAGGTAACATGTAGATATGGGGACTTGAAAGGCATATATAATATTTAATATAAAATAATTTCCATATACAGTATCTATGGTGCACAGTTGGGTTATAGAACTATAAAGAAACACATGGAGGCTGGTGCCACGGCTCACTAGGCTAATTCTCTGCCTGCGGCACCAGCACCCCGGGTTCTAGTCCCGGTTGGGGTGCCGGTTCTGTCCCAGTTGCTCCTCTTCCAGTCCAGCTCTCTGCTGTGGCCCGGGAGGGCAGTGGAGGATGACCCAAGTCCTTGGGCCCTGCACCCACATGGGAGACCAGGAGGAAGCACCTGGCTCCTGGCTTCAGATTGGCACAACGCACAGGCCATAGTGGCCATTTGCGGGGTGAACCAACGGAAGGAAGACTTTTCTCTCTATCTCTCTCTGTCTAACTCTGCCTGTCAAACACACACACACACACACACACACACAAAACCATGGAAATGATAAGTAAGAAAATAGGGTTCTTGGGTCTGTTTGAGGAGGGAGAGGTTTGAGATTGGAACAAGGCACAGGGAGAGCTTCTGGAACATCTGGAAAATTCTACATCTTGATTAGAATGTTGGTCATGTGAATGTTTGTAGTATAGTACTGCTTAGGGTATATATTTATCTTATATGGCTTTCTAGATCTGTTTTATTTCATAATAGATATAAAGGTTAAAAGTAACACAAATCTAATTTAAGGATAACTATAATAATAAAGGGAGCATTTCAACAAGATTCTCTGTGTATTACTCAAAATTGGAAGAATCAAAAAGTACCTATAATATTTCCAGTGATTATTGTATCTGGCAAAATATAGAAAAAGGGAAAGCACAGGTGACTACAAAGCATAAAGGGTAACCTCTAAATTCTAGAACAAATCCAAGAAATATTATTAGTGGGCTTGGGTGTGCTGTTTGCTCTAAAAACCACTTAGATTTTACGTAGAGGAATAAATCTTTAGGAAACTCCCATTACTTGGAAGGTCTGGCCCCTTGGAGCTCAGCGCATAAAAATGTCCTTGGTCTGGTCTAATCTTGCTTTAATTACTGCTGAGAGAAGTTAAAAGGCTTAAGTATTTACCTGAATTGTTTTAAGCATCATTGTTAGGAAATCTTTAGGTGAAAAAAAAAAAAAAAAAAGAGGAGTGCCATCAGAATCCTAATGCCAAGCTATTTGAACATGCATCTCCAGGGACACACCTGCAGTGTGGTTAGGAGAGACAAATTCTAACCTGCAGGGTGCATGCCTGAAACAGGAGTCCACTTCCTCCCTCTCTCCTTCTCTCTGCTCCTGTGTCTTAATGGCTTATCCTGCCCATCATTTCAAGTGACCTAATTTCTCACATTAGACCATACCATCCAGATTAGTCACTGTTCATTCCACCCCACTCCTTCTTCTTTCTGCCAATCCTATTTTATTTTCCTTACTTTCCTCATTATAACCCATCTTCCGTTGTCTAATTTTTCTTCCTTTCCACTATAAGAATTAAAAAAATTGTTGCTTGGGAAATTGAATAATTTAGAATAAAAATGTTTTGAGAGAGAAAGAGAGAGAGAGAGAGAGAGAGAGAGTGAAAGAGGGAGAGAGACAGAGAAAGGAGATCTTAGATCAATAGAAAGAAAAGACATAATTGATATAGAAGTAACTCCCATTTTGAGGCAATGTGTAAATTTCAAAACAGAAAACAAATTTATTGAAGTTTAGAATAATGAATAAAACTAACTTATTAAGTCATCATAAAATTTCAGATGACTATTTTTTCACATTTGGGAAAGTTCTGGGAGTCGTCAAAAATATCACCATAGAGGTAGGTGGTTGGTGTGGTGGTTAATACATTGCTTGAGAAGCCCGAATTCCAGGTCTGAGTGCCTGGGCTTGCGAGCCCAATTTGAGTGAGCCAGTAGATGGGAGATTCTCTCTTTCTTTCTCTCTCTCTGTCTCTCTCACTCTCTCTCTCTCTCACCCCCTCTCTCTCCCTTTCAAATACGAAAAAAAAAAATTTCAAACTATATTATCGTAGTGGGGCAGGTTTAAAAGTCCCTGTCTCATATCGGAGTGGATGTGAGTCCCTGGTCTGCTTCTGACCAAGCTTCCTCCTGATGCACACTTCGGGGGACAAGTGGTGATGGCTCAGGTAGGTGGGCTCCTGTCACCCATGTAGGAGACATGGATTGAGTTCCTGGCTTCCAGCTTTGGTCTTGGCAGTGAGGGGTATTACAGACATTTGGGGAATAAACCAGGAGAGAGAATTAATCTCTCTTTCCCTCGCCCCATGTGTGTATATGTATACACACACACACATATATGCATCTAAAATAAAAACTGAATAATTTAAAATATCACCATAATGATTTCTCTCCTATCTATTGCTAATCCAGTTTTTGACTTCTATGAAACCACTTCCCAACACAGAGTTATAAAAAAAGCCAGACATTCACTCTATCAGTTTTCCCAAAGGTAAGGGTTAGTAACTTGCTAGTGGGACTGGCAAGGGAATTGGCTGAGGGTGAAGGTGAGACTTCTAAGAAGGGCTTTCCTTACCTATTCAAGGGATGGAAGAGGAGGTTGTCTCCTCTACATTTTTTCATGGTTGTGTGAGGACCCAGTCAGCAGCAAGGACAGCCTTTTTCAGTTATGGAGAGAAAGGCGTAGCTGAATCATTAATGCATTTCACTTTCCATGATCTCTTTTGAAACATGACTAATCTAGAAATTATGATTCTGTTATAGAACAGATCAGAACAGATAGATTCATGTCAGTTTTCTTCATAAAATAAAATATTAGCAGTATCTACACTATCACTTCTTCTTGACAGTTGCCTACATTTTCTTTGACATCCCACTCCTGTAATCAACAATAACATCTTATAAAAATAAAGCATTGAGAAATCTGTAAGACAACTCTGTAATATATGTGGATCTAGCAAGATACAGAATCCAAAGAGAGAAAGCACTGTTGAAATGGAGTTTGAGAATTGACTTTTAAAAAGAAAACGAAGACGGGGCCAGTGCTGTGGCATAACAGGTGAAGCCGCCACCTACGGGTGCCGGTTCACGTCCCAGCTGCTCCACTTCTGATCCAGCTATCTGCTATGGCCTTGGAAAGCAGAAGAAGATGGCCCAAGTCCTTGGGTCCCTGCACCCACGTGGGAGACCCAGAAGAGGCTCCTGGCTCCTGGCTTCAGATCAGCCCAGCTCTGGCCTCTCTCTCTCTCTCTCTGTAATACTGCCTTTCAAATAAATAAATACATCTTTAAAAGAAAAAGAAAAGGAAGAGAGAGGGAGAGAACACACAAGAGGAAGAACAAAATCTGAGAGTGTTATATTTATCTTCATCTTCCAACTTCCACCTACCCTTTTTAAAAATATTTGAGTTCTTTCCAAAAACACACAAAAGAAAAGAGATTGAAGAATTTTCTGAATAGAGTGTGACCACTGAGGATAGGCTGATGTGCGTGATTGGGAATTGAAGGCTTTGAAGAGAAAATTGTTATTTGATCCGAAGGGCTCCTGAAGCAAACACAGATTTCTCTCATGATCAAAAAAGGCAGTTAAAGAACGTAAGCTGAAAGGATATATGCTGATTATAGCTCTCTCTAATAAAACAAAAACCTTTAAAATACAATTCACCTTCTCTTACTATAAATCATTTTAGAATTACCTTGGTGCAAAAAAAAAAAAAAAAAAGACTATAGGAAAATGCTTCCTAATGGTGTGTTGGTTGCAACAAAAATTTTGGCAGAGGCTCCTTAAGAATCAAGTGAAGTGAAGGGGCGGGTTTGGGTGGTGTCCAGACAAGAGATAAACTAGGGCTCCCATGTTGGGAAAATGTATTTATAGAACAATCCTAAATTTACTAACTGCAATTTAAACCCATTTCTTTTTGTTTCTGTTTTCAAAGACAACAAATAACTAGTGACCAGTTTTCTGTATCCTTGTTCCTTACATGCACCTAGAAAGATTTAACTATTCAAACTTTCTTTTTCAGATTAGTCTATACGTCATTCTTTTCCTGTAGATGCTACTTACCAGCCATCATTCACTACTCACCAATCACTTTTGTATTTTTCCCTCACCAAGAACACAGTAGAATCTGAGTATCTGCCTCTGAATCACCAATGTGGATTCTCAGGTTGTATATCAAACTGACTGACACTGGAAATGGGACTCTTAACCCACACTAAAATTCGAGAACCACTGGTTTAATGACTTCTACCTCTTTCATCTTTCAGGAATTTGACCAATTATTCTTTTCACCAAAAGGTTTGACAATTTAGCATAGAGGGCATATTATATATTTCTTAACAAATTACATTTATTTTAATCCTTCCCAATATCATTTATCCATACTGAAAAACTGTCTATCTTTTCATTTTCACAACTTATTATTAAAATTACTGAACTAGTGTATTGATAAATCAATTTCAAAAGTTTCTAAATGAAACATACTAAGAAAAACGTGATCCAACAAGATACCTTCTATTTTTTCTTTTACATAGAACTCTTGAACAGCATTTTTTATTATTGTGTAAAATTCTAAAAATGATTTTTAAGGAGGAAATGATGACATATAGCTTCTGTAATCTTTATAGCATTGACTGCTATCATTGCAATAGCAGACTAAATCTTTATGAAAACACAAAGTAGTAGAACTTCGCTTATTTTGTTCTAACTCATTTGAGTAAATGTTCTACTTAGAAACCAAGTTAAAGCTCCTAAATAATTTCTGACATTAGCTGAATTTTACTCCTGATTCATAGTGACTGATTACAACCCTATGACAGTTATGGAAAATTAATTAGTTATAAAGAGCAAGAACTCTAAAATAAAAATGCAGGAGCTGAAAATTGAATTGTCTCTTTTTACACCACATGGAAATATACTAATGCAATTAAAGAACTTAGGATATTAAACTAATATCAAAGAAGCCCTTTATTATTTTTTTGTATATCATATTGTAGCAATGTGAATTACATAAAATACACATAGAGTTAGCTGTGATTGCAAAATTGCCCAGAATAATAACAACTGTCAAGCATGAGATTTTAGAGCTTGAAGTTTAGTCCCTGGTCCTAATTCTTTTGAATCACGTGGGGATTCAGTCAGACTCTCTGCAGGGTATGTCCTGGAAATGTGCATTTACAATGGCAGATCTTTGCTCATTACCCACACTGCTGCTAGCATTCTGGTAAGAGATCCAACTTCTTCGTTGTCTCTGAGATCTAGATCCCCCAGGCTGCTGTTTCATTCTGTCCTAGATAAGAACACGGGGCATTTAACAGCAGTAAAAAACAGGGCAACATTTCAAAGAAGGATGAATTGTATCATTCTCTAAAATGTATCTGAGAGGCAGAGGAGAAAATGAGAGAGAGAGAGAGAGAGAGACCTCCATGTGGTGGTTGCCTCTCCAAATGCCTGAAATGTCTGAGGCTTGGCCAGGGCCAGAGTCTTAAGTCAGAAATACAATCCAGGTCTTCCCGATGAATGTCAGGGATAATGACTTGAGCCATTACTGCTGCCTCCCAGGGTCTGCATTATCAGGAATCTGGAGTCAGGAGCTGGAACTGGGCCTCAAACTCAGGCACTCACGTACGGGACACAGGCGTCTGAACCCTGCTCTGCTGTTATTTTTAAATCATTTGTCTTGGCCGGCGCCGCGGCTCACTAGGCTAATCCTCCGCCTAGCGGCGCCGGCACACCGGGTTCTAGTCCCGGTTGGGGCGCCAGATTCTGTCCCGGTTGCCCCTCTTCCAGGCCAGCTCTCTGCTGTGGCCAGGGAGTGCAGTGGAGGATGGCCCAGGTGCTTGGGCCCTGCACCCCATGGGAGACCAGGAAAAGCACCTGGCTCCTGGCTCCTGCCATCGGATCAGCGCGGTGCGCCAGCCGCAGCACGCCGGCCGCGGCGGCCATTGGAGGGTGAACCAACGGCAAAGGAAGACCTTTCTCTCTGTCTCTCTCTCTCGCACTGTCCACTCTGCCTGTCAAAAAATAAAAAAATAAAAAAACATTTGTCTTAATGCAGAAACTTACAGATGATGATAATAGCAGTTACAACTGTCTTATATCATCTGTTGTAGTGACCCTAGCTACAGCCTCCTCACTTCACTGAATCACACTGATGGGCAAACTTGTTCTCTATTTTCTAATGAAAACATAGAAAGCAAGCATTTGTAACAATCCTGGGGGCTTTGAACAAATGATTCTGTAGATATCTGGTTTGTATTGTGTTTTGTGTTATTTTATTTAATCCATATAGTTCATTAGTTCATCTCCTGGAAAGAGGCACATGAATTTGGGCACAACTTAAAAACAATAGATAATAATCATAGTTAGTGGATCCTATCTGGCTTTTACCAGAAGGAAACTATTACATGATGTTGTGTAGTGTAGGGGCCGTGCTGTGATATATCAAGTAAAGCCACTGCCTGCGACAACGGCATCCCATATGAGTCCCACCTCTCCACTTTCGACCCAGCTCCCTTCTAATTCACCTGGGAAAGCAGCAGCAGATGGCTCAAGTCCTTGGGCCCTTGCACACACTTGGGAGACCCAGAAGAAGCTCCTGGCTCCTGGCTTCTGCCTGGCCCAGCTGTTGTGGCCACTGGGGAGTGAACCAGCAAATGGAAAATTGATCTCTCTCTCTCTCTCTCTCTCTGCCTCTTCCCCTCTTTCGCTGTAACTCTTTCAAATAAGTAAATCTTAAAAAAAAAGATTAAGTGTATTGTTTTTGAAACTATGTGCAGGGGACTTTGGAAGACTTTAACTGGGGAAAGCTAACTATCAGGCTTAAATTTTGGTGGTGGAGTACAAGCACAAGCTAATGCTTTACCAATAATTCCTGAACACCAAAGAAAGATTATTGGGGAAAGAACACACCAGCAGTAGGGTGAAATGGGTGGGTCCTTGGTTCTAAACACTGGTAGTTTTCTACTAGCTGCCCATTGCTGCATAGCAAATTACTCTAAATCTTAGCAGATGGCAATAATCATTTATTGTCTCAGTCTTTTGAGGGTTAGGAACCCAGGAGTAGCCACTCAGCTTTCCTTTAATCTGCATTTGTATGGCATATCTTTCCCCCATTCCTTTATTTTTAAGCTGTCTGTCTATATCTTTATATTTAAGGGTTTTTTAAATAGCATGCAAATAAGCAAACTTTATTGGTAAAATCTGAGTGTCTGCCTTTTTTTTTTTTTTTTAATTTGACAGATAGAGTTAGACAGTGAGAGAGAGAGAGAGAGAGAAAGGTCTTCCTTCCGTTGGTTTACCCCCGAAACCACCACCACGGCCGGAGCTACGTCAATCTGAAGCCAGGAGCCGAGTGCAGGCACCCAAGCACTTGGGCCATCCTCAACTGCCCAAGTTGAGGCACAGCAGAGAGCTGGACTGGAAGAGGAGCAACTGGGACTAGAACCCGGTGCCCATAAGGGATACTGGCGCTGCAGTCAGAGGATTAACCAAGTGAGCCAGGGTGCCGGCCCCGAGTGTCTGCCTTTTAAAAGTAGGGTATTGATGGGGCTGGTGCTGTGGCGTAGCAGGTAAAGCTACTGCCTGCGGTGCCAGCATCCCACATGGGTGCCGGTTCAAGTCCCGGCTGCTCTACTTCTGATCCAGCTCTGTGCTGTGGCCTGGGAGAGCGGTAGAAGATGGCTCAAGTCCTTGGGCCCCTGCACCCATGTGGAAGAAGCTCCTGGCTCCTGGATTTGGATCGGCACAGCTCTGGCCGTTGCAGCCAGATGGGGAGTGAGCCAGTGGATGGAAGGCCTCTCTCTCTCTCTCTCTCTCTCTCTCTCTCTCCTCCTCCTCCTCCTCCTCTCTGTGTAACTCTTTCAAAAAATGAATATTTTTTAAAAAGTAGAGTATTGAGGCCATTTATATTTAATGTAATTATTAGTATAGTAAGATTTAAATCTACCATCTTTCTAATTTTTCTATTTGTTAACTTATTCTTTATTTTTCCTGTATTCTTTTTATATTATTATATTATGCCATTTTATTGCCACCATTAGTTTATTACTTGTACCTCTTTTTACAAGATGTTAGTGTTGAGGCCGGCATTGTGACATAGTGGGCTAAGCCTCTGCCTGCGGCACCAGCATCCCATATGGGCACTGGTTCGAGTCCCGGCTGCTCCTCTTTAGATCTGGCTCTCTGCTTATGGTCTGGGAAAGCAGTTTTTTTAGCTAAAAAATTTTTAACAGACATAAAAAGCGTAGGTATTTATGGGGTACTATGTGATGTTTCAGTACATATGTACATTGTGTCACATCCAATCTGAGTAAATACAGCTGTCTCCTCAAACATTTGACATTTCTTTATGGTAAAACATCCAAAATCCTATCTTCTAGTTTTTTCTTAATAGAGAAATATAAATTACAGTTAACATTATAGAACCTACTATGGAATGGATCCCCAAACTTCCTATTCCTAGCTAGCTGTTACTTAGAACCGATTAATCAGCCTTTCCTCATCCCTTCTACCTGCCTTAACGTCCCAGCCCCTGGTAATCACCATTGTATTTTTTTTTTTTTGACAGGCAGAGTGGACAGTGAGAGAGAGAGACAGAGAGAAAGGTCTTCCTTTGCTGTTGGTTCACCCTCCAATGGCCACCGCGGCTGGTGCACTGCGGCCGGCACACCACGCTGATCCGAAGACAGGAGCCAGGTGCTTCTCCTGGTCTCCCACGGGGTGCAGGGCCCAAGCACTTGGGCCATCCTCCACTGCACTCCCGGGCCACAGCAGAGAGCTGGCCTGGAAGAGGGGCAACCGGGACAGAATCTGGTGCCCTGACCGGGACTAGAACCTGGTGTGCCGGCGCCGCTAGGCGGCGGATTAGCCTACTGAGCCGCAGCACCGGCACCATTGTATTTTTAACTTCTATTAGATCACATTTTTTTTCAGACTCCACATTTGAGTGAAATCATGTGATATCTGCCTTTCTGTGCCTGGCTTATTTCACTAAACATAATGGCGTCCAGTTCCATCCATGTTGTGAATGACAAGATTTTGTCATTTCTTTTATGGCAGAACAGTGTTCCATTGTGTGCATGTAACACAGTTTCATTATCCATTTACCAGCAGAAAGACACTTATGTTCCTATCCCTTCATGGCTATTGTGAAAAGTGCTGCAATAAGCAAGGGATGCAGATGTCTCTTTGACAGAGTGATTTCATTTCATTTCCCTTGGATACATACCCTGTAGTGGGGTTACTGGATCATTGGATGGTTCTATTTTTAGTTTTTTGAGGACCCTCAATACTGTTTAATGATGTGACTGTATTAATTTACATTTCTACAAACAGTGTGCAAGGGTTCTGTCATTGTGTTGAAGCAGGTCAGGCTACCTCCTGCAAAGCCAGCATTCCACACCTGTCCGTGTCCCAGCTGCTCCACTTCTGATCCAGTTCCCTGCTAATTATGTGGGAAAAGCAGCAGAAGATGACCCAAGTGCTTGGGCCCCTGCTATCCATGTGGAATACCTGGAAGAAGCTCCTGGATCCTGGCTTCAGCCTGGCCCAACCCCAGCAGTTGCAGCCATCTAGGAAATGAACCAGTGGATAGAAGATTTTCTCTCTCTCTCTCTCACTCTATCCCTGTCTCTCTGTAACTCTTTCAAGTACATAAATAAGTCCTTAAAAATTGTTAGCTCTGTAATATATTTTAAATATATTTGTTCATTTTGCTCAAGATTTCTCTGCTATTTGGGATAGTTTGCGGTTCCATACAAATTTTAGTAATGCTTTTTGTATTTCTGTGAAAAATACCATTGGCATTTTGATAGGGATTGATAGGGATTGAATTGAATGTGTAAGTCACTTTGGGTAATATATACATTTTAATGATATTGATTCTTCCAGTATCTAAACATGGGATATCTTTCCATTTCTTTGTGTCCTCTTCAATTTCATTTATCACCAATTTATAGTTTTCATTAAGTGATCTTTTTTCTCTTAGTTAAACTTAATCCTAGGTGGATTTTGGGGGGGGGGGGTAACTATTGGAAATGGAGTTGGTTTCTTGATTTCTTTTTTTTATTATAAACACTTTTATTTAGTAAATATAATTTTCCAAAGTACAGTTTATGGATTACAATGGCTTTTCCCCCCCATAACTTCACTCCCACCCGCACCCCTCCCATCTCCTGCTCCCTCTCCATTCCATTCACATCAACATTCATTTTCAATTATCTTTATATACAGAAGATCAATTTAGTATATATTAAGTAAAGATTTCAACAACTTGCACCACACAGAACATAAAGTGTAAAATACTGTTTGAGTACTAGTTATAGCATTAATTCACATTGGACAACACATTAAGGACAGATCTCACATGAGGAGTAAGTGCACAGTGACTCCTGTTGTTGACTTAACAATTTGACACTCTTGTTTATGGTGTCAGAAATCTCCCTAGGCTCTAGTCATGAGTTTCCAAGGCTATGGAAGCCTCTTGAGTTCGCTGACTTCGATCTTATTTAGACAAGGTCATAGTCAAAGTGGAAGTTCTCTCCTCCCTTCAGAGAAAAGTACCTCCTTTGATGGCCCCTTCATTCTACTGGGATCTCAATCGCAGAGATCTTTCATTTAGGTGTTTTTGTTTGTTTGTTTGTTTGTTTGTTTGTTTTTTGACAGAATGTCTTGGCTTTCCATGCCTAAAATACTCATGGGCTCTTCAGCCAGATCCGAATGCCTTAAGGGCTAATTCTGAGGCCAGAGTGCTGTTTAGGACATCTGCCATTCTATGAGTCTGCTGTGTATCCCACTTCCCATGTTGGATCATTCTCTCCCTTTTTTATTCTATCAGTATTCACAGACACTAGTCTTGTTTGTGTGATCCCTTTGACTCTTAGACCTATCAGTGTGATCAACTGTGAACTGAAATTGATCACTTGGACTAGTGAGATGGCATTGGTACATGCAATCTTGAAGGGATTGTATTGGAATCCCCTGGCACATTTCTAACTCCACCATTTATGGCAAGTTTGATTGAGCATGTCCCAAATTCTACATTTCCTCCCTCTCTTATTCCCACTCTTATATTTAACAGGGATAACTTTTCAGTTAAATTTCAACATCTAAGAATAATTGTGTGTTAATTACAGAGTTCAACTAATAGTATTAACTAGAACAAAAATTACTAAAAGGGATAAAGTATTAAATTGCACATCAACAGTCAGGACAAGGGCTGATCAAGTCACTGTTTCTTTTTCAGATAATTCACTATGGATTTACAACAGTTCTACTGGTTTTTGCACATTGACATTGTATCCTGCAACTTTGCTGAATGTATTAGTTCTAAGAGCTTTCTGGTGTTTGGAGCTTTTGGGGTTTGTTTATTGAAGATAGTGTCATTTGAAAACATGACAATTTGACATCCTCCTTTCCAATTTGGATGCCCTCTATTTCCTTCTCTTGCTTAATTGCTCTGGCAGCGACTCTTGTCACTGTACTGAATAAAAGTAGTGAAAGTGGGCATCCTTGTCTTACTCTAGATCTTAATGAGAAAGGCTTCAGGTTTACCCCATTCAATGTAATGTTAGTTGTTGGTTTTTTATATATGGGCTTTATTGTGCTGATACGTGTTTCTTCTAAACCTATTTTGTTCAGAGTTTTTGTCATGAATAGATGTTGGATTTTATCAAAATGACTGCTACTTCTATTAAGATGATCTTAGGATTTTTATCATTCATTGTGTTGATATGGTGTATGTTTATTGATTTGCTTATTTTGAACCATTGTTGAATCCTTGAAATGAATTCTTCCTACTTGATCATGGTGAATAATCTTTAAAGGTTGCTGTTGGACTCTGTTTTTGAGTATTTTGGTGAGAATTTCTGTATCTCTGTTCATCAAGGATATGGATCTGTAGTTTTGTTGTTGTTGTTGTTGTGTATTTTTGCTGGCCTCATAGGATGAATTTGAAAAATTTCCTCCTCTTCTATTTTCTGAAATAATTTAAGAAAGATTGCTTTTAATTCTTCTTCAAATGTTTGGTAGAATTCAGCAGTGAAGCCATCTGGTCCTAGTCTTAGCTTTGCTGGGAGATTTTAAATACTGATTCAATCTTGCTACTTGTTATTGGTCTCTAGGTATTCTGTTCCTTTGTGATTCAAATTTGCCAAGGTGGATGTGTCCAGAAATTTGTTCATTTCTTTTAGGTTATCATATTATTCTAGTAATTTATAATAATCATTTGTATTTAATTTCATCTCTGTTTTTATGGATTTGAATCTTTTCTTTTTCTTCTTAGTCCAGCTAAGAGTTTGTCAATTTTGTTCATTTATTCAAAAAACTAGTTCTTCTTTTTACTGATTTTCTTAAAGTCTCAATGTCATTTATTTGTGCCCTGAGTTTTATTATTTCTTTCCCTTCACTAATTTTGGATTTTATATGTTCTTGTTTTTCCAGATCCTGAGGTGCAGAAATGAGTTGTTAGTGTTTTTTTTTCTTCTATCTTTTTAAAAAGATTTTTATGGTTTTGTGATTGTGGGGAGCAACTGGGAGCAACTCGGACTAGACTAAGTTACTGGAATTAAGACTTATTCTATGCATCTGCTCTCCCACAATATGGCGCTGGGAGAGGAGGAAACAGCTTCTATACAGCTGCCTCCAGTTCAACCAATAAACAGCAGGACCTGCTCCTGATTGGAGGAGAGCAGCATACTCGGCGTGTGGGCAGCCGAGTTGGGATTGGCGGAAGAGGACTATAAAGGAGGAGAGAGACAACATGCACCAGGAACATCTATCTGAAGGAACACCTGTGCAGCCCCCGAGAGAGCCGGCCGGCGGTGTGCCGCTCCCCCGCAGAAGTGGGGAAAGTGGCTAGGGGGAACCGCCCTTCCACGGAGGTGGAAGGACGGTAGCCAACCCGGGAAGAACCAGCAGCAAACCCGGGGAGGGCCGAGCAGACAGAAGAACAGCGCAGGGTCCTGTGTCGTTCCTCCATGAAGACGGGGAGCGACAGTGATGTTGGTATTGATTACTGTAAACTTCCCTTTTGATACTGTTTTTGCTGTATCCCATTGGTTTTGGTATGTTGTTCCCATTTTCATTCATTTTATTTTATTATTTATTTATTTTTTAGAAAACTTTTATTTAATAAATATAAATTTCAAAAGTACAACTTTCGGATTATGGCAGTGTTTCCCCCCATAACCACCCTCTCACTCGGAAACTATCCCATCTCCTACTCCCTCTCCCATCCTATTCTTCATTAAGATTCATTTTTAATTATCTTTACATACAGAAGATAACTTAGTATGTACTAAGATTTCAAAAGTTTGCACCCACACAGACACACAAAGGATAAAGTACTGTCTGAAGACTAGTTTTACTGTTAATTCTCATAGTACAACACATTAAAGACAGAGATCCTACATGGGAAGTAAGTGCACAGAGACTCCTGTTGTTGATTTAACAATTGACACTTTTCTTTACATTTTCATTCATTTTAAGAAATTTTTTTTATTTCCTTCTTAATTTCTTCCTTGATCCATTGCTTGTTCAGGGGTAAATTGTTTAATTTCATTATATTTATGTTGTTTCCAAAGTTTTTCTTTTTATTGAATTCTAGCTATATTGCATTGGAAAAACATATTTGATACAGTTTTAATTTTTGGAGACTTCTTTT
The DNA here is from genome assembly GCF_964237555.1 of Oryctolagus cuniculus. Classification (NCBI taxonomy): domain Eukaryota; kingdom Metazoa; phylum Chordata; class Mammalia; order Lagomorpha; family Leporidae; genus Oryctolagus; species Oryctolagus cuniculus. The sequence goes on from NC_091434.1 coordinate 49,819,344, forward strand.
GTGGCCTACCATATGATCTATCCTGGAGAATGTGTGATTGAGAAAAATGTATATTCTGTGCTATTGAAAAGGAAGTGTATTCTGCAGCTGTTGGGTGGAATGTTCTGTACATGTCTATGAGGTCCAGCTGATCTAGAATGTAATTTTTTAAAGAAAGATTTTATTTAATGAATACAAACTTCATAGGTACAGCTTCAGGAATACAGTGGTTCTTCCCCCCATACCCACCTTCCCACAACCATTGCCGTCCCACCTCCTACTCCCTCTCCCATCCCATTCTTCATTAAGATTCATTTTTAATTAACTTTATTTATTTATTTATTTACTTACTTGACAGGTAGAGTTAGACAGTGAGAGAGAGAGACAGAGAGAAAGGTCTTCCTTCCGTTGGTTCACCCCCCAAATGGCCGCCACATCCAGTGCTGTGCCGATCCAAAACCAGGAGCCAGGTGCCTCCTCCTGGTCTCCCATGCAGGTGCAGGGGCCCAAGCACTTGGACCATCCTCCACTGGCCTCCCGGGCCACAGCAGAGAGCTGGACTGGAAGAGGAGCAACTGGGAGTAGAACCCAGTGCCCATATGGGATTCCAGTACCGCAGGCAGAGGATTAGCCAACTGAGCCACGGCGCTAGCCCTAATTAACTTTATATACAGAAGATCAACTATATACTAAGTAAAGATTTCAACAAAATAAATTTTTTTACCACTGTGTAGTATTCCATAGAGTACATATCCCACAATTTTTTATCTAGTCTTCCGTTGACAAACATGTAGGTTGACTCTGTATCTAAGCTCTTGTGAACTGGCTGTAATAAACATGGAGGTGCAGATAACTCTTTTACTTGATGATTTCATTTTCCTTCGGCAAATTCTGAAGAGTGGGATGGCTTGGTCATATAGTAGGATTATATTCAGATTTCTGAGGTATCTCGATACTGTCTTCCACAGCAGCTTTACCAGTTTATATTCCAACCAACAGTGGATTAAGGTACCTTTTTTTCTACATCCTCACCAGCATTTATTGCCTTTTGATTTCTGTATGAAAGCCATTCTAATAAGGGTGAGATGAAACATCATTGTGGTTTTGATTCGCATTTCCCTGACAGCTAGTGATCCTGAACATTTTTTCATGTGTCTGTTGGCCATTTGGATTTCCTCTTTTGAAAGATGTCTGTTTAAGTCCTTCACCATTTTTTTCACTGGTTGTTTTGTTGTTTTGGGGTTTTTTGATCACGTTATATATTCTGGTTATTAATCCTTTATCAGTTGCAGGTTTTACAAATAATTTCTCCCATTCTGTTGGTTGCTTCTTCACTTTCCTGTTTCTTTTGCAGTATAGAAGCTTCTCAGTGTGAAGTAATCACATTTGAGAATTTTGATTTTGATTGCTTGTGCTTTTGGGGTCTTGTCCAAGAAGTCTTTGCCTATCCTAATGTCTTGCAGGGTTTCTCCAATGTTCTCAAATGATTTGATAGTGTTGGGTCACAGACGTAGGTCTTTAATCCATTTTGAGTGGATTTTTTTGTAAGGTGTAAGATAGGAGTCTTGCTTCATATTTCTGCATGTGGAAACCCAGTTTTCCTAGCACCATTTGCTGAAGAGACTGTCCTTGCCCCAAGGACTGATTTTAGCTCCTTTGTCAAATAAAAGTTGGTTGTAGATGGTTGATTTGTGGCATTTTGATTCTGTTCCATTGGTCTACCTATCTGCTTTTGTACCAAAACCAGGCTGTTTCGATTGTAACTGCCTGTAGTAAGTCTTGAAATCTGGCATTCAGGTGCATGCAGCTTTATTTTTGTTGCATAAAGTTGTTTTAGCTATTTAGTGTTTCCATATGAATTTCAACATCATTTTTTCTATATCTGAGAAGAATATCCTTTGGTATTTTGATTGCTAATGCATTTAATCTGTAAACTGCTTTTGGGAGTATGGACATTTTGATGATATAGATTCTTCCAATCCATGAACATGGAAGATTTTTCCATCTTTTGGTGTCTTCTTCTATTTCATTCTTTAATGTTTTCATAATTCTCATCATAGAGATATTTGACATCCTTGGTTAAATTTATTCCAAGGTATTTGATTTTTTTTGTAGCTATTGTGAATGGGATTACTCTTAGAAGTTCTTTCTCAGCCATGACAGTTTCTGTGTATACGAAGGCTGTTGATTTTTGTATATTGATTTTATATCCTGCAAGTTTACCAGATTCTTCTATGTGTTCCAGTAGTCTCTTAGTGGAGTCTGTTGGATTCCCTATACATACAATCATGTCATCTGTAAACATGGATAGTTTGACTTCCTCCTTCCCAATTTGTATCCCTTTGATTTCTTTTTCTTGCCTAATGGCTCTGGTTAAATCTTCCAAGACTATATTGAATAGCAATGGTGAGAGCAGGTATCCTTGTTTGGTTCCAGATTTCAGTGGGAATGCTTCCAACTTTTCTTCATTCAATAGGACACTGGCCATGGGTTTCTCATTGAGTTGCCTTGATTGTTTTAGGGATGTTCCTTCTATACCCAATTTGCTTAGAGTTTTCATCATGAATGGGTGTTCTATTTTATCTAATGTTTTCTCTGCATCCATTGAGATAATCATATGGTTTTTGTTCTTCAGTTCATTAATGTGAAGTACCACATTGATTTGCAAATGTTGAACCATCCCTGCATACCAACAATAAATCCCACTTGGTCCAGGTGAATGATCATTCTGATGTGTTGTTGGATTTGAATGGCTAGAATTTTGAGGATTTTTGTGTCTATGCTCATCAGGGAAATTGGTCTGTAGTTCTCTTTTTCAGTTGCATCGTTTTCAGGTTTAGGAATTTAGGTGATACTGAGTTCATAGAATTTGGGAGGAATCCCTCCCTTTCAATTGTTTTGAATAGCTTGGGAAGAATTGGAGTTAGTTCTTCTTTAAATTTCTGGTAGAATTCAGCAATGAAGCCATCTAGTCCTGGGCTTTTATTTATTGTGAGGGCCTTTATTAATGATTCAATTTTGGCTTGGTTATGGGTCTGTATAGGTTTTCTATGTCTTCATGGCTCAATTTAGGTAGGTTGTATTGTCCAGGAATCTATCCATTTATTTTTATTTTTTTAAAGATTTATTTTATTTATTTGAAAGAGTTACAGAGAGAAGTAGAGACAGAGAGAGAGGTTTTCTATCTGCTGGTTCACTCCCCAGATGGCTACAAAGGCTGGAGCTGAGCCGATCTGAAGCCAGGAGCCAGGACTTTCTCTTGCTCTCCCACGTGGGTGCAAAGGCCCAAGGACTTGGGCCATCTTCTACTGCTATTCCGGGCCATAGTAGAGAGCTGGATTGGCAGAGGAGAAGCTGGGACTAGAACCAGCACCCATATGGGATGCTGGCACTTCAGGCCAGGGTTTTAACCTGCTGTGCCACAGTGCCAGCCTCCTCATTTTTTTAAAAGATTTATTTTATATCCATTTCTTCTAGGTTTCCCCACTTGTTTGCATACAGTTCTTTGTAATAATTTCTGATGATTCTTTTTATTTCTATGGTGTCTGCTGTTAAATTTCCTTTTTCATCTCTAATGTTACTGATTTGGGTCTTCTTTCTCCTTTTTTTGGTTAGTTGGGCCAATAGTGTGTCAATTTTGTTTATTTTTTTTTTAAAAAAACAGCTCTTCATTTTGCTTATCAGTTGTATTGTTTTTTGGTTTTTATTTTGTTTATTTCTTCCCAATTTCAATTATTTCTTTTCTCCTACTAGTTTTGGATTTGGATTGCTGTTGCTTTTCTAGATCCTTGAGATGCTTTGATAGCTCATTTATGTGGTGCCTTTCCAATTTCTTGATGTAGGCACCAATTGCTATAAACTTTCTACTTAACACTGCTTTTGCTGTATCCCATAAGTTTTGATTCATTGTATTGTCATCTTCATTTGTTTCTAGAAATTTTTTGACTTCTCTTTTGATTTCTTCTATGACCCACTGTTCATTCAGGAGGATGTTGTTCAGGCTTCATGTGTTTGCATATGTTCTAGAGATCCCTGAGTTGCTGATTTCCACCTTCATTCCATTGTGGTCCAAGGAGATGCATGGTATGATTTGGTATGATTTCGATTTTTTTTAAAATTTGCTGAGTCTTGCTTTGTGGCCTAGCATGTGGTCAGTCCTAGAGAAAGTTCAATGCACTGCTGAGAATGTGTATTCTGCAACTGTAGGATGGAAAGTTCTGTAGAATCTGTTATGTCCATTTGGTCTATAAGTGTCAATTAACTCTGTTGTTTCCTTGGTGATTTTCTATCTGGTTGATATGTCCATTGTTGAAGGTGGGGTATTGAGGTCCCCCATTATTATTGTATTGGAGTCTAAGTCTCTCTTTAGATCCTTAACATTCCTTTAAAACAGTCAAGTGCCCTGTAATTAGGTGCATATACATTTATAATAGTTACATCTTCCTGTAGAATTGATCCCTTAATCATTAATAGTGCCCTTCTTTGTCTCTTTTAACAATTTTTGTGTTAAAGTCTATTTTGTCTGATATTAGCATGGCTATACCAGCTCCTTTTGCTTTCTGTTAGCATGGACTTTTTCCATCATTTCACCTTCAGTCTGGATGCATCTCTGTTGGTGAGATGTGTTTCGTGTAGGCAGCAAATAAATGAGTTTTGTTTTTTAATCCATTTAGCCAGTCTGTGTCTTTTAACTGGAGAGTTGAGGTCATTTACATTCAAATTGACTACTGATAAGTAACGACTTTACCCTGACATTTTTCCATAATTATTCCCATTTTTTACTTCGTACTTCCTTTGTACTTTTATTTGGTGATTTTCTTCCTTTACCTTTTGTAGTAATAACAGTGTTTCTGTGTGCAGCACATCCTTAAGCATCTTTTGCAAGGCTGGATGGGTGGTGACAAATTCTTCCAATTTCTGTTTGTTATGGAAGGTCTTTATTTCACTTTCATTCATAAATGAGAGCTTTGAGGGATACAGTATTCTGGGTTGACATTATTTTCTCTTAAGACTTGTAATATATCTTGCCATTTTCTCCTAGCCTGTAGGATTTTCTGATGAGAAGTCCACTTTGAGTCTAATTGAAAATCCTCTGAAAGTAATCTGGCATTTCTCTTGTGCACATTTTAGAATCCTTTCTTTATGTTTTACTGTGGAGAGTTTGATTACAATGTGCCATGGTGAAGATCTTTTCTGATCATGTTTATTAAGAGTTTTATGTGCTTCCACTATTTGAATGTCCCTTTCTTCCTCCAAACTAGGGAAGTTTTCCATTATTATTTCACTAAAAATGCCTTCTAGTCTTTTATCTCTTTCCACGCCTTCCAGGAATTCCTAGAATCTGTATCTTGCAGATAACCAACAGTGTTTTTTAGTTTTCTGATTTCCTCTTCCTGTTTTTTGTTTGACTCTATAATTTCCTGCAATTTGTTTTCTAAGTTGAATATCCTTTCTTCTGCTTCACCAATTCCATTGTTAATGCTTTCCACTGTGTTTTTTATTCTATTGAATTTTTCATTCCCAATATTTCATTTTGTTCTCTCTTTAAGATCTTAATTTTGTGGGAGAAATTTTCTTTCAGGTCATGTGCAGATTTCAGTAGTTCGTGCTTTTTTCTGATTACTTCTATGTAATCTTAAGATCTATTTTTTGAATTCTATTTCTTGCATTTCCTCAAAATCTTTACCTTCACAATCTGGTATTGAAGTGTTATATTCTTTTGGGGGATCATGTTGTGTTCCTTATTCTTGTTTCTAGAATTGGTGTGTTTATTATTCAGTATTTGTGGAGATGGAGAGATTCATTGGTGTGTTTTTTTTTTTTCCCCCCTCTGGTGGCTTCTATCTTTGGACTATGTCTGTGTGGATTAGTGGAGTTTCTGTCTTCAGGGAATACTTAGAGGCATGCATTGATTGTGGCTATAGAGCTCTGCTCAGTGCTCCAGGGTGAAAGGAGTGTTAAGGTGACCCTCAGTTTGGGTGTGGTAAATCTTTTTTTTTTAATCAGAGTGGAGGTTTTTCTTCTGTTGGCATAGACTCAGTTCATTTCCTCTCCTCAAAGGAGACCAGTGCCTGGGCACTAGTCCCAGTTGGTATAATATTCATCCGTACTTCCACAAGAACTACATAAAGGATCTGTGCAGTCCTCAGTGTAAGCAGATTCCCCAGCACTGTCCCTCACCAGGGAACCAGGGAGCCCTGAGTGTCTGGATCCTCCCACAGTGACTGCCCCAAGTTCCAGCCACATCCTGAGCCTTCCCACACAGTCTCAGTGTTTTAAGAGTCCTAGTTACACGCCTCCCACAGTCGCAAGCACCCAGCCCCCATCAGTTCTCTCCACCAAACTCCGGAGTCTCCACTTGGTTGGTTGCTGGGCATGGACAGCAGCTGGCACAGCGGTTATGTATGTCCAAAATAGTACCCACTCTGTATCAACTTGTTACAGGATACTGCTGCAGGATGATCAGGGTAAAAAGAAATGTGCCCCCTCTCTTCTTTCTCCTCCTCTAGTTTGGCAGGTACACTATCCCTCACAGGGCTCCAAGTCAGATTCCCTCCTGGCTTTTCCTGCAGCTTTATCACCAGTGGTTTGGGTTGCTGCAGTCTGCTCTCATCTCTCTCCAAGGCTGGTGTGGAGGCTCTCAGCTGCTAGGGTCCTGATTTGTGAATGCCACACCTTCCACATAGGTCTGCTGTTTCCCTCTAATTTCTGTGGAGTTTCCTCTGCTGTTTTCTCTCTAACTCTTCCTTGAGACTGCATTCTCTCCACTATCTTTAAACTATCTTCTGCTAGACTAGAGTGGTAAACTCCCTCCCTACTCTGCCATCTTAATCCGATCCCACTTTTATCTTTCTAGTCTTCACCCTAGATATAAAAATGGTTTATGCACAATATTCAAAATATTACAGCATTCTGAATTTGCACAGTTAATCTTACCAGTAGTTTTCTGCCTTCTGGGTTTTTTCTTCTTAGTTGTTTGCATCACTTTTTTTCAGTTTGAAGAACTCCTTTCTGCATTTCTTGTTAAGATGATGCTGGCGATAAATTGTATCAACTTTTGTTGTCTTTATCTCTCCCTCATTCCTGAAGGATAGCTTTGCTGGGTACAGTATTCTTGGTTGGCAATATTTTTCATTCAGTACTGTGAAAGTTTCATCACACTCCATCCTAGCCAATATGGCTTCTGTTAAGAAGTTTGCACTGAGGTGAATTTAGATCCCCTTATGCATTAATTGTTTATTTTCTCTTACAGTTTTGAGAATCCTCTCACTTTAAACTTAGAAAACATTATAATAGTATATCTTGGGGTAGACTTGGTTGGTTGACTATGACTGGTGACCTTTGACCTTCCTAAACCTGGAGTTGTATCTGTCTCTAATTTGGGGAAGTTTTCTGTTATTATCTCTTTGAATATCTTTTTACTCCTTTGGCATTCTCAATTCCTTCTTGAACCCCAGTAACTGATATTTGCTCTTTTCATGCTGTTCTTAAGTTCTCTTAAGCTTTCTTCATTCTTCTGGATCCTCTTTTTCTACTCCAACTGTCTTTGAGCTCTCCGATCCTTTCTTCTGTTTGATCTCTTCTGCTATTTATAAATTCTATCAAATTTTAAAATTTCACATTAGTATACTTTTCAATTAAAGAATTTCTGCTTGATTTGGTTCAATCATTTCCATCTCTATCAGTTCTCTGTTAGAATATTAAGCCATTTCTCTGCATTCTGTTGAGATTTAGTTTCTTTAAAAGTTATTTTTAAATCTTCATCCAAGCATTTGAAAATTCTAATTCCTTGATGATTGCTTTCTGTTACTTTAATTTTCTCCTTGTATGAAGTCATGGTTCCACGGAAGTTTTTTTTTTTTTTTTTTTTTTTTTAAGATTTATTTACTTGAGAGGCAGAGAGAGAGAGAGAGAGAGAGAGAGAGAGAGAGAGAGAAAGGTCTTCTATCTTCTGGTTCACTCCCCAAATGGCCACAGTGGCTACAGCTGAGTTGATCTGAAGCCAGGGGCTTCTTCTGGGTCTCCCACATGGGTGCAGGGGTCCAAGCACTTCGACCATGTTTCACTGACTTCCCAGGCCATTTGCAGAGAACTGGATTGGAGCAGGAGCAGTTGGGACACAAACCAGCACCCATATGGGATGCTGGTACCACAGGTGGAGTCTTAACCTATTATACCACAGTGCTGGCCTTCCCTGGAAGTTCTTGTCACTTGTTGAAGAATTAGTTATTGCAATCTGGCTTCATTTGTGGCTGTCCTTCTAGAAAGTCTAAGAAGCCTGCCAATTTTCTCTGAGCCTAAGGACACTTACGCTATTTCAGCACTAGATAACAACCCTGTGTTGAGGTTTGTCCCAGAACTGATGTTGATGTTTTTCCCTGTTTCAGTTCTACAATACTCCTCAAACTCCAATTTGTCCCAAATCTCTAGTTTGTGTGTTCTTCAGAATGAAATAGGGAAGTGCCTAAAATAAGGTAGTCCATTCCTACAGATTTCTTCTTGGGGCTTGTTTAGGCCCAGACTCCTACTCCAGAGCCCACCAAGACCAGTGCAGTTTAGAGGTAGGACTATAGCCCACCCTTCTATGGTATGTCTGCTACTGAGATGGACTCACTGCTCACTGCTTCTCCTATCAGCTGACCAGGATATAAGATGGATCAACTGGGTCAGTGGAACTCCACTCGGCACTGAGGCAACTATAGACTTTGTCTGCAGCCACTTGTCTGGAAACAGGGTCCATTAGGATTTGCTCCATGATGGGCTTTACCAGCCTAGCACTGAGACCAAAACAGTCCTGTGGTTCCTTGCTGCCTGCCCAGGGGGGCAGACTCTTACCTGCATAGGCAGGCACTAGGTGGGCCACATCTGGGTCTCATAGTTGTTGGGCCCTGTGCAATCCTGGAGGTCCACGTGAAGCTGCCAGTGATACCTACTGTACTGAGGCTGTCCCAGAAGGCTGCAGGTCTCTGACTGATACTGGGACAAGTCCAGAAACGTCACCCACAGGCATTTGCTTAGGGATGGGGACCAATAGCCCAGTGTTGGGCTTTACCAGTTCAGCGCCAAATCCCACGACAGTCCCATGGCTCCTTGCTATCTTCCTGAGGCTGGAGGAGGATGACAATGACAGTTTCTTCACTGCCCAGAGTAGCATGAGGCTGGGTCACATCTGGGTCCCATGAAGTCTCAGAGGTACACAATATGCCAGAGTTAGTTGTCTCACTGGAGCACATATCCTATTCAAAACGTAGCAAGTCTGTTCTTATAAAACAAAAGGCCATCTTAATTATCAATATTATGATCATTCAAGATATATCTTCATATCTGTTTTTAACACACTAATTTTAAGGACTGTTAGTTGGTGAGGGGACACTTTAAACCCCCCCTTTTTTAAAAAAAATTATTTATTATTTGAGAGGCAGAGTTACAGAGACGGGGGGAGACAGAAAGAAAGAGAGAGAGGTCTTCCATCCACTGGTTACTCCCCAAATGGCCTCAACAGCCACAGCTGGGCCAATCTGAAGCCAGGAGATTCTTCTAGGTGTCCACGTGAGTGTAGGGGCCCAAGTATTTGGGCCATCTTCTACTGCTTTCCCAGGCCATTAGCAGGGAGCTGGATCAGAAGTAGAGCAGCAGGGACTAGAACCTGCACTGATGTGATGCCGGTGCTGCAGGCAGAGGCTTAGCCTATTATGCCACAGCACCTGCCCATCTTAAACCCTTTTGTACTCTGAAATGTGAAGGTTTTTAATGAGCTTAGAAATACAAGTCAATGAATTATGTAAGCAATCAGACTTCCAATTTGCTATTGTTACAGAAAACAAAGAAAAAATGAGAACATCCAAAGGCAAAAATAAAGAAACTGCCTATATAAAAGGTGGAGGGGTTGGGGTGGGGTCTTCTTCATGGGTTGTCACAGAGAGCTCTGAGAACTCAGCCCCAAATCCCGCAGGTCAACACTCAAGCAAGCACGATTTCTTCCTCGCATCCTTTCCAGACCTACCTGCCTCCAGGCGCCGAGAGCGGCAGAACCTAGCTCATTGGCCTCCAATAGTTTGGAGGTTCCAGGCCTCCAGGTAAGCAAGCGCGCCAGTCCTGGAGGCCGTAACGGTCGGGAAGGCTCCGGAGAGGCGGGTCGGTGCGGCGGGAGCCCCTGGGGCTGGGCCCGGCAGCCCCGAGGGTACGGCCCGGCCCGGAGCCTCGGGCCGACTCCTCCCCGCCCGGGAGGCGGGGCCTCCGCCTTCCCCGCGTACGGGCCTCGCGCCCCCTCTGGCTCCCCCGAGTCCCGCGCCATTTCCTCTTGGCCGCCGGCCCCCAGAGGCTCGGGTGGCGCGGTGCCGAGGCGAGGAGGCATGCGGCCGCCCCTGGGGCCGTGGTGGCCGCTGCTCTGGCTGCCGCTCCTGGCCCGACTGCCCACGGGCGGCGTGCACGGGGACGAGGCGGCGTTGGCAGGTAACCCCGGGCTCCGCGCGGCGCGCGCGCACTCGCTTCCGGCTCGGCGGGCCAGGGAGGGCGCTCCCGGTCTCTCCGCTTCTGGGTGGCTCCGCGGTCGCGGGCCAGCACCCGCCCGCCGTCCTTCCCGCCTCTTGGGCTTCCCTGGCGAATCTGCTGGCGTTAGGACATTTCCTCTTGTTAGGGCCAGAAGCAGCCGCACAGTTCAAAGTCGGGCCCCGGTTCCCCTGTTGCACGGAAGCCCAGAGACGGTTTGGTTTGTCCAGGGTCACACAGCTAGTCCCCGGCCCAGCTGCCCCTGGCCCCCAGGCTTTTCGTTTAGGGCTGCCTGTGCAGGGCAAGAGTTTACAGTGAAAACCTTTCTCCGTCTAGCCAAGCATTTGCACAGCAGACTAGAGAAGGTAAGGACTTCCGGTTTTAGAATGGGACTCCGGTTCCCTGGCTGGCCCTGTGACCTTGAGCGAGTCGCCTGCAAAACGCGGATAACTGCCAGCACTGTCGTGCTGGTTCCCGTGAGCACCGTGTCGGGTACCTAGGAAGCAAGAAACGGTGGCTGCAGTGGAGTGCTCCCGGGGGAGTCAGAAAACTATTAATTTCCCAGGAACTTAACATTTTCTGTCTCATCCCTCATTGCCTCTATAAAATCCCTAAAAGCTTTCCTGGAGGCATTCGCCGCCAGGTACTGTTTACTGGTTGCAAGGGCGGCTGCTTCCTGTGGTCTGTTTACTGGGTCTCCATCGCCTTCCGAGAAAGTCAGGGCTCCTTGTCTAACTAGGAGAGAGAGATGGAGAGAGGCTGGGTAAGCAGTGAGCAGGTGCTGCCCGCAGCAGCCCTCAGGAACCTGGCAGTGAGCTAACATCTTGGGCAACTGTCTATACCCGTTTCGCTGCACAGGTGTTTGTTGAGTGCTCACTGTGTACCAGGCAGTGCGTTAACTGCATCATCTATGGTCTTTAGTATTCACAGAAGCCTTTTAGGAGAAGGTGTCATTTATACACCCATTTTACAGATGTGCAAACATAGGCTTAATGATAGGATGCATAAGTATATACTAGAGAAAAAAATGAAACATTTCTCTCTGTGGATTGTTTCTGGGCGTGGCTGCAAAATTAAAAAGAACCTTGGCCCAACACCTCGAACCTTGTTTTTAGTTCACTCATTACAGTCAGCAACTGCTTGTGGCCTAACCTTGGTCCCCACACATTGTCTTTATGCATCGTAGCTTTCTCATCAGGAAAATGGTATTTTTTGCTCAGAGGTTTGTGATATTCGCCTCAGTGAACCCAATGTTTTCCAGTTGTGTTTGTATGAGGCCACATTTAATAGTAACAGTTCTCTGTTTTGTAGACATAGGAAATCATTTACCTAGGATTTGGGCCAGGGTCGCCTGAGATCATTTCTAGACACACATAAATGCTTATTAGGGCTTCTGTTCTCCCTGGGACTTACAGATGCTCCCCGAGTTGATCAAGTTCTAGTTCACAGCTAAGAAAAATGGCAACTTCTGTAGCCATGTAGTGATGCTTCCCCATCCCCATGGGCTTTTCAGGGTAAGCGAGGAAGCATCCAGGACCCTGTGGTGTGCCAGGAACACTTGTTGCACACTCTGGCTTAGGCTAGGTGTAAGAATCATTGCTGCTCAGTGTGTGGGCTTATGAGGAGCCCTGAGATGGAACAGTAGTCCCCCCCTTACCAAGACCCACAGTGGATGTCTGAGACCCCAGATAGTACAATCCTATATATATCATTTTTTCCTGTATTTTCATAAGGGTGAGAAATCTTAATTTATACATTAGACACAGGTAGATATTAACACTAGCTAATAATAAAATAATAATTCTAACAGTATATTGAAATAAAAATGACTTAAAGCTTATGAATCGTCTATTTCTGGAATTTTCCTTTAATATTTTCAGACCCTGGTCAGGCCTGGTTGGCCTGAACTGCAGACAATGCAATCACAGAGAAAAGGTAACTACTGTACTTCCTTCCGTAAAATAGGGCTCCTTGGTCATGTGAGAGCTTGGATTGGGTGAAATCTAGAGCCCCTTCCTGCTCTAAAGTTCTGTCTTATCCACACGCTCCACATCCTTCCATGGAATGGAGAACATCCCAGCTCCCCAGCACCCTGTATGGAGGAAAGTTAGAGGCAGTTGACACAGGAGAGGGAGAGGAAGAGACACTTAGCCAAGAGTCACCTGTCATTTGCAGCCCGGGGAAGAGGTCCCTAGAAACCACGTGTTTTACCGAGATGAGGTTCAGAACACAGAGATGACTTCCCAGGAGTACACTAGCAATAGGCCATTTCAGATTCACAATTTTCAGATTTCTCCCTTGCAATGAAATATCTGTGCTTGGAGTTAAAATCAGACATGAATATGCATTAGCATGTGTTAATTTCGGTTTCATTTTCATGTTCTTAGAGGAACAAAAATCAAGATTTGTATTCAGGTGAAGAAAAAACAGCTTACAGATTAGGGAAGTTACCTTTGTAAATTTGCAGCTTTGCTGCTACATGCTAATATCTCTGAAAATATGAATTCAGAAGAAGAAAACAAAAATCCTAACTTTATTTGGAACCTCACTAGTTAAGGTTTGTTAGTTTTTGGCTTTTTGTTTTTCCTGCTCTTCTCCCTCCCCTTCTTTGTCCCCAAAGCAAAACAATCATAGATCAAATGGAGGAAACAGCAGCATAAATTAATGGGCATTTATATTCTGATTCTCTTAAAAGTTTGCTTTGAAGATAAAATCTTCCCATATAAGGATCATGTGTGGTTAAGATTCTAAAAGGAACATGGGTGAAATATTTTTATATTGGAGGTGGTTTTAAGATCTGAGATTTAAGAAAGTGTTTGTGCTTTTACTTTTAGCATTCTATAAGTAGGTTTAAGTACTACCTGCTCTCTTCTGAAGTTTTGACTGGATATTTTTACCATATATATGATTTTTAAACTCTAACTTAAATACATGCTTACACATTTTAGGAAAACTAGTCAATGACAAAAGTAATACAAAGAAGCAAACTTAAATGTGATTAATTAACGCAAGTGCTATGTAAACCATAGTATCTTTTTATCCTCAGGAGATACTTAAACCATGGTTAATATTTAAACCTTATATGTACTGTATTTTTTCCTATGCATGCATACATATGATAAAGTTTAATTTATAAGTTAGACAAAGCTAGAAATTAGCAACAATAGAATAATTATAACAATATACCCTAGCAAAAATTATTTAAAGCTTAAGAATTGTTGATTTCTGGAATTTTCCATTTAGTGTTTTTGGGCTGCAGTTGGTCGACTATAGGTAACTGAAACCATAGGAAGCGAAACCAGGTAAGGGGAAACTACTGTAGTCCTAAAATTAGGTTAGCTGAATATTTGTAAATTGAGTGGTATGCAAAGTGAACCAAGGGATCTGTCTCATCCGTTAAGGTAGCCCTGACCTGAGTCCTTTGGTGATGTAGTTAATGCCACATGTCCTTGTCTTAGCAGTTTGGGCACAACTGCAGAAACACCCTGCTCTCCAGGAGTCAGGTGTATTGAGAAGACTGAGAGCCTGCTACGTGTGGCAAGGAGTTAAAGAGGGTGATGCTCATTCCGGGGCTTAGAGACCAGCCTTGCCTTAATAAAGGCTTTCAGGGTTAGTCCCACAGATACTCCTGGGTGCTTGGAAAATGAGGCAGAGCTGAGGTAGCCTGCACTTCCAGATCTTTCTGCTGATCCAAATTAGCTTTGCAAAAGTGAATGCCTCCATGTGGGGTGTGTTTCAGCCTCTAGTGGAAGCCTGAGCTCTCCCTAGGCAAGTACATCCCTTCTGACCAAATGAATATTATTACATTTTTAGAGGTTTGTAGAAACACCACTTGGTTTTCTGGATTGCATTGTGAGAGCATTGTTATTGTGGCGTACTTGGGTTTGCCTACCCCTGGCACTTGGAGCTTCCATTCTAGCAGAATTAACCAGCAAAGACTGGGGCTGCATGAATAAATGGGACCTGCAGATGTGTAGACAGCTTGGACGCTGACAAAGTTCAGATAAGCAGCCACACTGACTGCGTATTTGAGTCCCCAACCCTAGGTAGACACAGAGGAGGTAGGAACTGAACCCAGCATAGCTCTAGAAGGAGATTGCTGAAGGCAGGAGAGACCTAGCAAAAGCATAGCTTTTATATTCCACCTAACACGAAAAGGTCTGGTCTCTCCAGAAAGCCCATGGCCCAGCTGTGATAGCAGTCTTGTCACAAGTCACCGTCTCTGGCCTAGACCACTTGGCCGTGGCTGAAGAGTCATGTGAACTCACTTGGAGCTAGGCTTGTATGTTCTTTTCTTTTTTATTTATTTTAAAGATTTTATTTATTTATTTGACAGAGTTACAGACAGTGAGAGAGAGAGACAGAGACAGAGAGAAAGGTCTTCCTTCTGTTGGTTCACTCCCCAAATGGCCACTACAGCCGGAGCTGTGCTGATCCGAAGCCAGGAGCCAGATGCTTCTTCCTCGTCTCCCATGCCGGTGCAGGGGCCCAAGGACTTGGGCCATCCTCCACTGCCTTCCTGGGCCACAGCAGAGAGCTGGACTGGAAGAGGAGTAGCTGGGACTAGAACCAGCGCCCATATGGGATGCCGGCGCCGCAGGCAGAGGATTAACCTACTGCACCACTGCGCCGGCCCCCCTTGTAGGTTCTTTTGTAGCTAATGGAGTATCTGGTCCTTTAGTTACTTAAGAATTCTCATGTGGATTGATCGGGAAGCATTCACCTTGAGAGAAGTGATGAGGACAGAGGGCAGCCAGAGGACACACGAATGCTGACTGCTGACACCTCGTCCGTGCCATCTCAGCTGTGGTGTGAAGTCCACACCAGCCTCACCTTGTAAGCCACAGGCCACTCTGGAGAATTGTGACGAGAACCTGCTTGCACCCTGCTTTTTAGTTGTGTGCCCTTAGGCATCAGTATAGTCAGGGCAGCCCACCTGCATCCATACTTCCCTTAACTAGGTTCCAGGCTGCAGGAAAATACAGAGCAAGCGGCCAGCGTCGCGGCTCACTAGGCTAATCCTCTGCCTTGCGGCGCTGGCACACCGGGTTCTAGTCCCAGTCGGGGCGCCGGATTCTGTCCCGGTTGCCCCTCTTCCAGGCCAGCTCTCTGCTGTGGCCAGGGAGTGCAGTGGAGGATGGCCCAGGTCCTTGGGCCCTGCACCCCATGGGAGACCAGGAGAAGCACCTGGCTCCTGGCTTTGGATTAGCGCAGCGCGCCGGCCGCAGCGGCCATTGGAGGGTGAACCAACGGCAAAGGAAGACCTTTCTCTCTCTCTCTCTCTCACTGTCCACTCTGCCTGTCAAAAAATAAAAAAAAAAGAAAATACAGAGCAAGCTCTTTTCTTCTGACTGGAATGCGCAGAGGCACCACATTAGGAGCACCATGGTTTGGGTTTGTCTCTCAGATGTTTATACTGGGGGCTTGATACTCATTGGGCAGGATGGAGGTGCGAGCCATAAGGAACCAACACTGTGATGCAGCAGGTTAAAGCCCTGTCCTGCAGCACCAGCATCCCATAAGGGTACCAGTTCAAGTCCTGGATGTTCCACTTCCAATCCAGCTCCCTGTTCATGTGCCTGGGAAAGCAATAGAAGATGGCCCAAGTCCTTGGGCCCTTGCACCCACATGGGAGACCCGGAAGAAGCTCCTGGCTCCTGGCTCCAGCTGTTATGGCCATTTGTGGAGTGAACCAGAGGATGGAAGCCCTCTCTCTCTCTGTCTGTCTCTACCTTTTTCTGTAACTCTGCCTTTCAAATAAATAAAATAAATCTTAAAAAAAAAAAAAAAGAGGTGACACCTAGTGGAAGGTTATCAGGTCATGGGGCCACCACTCACAAATTAATGCAGGCCTCCTGGGACTGGATTAACTCCTACGAGAATGTGTTGTTATAAGGGAAACTGGCACCTCCCCTGAGTCTTTTCTGCAGACGATACTCATGGCTCACCACTCTTGCATGTGCTCCTGCCATTGTGATGCCATCTGAGGTCTTCACCAAAACTGAGCAGATGCTAAAGCCGTGGCCTTGAGCCTCCACAACTGGGAGTGAAACAAATCTCTCTCTCTCTCTTTTTTTTTTTTTTTTTAATAAATAAGGAACTCAGTTTCAGGTATTTTTACAGCAAGAGAAAACCAAATAAAGCAATGAATAAAGCAAAAACAAGCTTATTGCTCCTTCTTGCTTCCTCCTGCCCTCCTCTGTCCCTAGCCCAGGGCATATTAACGGTTACAGTGCTCAGGCCTCTAGTTAAAGATAGGTGGATGATGAAGCTGGGTAAGGGGGAAGTGTAGTCTGTGGCTTCCACAGTGGACCTTATGCTGTGTGGGTTCTGTAGAGGGAATGGCAAGGGCCCAGGCTAGACAGGGTGTCCCTTTGCTTCAGGTGGTTTTACGGAAAGGGCCAGAATGTACCTCCTTTTATGGTCTGACTGGCACCAGCCAGGCTGTCGGAGCTTGGCTGAGCTTTCACTGCATAGGGTAGCATGCCCAGGCAGCCCACTAAACCTCTCGAATTGCAACACACACACACAGGCACAGAAAGAGAGACAAATACTTAAATGGGGATACAGTAATGAACCTGCAGGGTCCCTAACTTCACAGGGAAACGGTATCAATTAATCAATCCTTGTGTGATAGAGAGTAGAAAGCACACTTAGCCAGTGGATCAGAGAAGACCTTCATGAGAGTGACATTTGAGTAAGCACAGCAGTTGTCAGAAGGCACAAGCTCTGCCAGGTCCTGGGGGAAGAGGGTTGTAGCTGATGAAACTTGAAGCAGGCAGAGGCCGCTGTCTTGAGGACAGGAGGCGTGGTGTGGCTGGAGCAGTGGCGAGAGCGGAAGAAAGGTGGAGGAGAGGTCATGGAGGGACGTGTGGGTCTTTGGTGCTGGGAAGTCAGGAGGATGCTGAGCAGGTGAATCATGTGCTTTGATGGATGCTTTTGAATGGTCCTTATGCTGACTGGAGATGAGGTTGTGGAGGGAACCACAGGGGAGGCAGTTCTGGAAGCAGGGAGACCCGCTAGGAGGCTGTCATGGTCATCCAAGTGCCAGATGCATGTGCCGTGGGTAACAGAGACACGGTTACTCCTAAGTTCAAGCTATTACACTAAAACTGTGTCATCTTGCTTTTAAGACCTACAGATACCAAGTGATTTAGGAGACGGCCTTAAGAGCAAATGGAAAGAAAAAAAAGAAAACAACTCCTCATTTGAAGATAGCATTTGTTTGCAAAGCTCAGGCCCAGACAGAGGTTTCCTCAGCCCACTGTGGAAGGCAGCTGCTCTGTGGGAGCTGACTCAGCCCTTGAAGTAGCAGATTTCCTTCAGAGAGGAGGCACCCACAGAAAAGCCCCCAGCAGTGAGCACCTGCGAGACAGGAAGTGAACCTTCGTAGGACAGGGCAGGGCTCCTGGGTTTGTAGCGAGCACTCCTCACTGCTATGCTAGATGTGCCACCCCTGTGGGGAGAGTCTGTCTCACCCAGGACTTCCCAGTATAAACATCACCTGATTCCCCCCTGGGTCCTGCTCAGAGACCCCAGAGGAGCCTGTGCTGAGCAGGATGTGGGGTCCAGGAAGGCAAGTCCAGAGACCTGATCCCACATCTGCTGGCTTTTTGTGTATTTTCAAGTGTTCTTATCCAGGTCCCACGCTCTTTTCCACAGCTGACTGCCAGCCTTGCCATGTAAGGACTGCCCTGTCCCTTGGCCAGGAGGATGCACCTCCACATTGCTCTCTTGCTTTGTAGCACTGGTTCTGTATTCTCACTTGAACTCTTATGTATGGGCAGGAAAGAGTCTCTCTCTCTCTCTCTCTCTCTCTCTCACATACACACACACACACACACACACACACACACCGCTTTTCAATCTCTGGTTTGCCTCGCAGATGGCCACACCAGCCAGGTCTGGGCCTGCCCAAAGCCAGGAGCCAGAGACTCAATCCTAGTCTCCCACATGGGTGGCAGGAGCCCAAAGACTTGGGTCATCATCTCCTGCTTTCCAAGATGTATTAGGGAGCTGGATTGGAAGCAGAGGAGCCAGGACTCAATCCTAGGCACTCTGATAAGGGGTACAGTCCTCCCAAGTGGTGGCTTTACCCACTGTGCCATAATACCTGCCTCTGTTGATAATTGAAAACATGTACATTTCCTCATAAGGATAAGGTGAAATGATTTGACTGTCATAATGGAATATTCCAGGTCCTTGTGTAATTTCCCTGCTTTGTGTAACCACCTGAGAACTCTGACTTTATGCGGTTGAGTTTCATGTGGCGAGCACTCCTGAGATTCCTTCCCCAGGTCTGTGTTTACTTTTCTTCAACTTAATGCTAAGGACATCTCAAGCCAGGACAGGGACTTATCTGAGCTCATTCAATATGAATCGCTAAATGGATATAATGTTGACTAGTATTGCTGATTTCCCAGTCCTTCCCCAACTTTGGCCTAAGAGGTTCTAGCTTAATTTCAGGTTTTTCTGGAGAAGCAGTTGAGTACTCTTCCCTTAGAGGACTGAGGACTTGGGTGTTAGGCCATTTCTCTGTGTACCCATAAGCATTCCCTGTTTCACTATTTGGCGGCCTGTCTTGCATTGAGAAGAATTTATGACTTTCATCCCACTTCTTTTTTCTCTTTTTTTAGATTTATTTATTTATTTGAGAGGCAGAGTTACAGAGAGAGGGAGAGAGAGGGAGAGGGGGAGACAGAAAGAGAGAGGCCCTCCATCCACCAGTTCACTCCCCAAATGGCTGCAACGGCTGGAGCTGAGCCTATCCGAAGCCAGGAACTTCCTCAGGGTCTCCCAAGTGGGTGCAGGGGTAGGCCATCCTCCACTGCCTTCCCAGGCCATACAGAGAGCTGGATTGGAAGAGGAGCAGCTGGGACATGAACAGGCACCCATGTGGGATGCCAGAGCCGCAGGCGGAGGCTTAACCTACTATAGCACATCACTTGCCCCTTTCCCACTTCATTCCAAATCCAAATATAACAGTAGCCACGGAAGACAATGAACCCTATTTCTTCCTAATTTTCTTGTGGAATTTTCATTAACCCTCTGTAGTATAGCATCTCTCTCTCTGTCTCTCATTGTGTCATTTTATACATATATATAAATGTATATTATTTTCAATGCTTTACATCCAACAAACATCTATGTATATACACATACATATATATTTGTCTAATCTTTCTCCAGCCCAGTGTCTTAGAACTGCAGGCCTGCCCATCTTCACTTAGTTCCTTATTTGTGGTTTCAGTTACCTGAGGTCAAGCATGGTCCAAATACATTAAATGGAAAATTCCAGAAATAACTCATTCATTTTAGATTGTACACCATTCTGAGTAGCATGATGAAATCTCACACCATCCCACTGTGTTCTGTGCAGGACATGAGTAATTCCCTTGTCCAGTGTATCCATGCTATATGTACTACCCTCCTGTTAGTCACTTAATAACCATCTAGGTTATCAGAGCAACTGTTGCTGTTTCAGTGACTGGGTTCAAGCAACCCTTTATTTATTTACTAGGGACCCCAAAGCACAAGAGTAGATAGAAAGGAGGTACTAGGGCATCAAGCATGGGACAGATTGTACCTCGGGTACTGTGTGGCCACACTGTGGGCATGGAGGAGAAGACACGTATGGAGTTTGGTACCATCCACAGTTTCAGGCCTCCCTGTGGCTTTTGGAACATGTCTGTCATGGACATGGGAAGGCTACTTTTGGTCCAAAATTCAATTCAGTTACCTTTCCCCTCACCAGCTTGCTACTCCTCCAGTATGTCTTATTATCTGGGTAAAGGGCCCGACTGTCCACTCACAGGAAACCTTCACATCATCTTCTCCTTCATCAAATGTGTCTCCGAAGCCTGTTGTTCCCGCTTCCCAGGCGCTCCTCCTCTGTTCTCTCTCCCGCCTCACTCAGCTCCCCTGCTTAGACTGCTACCTGTGGAAGGCTCCCTAGTAGTTCCTCCGGTACGATCCACTGCTCACAGAATGCGCTTTCTAAAAGACGTGCGTGTTCCTGTCCTGTCACTTCCTTATCAGGGGACTACTCCTGGTTTGTTCCTGCAGATCCATTCTCAGCCTTCTGTGCCCCGCTCAGTGCCTGGCGCTGACCTCCGTGGACTGCATCCTCTGGGCTTCTTTGCCTTCGGTCTTCCTCTTGGTTTGGCCAAATCTGGACACTGACAGGAGCTCAGGACCGGGAGGTTGCGGTCCCCACACCCTTACTCCACATTCCACTGAGGTTCTGGCAGCGACTGTCATCCCCCAGAGCCCTGCCCTCCCCACGCCCATGGCTCTCCATGGCTTTCCATGGCTCTCGGAGCATGGGGTCCTTCCCTTGCCCTTTCAAGCCCCGGGGTGTTAAAAGGTTTCTGCTGCTGTTGGCGCCTTAACCCTGCTCATATCTGTTAAACCCTTTTGGGTGTCAGCACTTTCCTGCTGAGACTCCAATACCTGAAATTCTTCCTGTGCTCTGCTTTTTTTTTTTTTTTTTTGACAGGCAGAGTGGATAATGAGAGAGAGAGACAGAGAGAAAGGTCTTCCTTTTTGCCGTTGGTTCACCCTCCAATGGCCGCCGCGGCCGGCGCGCTGCTGCTGGCGCACCGCGCTGATCCAATGGCAGGAGCCAGGTGCTTCTCCTGGTCTCCCATGGGGTGCAGGGCCCAAGCACCTGGGCCATCCTCCACTGCACTCCCTGGCCACAGCAGAGAGCTGGCCTGGAAGAGGGGCAACCAGGACAGAATCCGGCGCCCCGACCGGGACTAGAACCCGGTGTGCCGGCACCACAAGGCGGAGGATTAGCCTGTTGAGCCGTGGCGCCGGCCCCCGTGCTCTGCTTTTAGGATGCTGTCCGTGTCTGTTCCGCAGTAGTAACCTGTGCTGAGCTCCCCTGCTGCAGGTGCTGAAAGGTCGTGTGTATCCTTCCACTCCAGTCTTGCCTGTTGTTCCTGTGCTGAACCACCCCCAGGATTTCTCCCTCCTCCGATTTTGTATACACCTGCCACCCCCACCCCCGACTTCCCTCTCATTGCCTCCTACTTACTCCCAGGTCCTCCGCTCATATTTCATCTTTGCTGGGAAGCCGCCCTAATTCCTGTCCTCTAAGTCAGGACTGAAGTGTGCTTAGGATGTCCTCTGTATGTCACAAGGGTATTGATGCCGGACCATGGTACTTTCTGTCTCCTTCTGGGTTGAAAAGACTGCAGGACTGTAATTACTAGATAGAAGAATTTGTTGGTCACAGAATGTATAAACCATTACTGTTATCTCCCTGTGAGTTTAAATAACAAAAGGATATTGGCTGATTAAATATTTAGGAAGTTATTTCTTTTCTCTCTCAGTTTCAAGGTGTAGAACTTTGAAGGCAATGGATGTAATTAAAAGTTTTCAGTCAGATTGTTACTGCTACAATCAACATTCCCAAATGGAGTGGACATCTATCTGGTCAACTGTGCAGGTAAGACTTCTTTTAAATCACGTCTTAGGGACAGAGAATTAAAATGTACCATTTCAAGAGGAGAAAGTCTTTCATATGATGTAGACGGAGCTGATGTGTGGGGGTCACACACAGTGGCTCTGGGGAGGCTGTGAGGCAAAATGGGAGGGGAGGTTAAGTCCTCCCTACCCAGCAGCCTCTCGCCAGACCAGCCCAAGTGGATGTGCGTCCCGGCAAACACCGCGTGCCCGCTGTTCAGACATAGCTTGAGCAGCACGCGCCCTCCTGCTTTGCGAAGCACTTGCATCTCAAGCTCTTCCATGTAGACATGTGGAACAACCAGGATAGTAGTTGCTCTCACCAGCCCAGGGCTTTGCTTCCTTCAGCACGTAGCAAATATTTATTGCACCTACTATGTGCTAGGAGCTATTCTAGGCTTTTAGGACCCATAAATGAACAAAGCAGCTCCAACCTCCTGTGGATATTTACATTCTTGGGGGTAGTGAGTAGCCAGCAATAAATGCAGTGGAGAAGAAGATGATTAAATGAACAGACACGGGGCCAGAGCCGTGGTGCAGTGGGTTAATGCCCTGGCCTGAAGCACCGGCATCCTATATGGGCACCAGTTCTAGTCCTGGCTGCTCTTTCTTTCTTTCTTTCTTTCTTTCTTTCTTTCTTTCTTTCTTTCTTTCTTTCTTTCTTTCCTTCCTTCCTTCCTTCCTTCCTTTCCTTCTTTCTTTCTTTCTTCTTCTTTCTTTCTTTCTTTCTTTCTTTCTTTCTTTCTTTCTTTCTTTCTTTCTTTCTTTCTTTCTTTCTTTCTTTCCTTCTTTCTTTCCTTCCTTCTAGTTCTTTCTTTCCTTCTTTCTTTCTTTCTTTCTTCCTTTCCTTTCCTTTCCTTTCCTTTCCTTTCCTTTCCTTTCCTTTCCTTCCTTCTTTCTTTCTTTCCTTCTTTCTTTCTTTCTTTCTTTCTTTCTTTCTTTCTTTCTTTCTTTCTTTCTTTCTTCCTTCCTTCCTTCCTTCCTTCTTTCTTTTCTTCCTTCTTTCTTTCTTTCTTTCTTTCTTTCCTTCCTTCCTTCCTTCCTTCCTTCCTTCCTTCTTTCTTTCTTTCCTTCTTTCTTTCTTTCTTTCCTTCTTTCTTTTCTTCCTTCCTTCCTTCTTCCTTCCTTCCTTCTTCCTTCCTTCCTTCTTCCTTCCTTCCTTCTTCCTTCCTTCCTTTCTTTCTTTCCTTCCTTCCTTCCTCCTTCCTTCCTTCCTTTTCTTTTCTTTTCTTTTTTTCCTTCCTTCCTTCCTTCCTTCCTTCCTTCCTTCCTTCCTTTCTTTCAGGCAGAGTGGACAGTGAGAGAGAGAGACAGAGAGAAAGGTCTTCCTTTTGCCGTTGGTTCACCCTCCAGTGGCCGCCACGGCCGGCGCACCGCGCTGATCTGAAGGCAGGAGCCAGGTGCTTCTCCTGGTCTCCCATGGGGTGCAGGGCCCAAGTACTTGGGCCATCCTCCACTGCACTCCCGGGCCACAGCAGAGAGCTGGCCTGGAAGAGGGGCAACCAGGACAGAATCCAGCGCCCCAACCAGGACTACAACCCGGTGTGCCGGCGCCACAGGCAGTGGATTCACCTATTGAGCCGCGGGACTGGCCCCGGCTGCTCCTCTTCTGATCCAGCTCTCTGCTATGGCCTGGGAAAGCAGTAGAAGATGGCCCAAGTCCTTGGGCCCCTGCACCCACGTGGGAGACCTGGAAGAAGCTCCTGTCTCCTGGCTTTGGATTGGCACAGTTCCTGCTGTTGCAGTGAACCAGCAGATGGAAGACCTCTCTATCTCTACCTCTCTCTGTAATTCTGTCTTTCAAATAAATAAAAAATAAGTCTTTAAAAAAAAACTAACGGACACTATGAAAAATGGAAAATGTAAGTAAGACAAATCGGCTGAGGAGAAGGTGACATTTGAGACAGAATCCAATGAACTGAGCAAGTTACCCCAGGGGGAATCTGTGGAAGGAAGAGTGCTGGGCTGAGGAAAGAGCTGGGACATTGCACCAGATGGCTCGTGGCACACAAGGGTATCCGAATGGTTGACTTAGATCATTACCGGTAACACATACCACTTGGGTCAGTTGGTTGGGGTGGTGTCAGGTTCTTCTGCTGAAAACTTACTGTTTTCCCATCTTTAGTGAGTATTTTGAGGAAATCATTTGAGATGATGTGAATATCCTATTCCTCATCAATTCTCACCCTCTAGACTTACTATCTATTGGTGATGCTTGCCTGAATCAATTATGATATTTGTCAAATGGTGATTTTTTTAAAAAAAATTCCATTCCTCTGCATTCATTGGTATTCTATTATATGGAAACATTTCTTCCTCTTATTTGTATATTTTCACATTATCTTGTGAACTGCTAATTTATTCAGTGGACAACCTATTACTCTCAAGATTTATTTTGATCTCAGATTGTCCTAGATTTGTCCAGTAGGAATTCCTTCAAACCAGCCCCTATGTCCTCTTACCTTTGCCTGTCATTGCTGAACATTTATTTATGTTCTAGTAAACAAGGCATTCCAAGTTCATTTGTAGTTTCCTAGACCCAGCTCTGGAATCCTATTTTCCAAGGCACATTGAGCACTAGGTGTGTTCCTTGATACTGGAATGTCACTGTCATGTGCGTACACACTCACAAACCTGCAAACATTTTGATTTCTGTCCTTCAAAAACCAGGAGTTCTGATACCTGCAGTACCAAAGGGTCTCCCACGTTTCTGTATCTGTAACTCCATTCTCCGGTAGTGAGAAACCTGGTTCCCATTCATCTCAACACATTTATTTATTTGTCTAGTCCTGGAATGTACCGAAAGTAGTTTCAGAATTGCTAAGTCATACTGTTGTGAAAGACAAACCTGGGAGTGAGAACTTAGTCTGTTCATAGTATTTATCTTCCATGTGCGGTGCATAATCTAAATACTGTGCCCAGAAGTTGGTTGAGTTTTCATTCCCACCCCACCCGCTTCAGTGTGGTCATGTTATTCATTTGAAATGCAGTTGGTTCTAGTTGTTTTCATTGCAGGATTTTCCCCTGTCCTGGTGGACTTTATCTCCGTCATTTCTGAGTACATATAACACTAATGTGGCTTAGAAGTCTGAACTCTGTGCAAAGGTATTCTCGGAGAAGTGCCACCCCCCCCCACCCCCCCGCCCCATCCCTTTTCAATTCCTACCCCACCTTTGCTGGGAATCTGTCTCAGCAGTTTCTGGTGAATTGTTCCTGTTGACAGAAGTGAGCAGCGACGCGTGCAGGTGGTACTTACAGCTGCGAGACTGAGGAATCAGCTTAAATGGAGAAGCGGCCCAGTGACTTAGCTTGAGTCAGTCTTCAATTCAAAGGTCAGGAGGAAGGAAGGGCCTGGAAGAGGAGAGAAGGGGCTGTAAGGGAGGATCCTGGGAAGAAAGAATAGCGAGGAAAAGGGAGCAGTGCCAGGTGTTCTTGGCGGATCAAATAGGATGACTGAGAATGAGTTGCTGTTGGGCTTAGCAACATGGAGAAAACAGGGCCAGGGCAGTCAGTTGGGCGTACAAACCTGACCACAGTGGTTTGAAGAGAGAATGGGAGGAGAGGAACGGGAGACCGAGGCATAGGCAACTTTTTAACAGAATCTTATTGCAAGGAGCTGGAAAGAAATGGAGATAATTGGAGGGGCAGATGGAGTCTATGGAAGGTTTTTTTATTATGGGAAAATATATTTATTAATTGTGGGAATATCCACATATTCTGATAGGAATGACCTAGCAGAGAAGGAGGAAGTGCAGGTGGGATGTCTTCGAGCAAAGGTTGATGGGATCCAGAGCATAAATTAGGGGGTGGCCCTTAATGGGGAATGTG
Source organism: Oryctolagus cuniculus (assembly GCF_964237555.1). Lineage (NCBI taxonomy): Eukaryota > Metazoa > Chordata > Mammalia > Lagomorpha > Leporidae > Oryctolagus > Oryctolagus cuniculus. The sequence goes on from NC_091434.1 coordinate 49,845,111, forward strand.
GGTTTCCTATGGGCAGAAACTTACTCTCCACAGGCAGGTAACAGGACGCATGCCTACAGATTCAGACTGGGAGGTGCATAGGGAGATAGGAGCTGCTCGATGTTTGCTTGTGATTTCTTCCATTTTCGGTGAAGTGGGAAGACTCATCGGCCAGGAATGCGGGTGGGGAGGGGTACTGGCGTGACAAAGAAGGAGAAGTTATGATGTCATTTGTGCAAGACTGGGTGGGCTGGAGCGTGCAGCACGAATGACTGCAGCTTTCAGGTCCCGTTTTCCATTCCCAGTCCTGACTTTAGCGTGAAGCCATTGTGCATTTGTCCAGCACGTTCAGTGGCAAAAATGTGGAAGTGGAATAGGTAGAGTTGGAATTTTCTGGTGAGAATGACAAAGCAACGGGGTACAAAGGAGTCCAGGGTTCGTGCACGGGCTGATGTATGATTGATATGATGGGGTTTAGCTGGGTAGGAGGGGACTGAAGACATGAAGAGGGTGAGGAATGGGGGAAGGATATTCAGATCCTGAGTGGGGTCCGGGTGCCAGGAGAGAGCACACTGGGAAGGGGAATGGGGTCGGCCAGTGCATGCAGTGCTGTGTGCAGTTCGGTAGAGTGTGGCCGTGGGAGTGATTCGCTGAGGTGGGGTGGAGGACAAGAGCACGTGCGGAGAGGAGCCCTGGGACCTGCAAGGCCAGGGCACCAGGAGAAGTTGGGGTGTGTATAGTCTGTAGGTTAAAAATCACAGCAGTGAGCCAGGAGCCCAAGTCACAGAGAAATGAGGCATTGGTGGTGGAGAGCGGGTGACATTGCCTCTTGACCGGAAGTCCAAGCTGGAGCGCTCAGTCCACTTCCGACTCGCTCTACTCTTGGACAAGGTGGAATACAGAGAGGGGCAGTCAGCTGTGGAATTGCTGTTTCCTGACCACTGGGTTGTCACCGTCTGCTTGTAGCTGGTGGTGGTTGTGCAGCTTGGACAGGACCCGAGGTTGGGATCTGCTCCTTCAGCAAGGGTGATCAGAAAAGCCCGAGCTACATACACTAGGCTGATGTTTCCTTAACCACAGTACTCAGTGGTAGAGCTAGAAACCTTGTTTTCATTGTGTTTAAACTGAATAGTTTGCTGTCCATTACTTTGTCTCTCAGCCTTCTTTACCTGTGTCTTGACCACAGTAGCTTGCTAGAAAAAGGAGTTAAATAAACCTCAGCTCCAGGGAGGAAACATCCCTTTTCAAAGGTGTCTGGTCCAGTGTGTGTTTGGGCCAAACACAGATCTGTAGGGTCAGCCCTGGGATCAGGACATGACCATGCCTGTCAGGGTGTTGGGCTCAGCCAGTCTGCTCTCTCCTCTGCTCATGTTTTTAAGCAGCTTATAAGAAGATTTTACTTTTGTGCTCATGGATTTGCTTGTTTTTGTTTTGTAGGTGAAAATGACCAGCCCAGGCCTGCTCAATTTTGTGTATATCACGGAAAGCCATAATTGCAGGTATCCAGAAACCATCCTGTCTTTTATCAAATGTGTGATTCATAACTTCTGGGCACCAAAGGAATCTAATGAAATAACTATCATCGTCCATCCATATGAGGAGACGGCATGCTTCTCTTTGAAACCTGTCGGGAAGATGCTGGCCTACACAATAAGCGTGAACCGAAACAGTAAGTCTGTGTTTATTATCCTTGACTTTCTGGGTTCAGTGTTTCTAAAGTGATATTTCAGTAAATTGACTTTTCTTTCACCAACACTACATTGACACAAAATGTGAATTGTGTCTTTTTTCCTCCAGTTGTAGATGTCAGACTCTTCCTTGTGTGTGTGGCAGGCGTTTTCCTTTTCTTGTATGCAGAAACCTTGAGTCAGTAAGTACTAATTTTTACATTCTTACTTTGTGAATCAAAAGGGGAGTACAGGAGCCAGCATGTGGCTCCCCGGGTTAAGCTGCCTCTTGCAACACTGACATCCCATATGGGAGTACCAGTGAGAGTCCTAGTGCCTATCCAGCTTCCTGATAATATGCAGCAGATGATGGCCCAAATGCTTGGGCTCCTGCCACCCATGTGGCAGACCCGGATGGAGTTCATGGCTCCTGGCTTCAGCCTGGCTCAGCCCTGGCTGTTGCAGCCATTTGGGGAGTGAAGCATCCAGTGGAAGAGCTCTTGCTCTCTCTCTCTCTCTCTCTCTCTCTCTCTCTCGATGTGTGTGTGTGTCTTCCTTTCTCTCTGTGGTCTGCCTTTCAAATAAATAAATCCTTTAAAAAAAAATTGGGGTGGAGTGCAGACCACTTTTGACCCTATGCTAAATATTTCTATACTTTCGTGTTTGTGTTTGTAGTTCTTGCTTTAGGTTTTGCAGATAATAGGTTTTCTTGAGACCCTTAAGCAGTAGTGGTTATTTGTAGACCAAAATAGGTATAAGTTACAAAGTGCTTTCAGAGACATTGTTTGATTTTATGTACTAGCATATTTCTTTTTTTTTAAAGATTTTATTTATTTATTTGAGAGGTAGAGTTACAGACAGTGAGAGGGAGAGACAGAGAGAAAGGTCTTCCATCCACTGGTTTACTCCCCAAATGGCTGCAATGGCCTGAGCTTTGCTGATCTGAAGCCAGGAGCCGGGAGCGTCTTCCAGGTCTCCCATGTGGGTGCAGGGGCCCAAGGACTTAGGCCGTCTTTTGCTGCTTTCCCAGGCCATAGCAGAGAGCTGGATGGGAAGAGGAGCAGCTGGGACTAGAACTGGCGCCCCTATGGGATGCAGGCGCTGCAGGCGGAGGATTAGCCCACTGCGCCGTGGCTTCAATGGACGTCACAGCTGCTATGTGAGCTCCGTAGTACTGCTCTCATTTCACAGATGAGAAAGCCAACATCTGTCATCACACAGCTGGGTAATAGCTAGGCTGAGTACTAGGGCTTTTTGATACCAGGTGCCTTGCTCTCTGTATAACGTTAGAGCTGCCTCCTAGATTTGTGACTGTGGACTGAGGCTGAATTGAACAAATATCTGACCCTTGGATAAAGATATCATTCCAATATTTTGTTTCTTACAACTTTTCTCATGAAACAAAAGTATCTTTCCAATATTTTACTTCTTAGCTTGCTTATGCTAGTTAGTACCCAAACTTATCAACTATTTTTTTTAATGTTTTATTGATTTAAAAAGCAGAGAGAGAGAAACAGACATATCTCTCATCCACTGGTTCACTCCCCAAATGCCTTTAACAGCTAAGGCTGGATCAGGCCAAAGCCAGGTGCCAGGAATTCCTTCCAGGTCTTCTACATGGGTGGCAGGGACCCAATGACTTGAGCCATCACCAGCTTTGCCTCTCAGGGTACACGTTAGCAGGAATTGGAAACAGAGCTGGGGCTTGAACCCCGGCGCTCTGGTCTGGGATGCAGGCATCTCTGTTGCCATCTAAACTGCTCCCCAAACACCTGCTCGGTTCTTAACTATTCTTCATGTTGCCCATTTTTAAACTTTTCCTTATAGTGCAAGTATGGGAACCTTTCTTCTGCTCATGGACCCCACATCAACATTATCAGCTCAAGAATTAGCCTGCTATGGATTTATAGAATGTCAAGTCCCCACCGTGGTTGCCTCGGCAGGGCCACACCAAGTGATTCCGCCAGCCTTCCATGACCTGCTGGCTGGACATTCCCCACTTTCATTAGTGCAGGCATGTGCTTCATGCCGTCTAGGAGCTTTATAAACCAGGTAGTGTGTGCATCACATGAATAGTAGAATTTGGACTCCAAGGAGCTTGGCCACAATCCTGAATCCTCCAGTGAGCAGATTCTGACCTGGGGAAGGTCTCCTAACTCCTTGGTGCCTTAGTTTCCTCCTCCATAAAATACAGACACTGTGGGGGCTGTTTCACAGCTGTTGCAAATGCCAGGAAAGTACCTGCTGTGTGATAGGTGCTCCGTAATTACTGCTGGATCAGAGTCTGGCATTTTGAAAAAAGATTTATTTGACTTATTTGAAAGGCAGAATTAGAGACAAGGAGGGATCTTCCATCTGCTGGTTCACTCCCCAAATGACCACAATGGCCAGGGCTGGACCAGGCCAAAGCCAGCAGCTAGGAGCTTCCTCCAGGTCTCTCATGTGGGTGCAGGGGCCGAAGGACTTGGGCTGGCTTCCACTGCTTTCCCAGGTGCATTAGCAGGGAGCTGTGGAGCAGCTGTGGCCCATATGGGATACTGGCATTGCAGGCAACAGTTTAACCTATTATACCACAACGCTGGCTCTGGGTCAGATTCTGAATATAGAAGGTAGCCCAGACATTCTGTTTTCAGTTAGTGGCAAGGTGTTTACCATAAATTTCATGTACTGATTTAATTTTTGATGGTGTACTCATAGTATGTAATTTCAATTACAACTGAGTTTTTCTTTCCTTGTGGCTGCTGTCACCAGGTTAAACATGTTTTTCATATTGAAAGTGCTACTTGGAGTCTTAACGGTTTCTGTCTGCTTGTCTTAACAGAAGTGCTGTTTTCTATTACTCTTCGGGAACTGTGCTAGGTGTTCTAATGACATTAGTCTTTGTCCTGCTCTTGGTGAAAAGGTACATTCCAAAGGTAGGCATACTGTGTGCTAATGAATAAAAAATACAAACCGTGATCTCAAAGACATGACAGACTAATCAAAATTAATTAGCAGTATTACAGTTTCCAATCCAGACTATGTTCCTTCCCCATATGAACTGGCTTTACAATCTGGTTTTTTTTTTTTTTGAGATTATGCATTATTACTATATGTAGGCTTAACTGAGTATTACATTTTGGTGATGCGTTTTATTTCATATGCTATTCTAGGTCATGTGTTTTCCTTATGAGTGACAGGAGGCTGATTCTGTACTGAGTGAGGATTTCTCTTACCTAGACAGAGCCTAGGAACCTCATGATGCTGACCTTTGAGGCCTTAAATAACAGAATTGTTAGACGTTGGGCTTTCTTCATCATTATTAGTTCCCAAAATAGTTTCAAGAAAATCATACCCTAGACTTAGTTGAGGATAAATAAAAAAATTAATTCATCATAATAATATTGATGTCACTCCAATTAAAGCTTGCAACACTAGCATTATTTTGCCGTAAAGCTTTTCTTTGTTAGAGTGCTTCTCCAACCTTAAGGTCCACGAAAGCCACCTGGGGGAAGCTTGTAAAAATGCAGATCGGGCTGGGTAGGGAGCAAGTTCCCACGGGAGAAAAAGCTGCTGTTCTGTGGACCCTACCTTGAGGATCAGCACTGCAGAGAATACCTTAGATATGCGTAACTTTCTCATGCCAGGGGTTTATTTGTTTGCTTCTATTTTTGAGAATGAACGAACCAAAAAAAAATGTGTCATTTATTTTCTTCCACACACAGTATAGCACCTTTTGGGCTCTAATGGTTGGTTGTTGGTTTGCTTCAGTTTATGTTGTGTGCCAATTGATGGAAGATATGAAGTGGCTGTGGTATGAAAACAGAATATTTATATTAGGTAGGTAAATGTTTAAAAAGAATGTTCTGTCATTGGTAAACCTGAAGGGTACAACTAGAGGCCTCCTTTTGTCATCCACTTCTCTCTGGTATCTACATTTTCATTTTAGAACTAAGGAAGGTGCTATTAAACATAGTATTTTGTTTATTTTATTCTCATAGCTGGTGATTTCTGTTCATTGAGACTTTGTGTTCAACTATTTCCCTACAGCATCTTTTCATATTTCTATAGTTACGATCAAAACAACCAAAAAAAGTATCCTTCTTACTTGTACTTCTGAATTGTAAGTCCTAGCCTCATCTAACGTAATGTAAAAGTTATTCTAAAATGTGACTCTTGGTTTCTTAATATATTCAGCTTTAGAGATGAGAAATCCTAAATATAAATGATTAATGAAAACCTGACTTAAGAAACAGACTGAGAAACCATTTATTTTCCTTTTTCTTTCTTTTTAAGATGAAAAATTGATTTTGTCCACTGCTTAGAAACAAAGCTGGTGGCCAGCGCCGTGGCTCACTAGGCTAATCCTCCGTCTTGCGGCGCCGGCACACCGGGTTCTAGTCCCGGTCGGGGCGCCGGATTCTGTCCTGGTTGCCCCTCTTCCAGTCCAGCTCTCTGCTGTGGCCCGGGAGTGCAGTGGAAGATGGCCCAAGTGCTTGGGCCCTGCACCCGCATGAGAGACGAGGAGAAGCACCTGGCTCCTGGCTTCGGATTAGCGCGGTGCGTGGGCCGCAGTGTGCCAGCCGCAGCGCGCCAGCTGCAGCAGCCATTGGAGGGTGAACCAACGGCAAAAAGGAAGACTTTTCTCTCTGTCTCTCTCTCTCTCTCACTGTCCACTCTGCCTGTCAAAAAAAAGAAAGAAAGAAACAAAGCTGGTGAAAATTAAAATATAAACTTTACATCAGTGGACATCCCAAAGTAAAAATAATAGTAACAATAAAATAGATAAATAAAAATTCATCAAAACCACAAAGCACTGTCTGGCACTTTTATGAGGAAAAGCTATAAGTGTTAAAAAATATATAAAACACACATTTTTATGTTTAAATTTAAAACACTCAAATTTCTCATCCTTGATCAAAAACTATAGTTTTAATTTTCTCTGGAACATAATACTTGATTCAGCTCATTTTTTTGTGCTATTTTAAAACATTTTTTGAAAAATTATTTAGTTAGGAAATAATGACCTTGGGAGAATCAGTTTTTTCCCAGCCCTTAGTACCTAAAGTTTCTCACGTAAGTCCATCCCCTCAAAACAAAAGAATTTTTTTACTTGAAAATTTTGTTTAATTTAGCTTATGTTAAAGTTTTCTTCCAAAAGTAATTACAGATATCATGGTATGTGCCTCTGAATACTTCATGATTCATTTCTTTCTTTTTTTTTTTTTTTAAGATTTATTTATTTACTTGAAAGAGTTGCAGAGAAAGAGGGAGAGACAGAGATCTTCCATCTGCTGGATCATTCCCCATATGGCTGCAACAGCGTGAGCTGAACCAGGCCAAATCCAGGAGCCAGGAAGTTCATCTGGGTCACCTACATGGGTCACAGGGGCCTCAGCACTTGAGCCATCTTCTGCTTTTCCCAGGTCATTAGCAGGGAGCTGGATTGAAGTGGAGCAGCCGGGATGCAAATCAGTACCCGTATGGGTCGCTGGCCTTACAAGAGGTAGCTCTACCCACCCCCATGATTAATTTTAAACAAACAGGAGCACTGGGGCCAGTGTTGTGGGGCAGCCTATTGAGCTGCTAAGTGCGATGCCAGCATCACACACAAGTGCTGGTTTGAGTCCTAGTTGTTCTACTTCTGATTGAATCTGCCTGCTGATGTGCCTTGGCCCCCGCCAACATGTGGGAGACCCAGATGGACTTCCTGGCTCCTGGCTTTGGCCTGGCCCAGCCTTAGCTATTATGGGCATTTGGGAAATGAACCAGCAGATGGAAGATGTCTCTCTCTCTCTTCCAGTCTCCTTCTCTCTTTCTGTCTCTATCACTGTCCCTTTCAAATAAATAGAATAAAATCTTTGAAAAACAAAAACAAGAGCATTTTCCTATATAATCAAATATTAAATTAAAAAATTTTACACAGAATCACCTATTCCCCAGGCCATGTTATGATTTCTCAATCATCCTTGATGGCTGGCTTTTATGAATTAGGATATGGTCCAGAACCACATCCAGCAACTGTTGTGTCACGTAAATCCCTTTTAATCCGTGACAGATCCTGTTTTCATTGAAGAGGTGTGCTGAAGGGACCGAGCTAATTGTCATGTAGAACGTCTCCTCTCTGCACTGACCTGATGACTTCCTTGTGTTGTTTAACTTACTCATCTCTCCCCTGTATTTCCTGTAAGCTGGAAACGGATCTGGAGGCTTGCTTGGAGCCAGATGAAACACTTGGTGGAATACATAAGACGCCACGTGCACGTCACCTTGAGTCACACCGGAGGCAGATTATTTTATAATCCCCCCCATTAGTAACAGAGAGACTGAATTGCAGATTATGTTATAAACTCTTATTCCTGACCAAAGCAGCAACCGTAATAAACATTTTCCCATCTAGGACACTGGACAGAAAAGAGTCATGCTTGTCCATCATCACAACCATTATAATCCAAAATTATTATGCAAGTTGGCCTAGTACCTCATCTGGAAGGAACAACTAATCCTATGTACTTTTTTGAAACCTTTACTGGAAACAGAAAACAAAAGTAAAGATTTTCTATGTTCTTACCTTTAAGTCAGGGTTCTGACAGGTTCTTCACATAATTTTTCCCATTCCGATTTACATTGTTTTTACCTTCTTGTGCTTTTCCAGGCTATGTCTTGATAGTTGGACTGTGCAGCTTTGCTGTCTGTTACAAACACGGGCCCCTTGTGGACAGCAGGAGCAGAAGCCTCCTGGCGTGGACACTGCGGTTGCTGTCCCTGGTGCTCATCTATGCTGGTGTGGCCATGCCTCAGTTTGCCTACGCGCTCATGGTCCTCCTCGTGGCCTTTCGGAATGTGGGCTTCCCCCTGAAGACATTCAGCTACATCAGGTGGTATGTAGCTTTTTTTTTCTGAACTGGTTTTATTTGTTGTATTAGGGGACTTTGGGGGGCACGTCGTATTTGATGTCATAATTAACTACATTTAATGAAGAGACTTCACTTGGAGAGACAGGAAGAAATCTAACCCCATGTGCATTTCTAGTGTTTGTTAATCTTTCAGAGGAGCATCACCCATTACTAGGTAATTAGAACTCATCCAGGATGTGTGAAAATCAGTGGCGGACTTACCTAGGCTCTTGTACTTTTCTTCTACATTTTCATTTAGTAGAGCCAAGACTGCTTTAGTGGGGGTAGTTGCTCTTAGGAGGTAAGAACAGGAAACAAATGATTGAAAAATATTATTTATATTTAGGATTTTCTTTTCTCCTAGGTTTCATGTTAAAGTTTAATTAAGCCCTTTGAAAGAACAGGGAGAGAGAGATGAGGTAAACCCTCTAGCCAGTCTGTGATGTCTCGTCGGCAGCTGAAGCCGAGCACCTGTTTGTGTATCAGGTGCCCGGGGCGGGGGGGGGGGGTGCCTGCCCTTGAGGTGTCCCTGCTGAGACGCGGGCATGCCTTTCTGTGCCTTCTGAGTGGTAGAGTGGAGGCTTGCCCAGGGCTTGGGGGATGGAAAGAAGGTTCAGGAGCACTTTCCTGGAGGAGCGATTCCTGGGCTGAAGCTTGAAGAATGAATCAAAATAGCCAGAAGGCTGGACGTGGAGGGCTTCTTGGGCACAGAGAAGGCCTTGCTGCGCGCGTCACGAGGCAGGCAGTGCTGTCACTGCTGAGGCAGCAGGGCCCAGGCCTGGTGGTGGGCGCTGTGTGCGGGGTCAGACCGGGTTCCTTTGCACGGCCTGTGATGCTATTTTCATTCATTCCTTAAGCTTCGTCCCAGTAAAAGCTCCTCCAGGAAAGCGTTCCCAGACTTGGGACTTAAAACTCCTGTCTGGGTGGCATGGACTGTTTGGAAGAGTAGATTAGGATGAAAAGACGACTCTTAAATGTTGGCAGCTAATCTAATCATTAATATGTTCAACAAATGAAAACCAGCCACCACGAGTGCCTGGAAGCCTCTGTGGCCCAGCTCAGTCCTCAGACAGCCCAGTGGTCCAGGCAGGTACCGAGGAGAGCCTGGAGTGGGTCAGGGGGCCCAGCACTGGAAGGTGTTGGATAGCATTGGCCTGGAGGAAGGAGCCTCTGGTGTGAGTTGATGCGGTAGTGTCCTAGGATTAAGGGTGCACCCGTGGCAGGACAGGACACCAAATGGAGGTCGGTGGCAAAGTCAAAAGGCAGCGGTGCACGTCAGAGGAGCTGCCGTCTTCAATGCGTGTGCCCTTGGCAGCAGTGATCCGGATCCCCAGAAGTGCTTCTGCCCCATCTTCCTGGCCCTTTGCCAGACTCGTGGCCTGAGGGACCCAGGAGGACAGTATTCCTCCGTCTTTCCCCTAACCCGTCCAACCGTCCTGCCAAGGGCAAAGCACATTTCTTACCTGCACAGTGACTCCTTCCTGTGCTTGCTGTGAGCTGTGAGCTGTAATCAAAATGTACTGTACCTCCCTCAACTTTCAGTGTTGCTAGCAAGCAATTATTTGAAGAACTAAGGAATAAACAGGAACATACAGGTTAAATACTAAGCCAGAGAAAGAATAACTTGATTTTGTATGGTACTTTCTGGTTTGCAAAGAGCTCTTTTGGTATATTTTAATAATCCACAGTGGCTGCTCTTTGATTATTCTTATGGGACACTTCGCTCAGGCCACGCACTTTACACAGAATATCTCATTTAACCTGAGCAGAGACCTCACTGGGTAGATAACTGGTGTTCTCATTCATTTTTCACGTGAGCTGTGTGGGCTCAGTGCTGTTAGGAGCTGCCCAGTACACACAGGCCCAGGGCCGGACTTCTGGCTCAGAGTCCAGGGGTTTCCATCTCGGGAAAGCAGGACAGGCACTCAAACGCAGGGGGTTCCTTAACCCAGCTCATTGACATCACAGATCTGTGAAAGATGGAAGATTTTTAGGTCCCGCCCCTCAAGAATAGATGTTGAAAACCTCATGGTGATTCTGGTCTGATTCATTTAGACATGGAAATCTGGTTAAATGTAAAACTGCCTCAAAACATTTTTTAAAGTTCATTGGTAAATATGACATAAATATTTTTGAAACCTTAGCATCCAACATTACCCTTTTTATGCGATTCTCAGTTTCCTAAATCTTTAGACTCCTACATTTTATGAGATTTAGAACTTTGTTGGTTGAAAAAAAAATTTTTCAATTGTGTATCCTCAGTGTGTAGTGAGTTATTATTATAAATTGCACATGAAATACTTCTGTACAATATTTATTCTTTCTCCCCATGATTAGTCAGAATCCTCACCACTAGGGGGAACCAACCCCTCAGAAATCCAGGTTCTCAGCTGGTGTGGTGTGTTGTGCTGGGTCTCCAGGACATCTCAAAAGCTGGCTTTGGTTAGTGCCCAAGACAATCAGCAGGCCAGGCCGATTGCAGGAGTGGAAGTCACCAAGGAAGACAGAATGAACATCGCTACCAGCAGTTGATTCTCAGATGCCTTCAGGAATGATTTTTGGTGGTCCAGGAAGTGGGGAAGTGGATTGTTAGACCCCAGACCACCTGTTCTCTGTACTTCAGTCATGATAGCAATAAAAACGTGCAGGTATAATATAAAGGAAATTAGGAAATACTACTGTCTAAGAAACATATTTTTGTAAATCTTAAGGATTGGATTGGGCAAGAATCTAGTAACCAAGTGCCCTACATTTCAGGAAAATGAAGCAGTGGTGTCCATCTAAAAAGCTGGCGGTTCGCTACCTTACTGAAGATGAGTACAGGGAACAAGCGGAGGCCGAGACCACCAGCGCCCTGGAGGAGCTGCGCCGAGCCTGCCGCAGAGCCGACTTCCCCTCGTGGCTGGCCATTTCCAGGCTGCAGGCTCCGAAAAAGTAAGCCCCCCTTAGCAGTTCCGGCCGGAGCCTGGCTGACGGTACGCTTGTGAATAGCGTGATGGTTTGGTGCAGGCACTTGGGCTTAGAAACAGGCCTCTCCCTGCCCGGGCTGGGCGGGTGATGTGGAAGTTGTCAGAAGTGCTTTGCTTCCGTGCTCTGACCTTGAGCGCAGAGCTGCTGGTGTCAGGATTGCTGTTAGTCTGACGCTTCGTCAGGAAGGCCACAGAGATAACTTCCACGTGGGAAGGAGGAAGGATGGCACGCGTGGAAAATCATCTTCAGCGTTCACCCATGAAGACACACCTGCCCCCGCATCTTTGCCTACTGCTTTCCCGTCTTCATAGCTTTATTCACATAGCAATGCCACCAATTTAAAAATTGCAGGGGCCAAAGTATCTGACACTAAGATAACAAGAAATTCAGGTGATACACAATGGAGGAGAAAGGAACTAGAAAACGGGAGTGGGAATGTGTGGCTGCACTGCATGCTCACGTCTGTCTGCTTCTCTCCCCTGTCCTGAATAATAGCTGTGTCTAAGATCACCTAAGCCGTTCCCCGTGTTTACCCTTAGTGTGCAAATGCCATCCCCTCTTGCAAAGTCAAATTTAATTAAAGGGGCTAAGTAGCAAGGGAAAATGTTGTCTTCCAAATACACCTTCCTGGGAGGCCACTAACTGTATTTGAAGTAACCAAACTCCCCCTCCCCCGCCCCACCATGTGTTAGATTTGCAGAGTTTGTTCTGGGAGCAAGCCACTTGTCCCCTGAAGAAATCAGTCTGCACGAGGAGCAGTATGGCCTTGGCGGTGCCTTCTTGGAAGAGCAGCTCTTTAACCCGAGGACTGACAGCCTGCCCTTGAGTTGACTTCATTCTGCTCAAGGCAGTGAGTAAAGGCAGAGCTGTTAAAGTTGGGTAGAACTGTTATGGGGAACAGTGGCAAAAGCACCTGTTGTGGGGAGTAATGAGCCACAGTGGAGAAGATCTGCATTGAAGACCACTTGTCGTGCGGAGGAATACTGCTACCTACTGCCCAGTGGGCGGGCTCCAAGATTCTGTGTCCGTTGTTGCTGCTTTCCTTGTGTGGAGAAACATGTTCATCAGGAACAAGGGAATCATGTTCAGGGGGCCAGGAAGCATAAACACGTGCCTTGTCAACCCCAGGGCACTTGCACTCTCTTCATCCTCTGTGCCTGCGTCAAGACTGCGTTATTCTTTCCGCCTTTCATCACCATCGGTGCTGCAGAAGACCTGAGACAATGCCGGACCATAGACTACCACTGAGTACGGTCAGCAATGCCAACCTTGACCGACAGAGTTTAACAGATGTCCTGCAGAGCTTCTCAGAGCCTTCAAGGATGTTAATGCACATGGTAATCTCCTAAAGGGAAGACATTGTTGTGCATGGCTTCTGAGCTCATTTGACCAAAGAACCCTTTTTCCTGAGGATAAGATACCTGAGAACATGTTTGTTAAACGCTAATGAAGGTAGCATTGAGGTTTGGGGAACTTGCGTGACTGGTGTACGACCACAAAGCCTTGTAGAGGCAGCACTGAATGAACCCCAGCCCTCACATGGCCTGTGTGTGGCTCAGGGTGAGAAGAGCACTCTCAGTGCAAGCTGAGGGCCTGCAGCCTTGAGTCTCATAATGTGGACAACTTTTTTGTTTTCTAATAGTGGCTAATACCATTTAATAACCGGGATAAAGAGAAATATTTCTTAAGATTATATTTTAAAGCTTTGATATGACTTTTTTATGTATACGTAAAGAATAGAAATTGTAGCTATTTCCTCTGTGTGAATGTGTGTTGAAATTGAAGGCATTTAACCTCTTAAGACATTTTGAATTGACTCGAGCATTTTAAGTAATTGTTTACTTATCTAGGTTTGTGACAATTCCCTACCAAACAGATCGTGATCTTCTTTACAGAGAGCAAATCTTTTTGTCGAAGTGTAAACCTTGAGGCTGGGGGAAGGAGGCCAAAGTATAGATCAGAGGGAAGAATTGGAGCCTGGCAAACCGAACCTAAGGGTTACGGTGTTGCTACATCGATTCTCGGTGAGACTGAGACTCGAGATTTCTTGCTGTGATGAGACCACAAAGACTGAGAAGTCCCCTTGTACTGGGAGGAAGGTTGCAGGGACGGAGCATGTGAAGAATGTCGGTGCTGTTGCTTTCCTGAGCCAAATTTAGTAGAATTTCTCTAATAAAGGTGCAGCTGCCCGTTTGGAACTTTCCAGATCGATTTTCAAGTGATATTTCCTCTTTGAAGCAGTATATGTGCAGGTCTGTTTTTACCATACACTTTTTGATGTTAGGAGCTCTGCCTTTTTGGGCAACATTTACTAATTCAATCTGTACCTTTACATAGACTTGGACTTAAAAAAAAAAACCAAGAACATATCTTCCATTCAGATTTAGGATGAGAATTATTTCACAAGCATAAACAGAAGTGCTGACGTTGTTTTATGTGATTTTTATTTTGTATCCTATTTGTTGGTGACACATTATAAATGTATGGATGCCTGTGCTGCCCAAGTTCACCTCCCAGGAGGCAGTTTGTGGAGCAGCAGGGTATGTGACCTGCCCACCAGAGTTGCCAAGGGACATCCATGGCAGTTCACCGCGGCCGGCCCCGAGCCAGGGCCCACGGAAGGCAGCAGCTCCAAGCAGCTCCAAGAGGCCTGAGGAGCTGGTGTGACCATCACAGAACAGCAGCTACAGGAAGAAAACAATCTTCCAGGGTAGTGTTTCTCCTGTTTGTTTCTAGAAGAAATCACAGATTTGTCAGATCCTGTCCCGTGAGTACTGAGAACTACTAAACCATGAACAGTATTACCTGTGATATTTTTGGTGTTTTTATGTTGTTTTGATTTGATTTTGGGGTTTCTTAGCGCCAATCACAATTCTCATCTCCAACAAGCAGTGTACAGATGATGCTAAGAGGTTTTTGCCTCCTTCCCTTCCTCCCTTCTTTCTCTCTTCTTCCCTCACCTCCTCCCTCCCTATTCATGCCCCCCTCCTCCCTGTCTAAAGGCCTTTCTTTGCAGGTGTGTGTGGCTGTGCAGGGTCTGCTGTTCAGAGGCGGGCGCAGTGGCTTTGGGCTCCCTGCTGGCCCAGGTGTGCTTGATGGAGCCCCACAGCTCTGCTGTGTTGCTGCCTGCACCAGGCGCCTCACGAAAGCTCACTATTGCTTGCTGGTGGGACTCTGACACCAGATGTGGGGGTGAGAAGTAGCGTAGGTGGCCAGGCTTAAACAGACCTTTCAAATGGTATTTGAAAAGAGTTTCTAAAACACATTTCACATATCACAAAAAAGCACTTTGTGATTAGTTGTATAATTTGCCAGTGATATTTAGAGCTGAATTACAGGGGAGTGTCCCTGTGACACTTAGGACAATATTGCAATTTTTATGACTTTAAAAATTCTGGAAATTTAAGAGATTTCATATTTTTAGAGGTTTGGAATAGATGATAGATTACATCAATATATGTAATCTATCTGGATGACTCAAGGCCCTGTAATGATGTCAGAAAATGGGCTCTTACATAGTTATTCCCCAGAATTAGAGACATACATTTAAAACATTTTTTAAAAATTATTTTATTTAAAAGGCAGAGAGACAGAGAGAGCTCCCATCTGCTGGCTGACTTCCAAAATGCCTGCATAGCTGAGGCTGGGCCAAGCTGAAGCCAGGAGCCCAGAACCCCATCCACGTCTCCCACATGGGTGGCAGGGGTCCAATTACTTGAGTCATCTGCCATCTCCTGCATTCTCAGGAAGCTGGAATCAGGAGCAGAGTCAGAATCGGAACCCAGGCACTCCAGTGTGGGAAGTATGGGTCCCAAGTGGTATCTCAGCCATTGTGCCAAGCACCTGCCCCAGAGAAGGACACTTTTTACATCAGCTTTGCTTTTTTTTTTTTTCTTTGTCTAACTGGAGACTCAACCTTGTGCGTAGACTACATAATGAATGAAGAAGCCTGCAGTGATGCAGAGGTGACGTGGCGCTGATGCTAATCTACTCTTTGGTTGTTGGCTAATATCCCATTCCCTTCTCACAGGCACTCTTTCCCTGAGAGATGTTAAAATGTTCACTCTCTATCCTAGGATTCAAGTTGTCTTTTTAAGGTAAATTTGCGTATTTTTGCCATGATCACCAAATGATACCTTAAGAGGTCACCAAAGAGACTTGGGATGAGTATATATTTACTAGGATAAGTCTTGGAAAATGCATTCAGTGGGGTGATAGCTCTGTAGATTATTTTTAAAACGGGGGGGGGGGGGTCTATTTGTGTTTTAGATTTGGTCCCTTTTCCCAAAAAAGGCAATAATGAAAAGGCGAAAGGGTAAGAATACTGGCTTTAATTGGAGACCAGCCAGGCACTACGGCAGTGTGGATATTCATTTGGATGTTGAGCGTTCCCCAGGCCGACGTGTTATATGTTTGGTCCTTAGGGGTGGATATGGTGTCTAAGTTGGGACCTTGTGATTGGGTTGTGTTGGGCTATTAGGTTGGAACCTCCAAGATTAAATCCAGTTGACTTTATGAGACCACAGAGATGGACACGCACTGTGATGCTCTACACATCTCGGGACTCTGCCTGCAAGAACACCATCAACAGATGTTGAACCAGTGCAGCCACCTGCTCTTGGACTGTGAACCTCCAAAACCAAGAGCTAATCTGAACCTCATTTCCTTCATAAGTAGCTTGCCTCAGGTATTTTGTCGTAGTAATGAAAACGTTAATACAGACACTCTACTAGGGACCTTCAGTGCCTCTTCATTTGAATCTCAGAACCACTCTGTGCTGTTTTAGTGCCCCCCACCCACCCAGTTTATTAGCTGAGGAAAGAGAGACAGTAAGTGTAGGTTCCTGAAGCACACGTAAAGAGCCAAGGGGGTAGAATCAGAATTTGAGCCCCAGTATGTCTACTTCCAGTGCCCATGCTCTTTTCACTCCTTTCTTGCTTTCTTTAGAAAAGCTAGTCATGGAAGCAGTCCCATGGTGACAAGAGGTGACTGCGTCTGTCGTCTCTTCTGGTTCTTCAATCACATGTGCCTTAGAGCTCTGTGCACTGAAGACTGTCCACAGAGTCAGAAACAAACTGCAGTGATACGCCACCTTCTACCCCGGTTCATCACAAGTAATACATTTGTGAGAAATTCTGAAAGTGTATTAGAAAAACTAGAGAGTTTTGGGGCTGGCGCTGTGGCATAGTGGGCCAAGCCTCTGCCTGGGCGCTGGAATCCCATATGGGCACTGGTTCTAGTCCTGGCTGCTCCACTTCTGATCCAGTTCTCTGCTATGGCCTGGAAAGGCAGTAGAAGATGGCCCAAGCCCTTGGGTCCCTTTACCAGTGTGGGAGACCCAGAAGAAGCTCCTGGCTCCTGGCTTCAGATTGGCCCAGCTCTGGCTGTTGTGGCCATTTGGGAAGTGAACCAGTGGATGGAAGACCTTTCTCTCTTGCTCTGTCTGTAACTCTGCCTCTCAGGTAAAGAAATAAAATCTTTAAAAACAAAAAAAATGAGAATCTTTAAAAGATGGGTAGCACATGAGCAGAAGGATCACATGCCAGGATGCCATTCAGTGTAAAATCGCCACACATTGTTCTAATGCTTAATCTTACTTTGTCACACACCAGCAACCATCTGCAGACATCACCAGCCCACAGCCATGCTTTGAGTAGCACCAGTCTTCCGTCCACTGGTTCACTCCCCAAATGGCTGCAACAGCTGGGGCTGGGCCAAGCTGAAGCCAGGATCTAGGAATTCCCTCTGGGGCTCCCACATGGCTGGCAGGGTCCAAGTACCTGGGCCATCTTCTCCTGCTTTCCCAGGCACATTAGCAAGGAGCTTGTCAGAAGTGGAGCAGCTGGGACTTGAACCAGTCCTCATCGACATCACAGATGGTAGCTTAACCCACCGTACTACAACACTGGCCCATAATTTTATCTTTTAACTCATTATCTTTGGCCACTTAATGTTTACAATGCATGTTGCACCTGAATACTTTATTTTATCGCTTACTAGGTATAGATAAAAATATTTATCATGGCACTGTAGTTTAGGAGAATGAAATATGATCATAGTTTTAAATAGCAACAAAATACAAAGAGCTGGGCCCTGAATGGAGAAACGAAACAGCATTCTCCCCAGCCGCAGCTGTTTGCCAGGCAACATAATGGCAATATTTATGACAAGTACATTATGTGTCAAGTATCTCATTCAGGATCAAAACCAACTCGGACAGCAGGAATTGTAAATCTCAGTTTTAGAGAAGTTATGTGTATTTGTGCTGGACTCGAATCCACACGGTGTGATCCCAAGCCCGTACTCCTAACCCTGGCAATAGAAGGCCTCTGGGTTGCCATCTAAGAACAGGGTCATCCTGGAGCCCCAGTGGGGCAGGTGGTCCTGGATGCACTGCGTGAGAGTCAGGCCCACCTGGACTTGGTCCTCATCCTAGACATCGTTTCCAGTACTTTCCTTCCTGTTAGCCACAGCTTGTCCTGCCATAGATTACTTTCCGGCTTCAGAAACCACTGCCCTGTCCCTTCTCTTTCGCTCCTTTATTCTGCCCCCATGCAGATGCCAGCTTCTCTGCCAGCTGCCCACTTGTTGGAATCCTTCGGCCAGGCATTCTTGAAGCCCCTGTGGCTCGGAAACCACTTTTTTCTTCACTACAGGCAGCTGTAATCAGAAGCATGCTGTCATCGCCATAGCCTAACACAATCTTAGGGTCCAACCTCTTGCCCTATAGATGAGGAAAGAGGTCCAGAGAGTTCCCAGAGGGGATCGCTCCCTCTGTACTTGGGCTGTCCATTCCGGTAGCCATGAACCCACAGGTGGCTCCTTGAAATCACAAAGCTTCGTCCTCAGACAGCACTGGCCACGCCAAGTGCTTGACCACCACCTGAGGCTCATGGCTGCCACACTCTGCAGGGAACTCCCTACCTTCCCAGTGAGTTCTGGGCCACAGCCTCGCAAAGCCCAGCCACGTGTGTTGGCTGGCTTCCCAGAGTCCTCTCCCCCAACTCCGGGGTTTCTCTACAGAGCTGTCAAACCATCCGACTCACCTCGAGTGTGAAGTGTCTGATGCTCTCACACTTAACAGAGCATCTGGAGTTGGAAGGTGCTGGGTATCTGGGAATATTTAGAAGTTCTCAGTGGACACAGGCCCACACAGGCGCCTCAAATACGTATGGAGATGGTTCAGGCCAGCGCTGCTTTGTGGCCTGCTCTACCACAGCGGAAGCAGGGTGGCCCCCTGGGGTCAGGGACAGTGCTAAGAGGACCAGGGCTTTGGCATCTCAAGGATCTGTGGGTGAATCCTGCCTTTGTGACCTTGCCTCCCTGACCGAGACTGTCAGCTTCAAAATCCTCTTATTGAGAACGGGATGGTGACGTGTACCACAGTCTTTGTAAGGACAGGATCATCTCATCAGCACGCAGTAAGCACGTGACAGCCATGCATATGATATGATCTGCCAGTCCTGGGGCAGTTTCTCACCAACTGTTGGCATCCTGTGGCCCCAGGCAAGACTGGAAGCCAGGAAGCAGCGACTTCCTACAGTTTTAGACTTTTCATGAGGCTTCCTGCCTACTGGAGGATGGCTATCTGATAAATTACTGATACTTTAATAATTAACAACAGACTTCCAGGTCCACAAAGTTGGCACTCGGGGCGACTGACAGTCACAGGGTATATCCAGGGGTCTCAAGAGGGGCTGGAACATTCTCAAAATTTAATTTGAATTCACTTTAATGGTTTTTTTTTTAATTAATTTATTTATTTGAGAGGCAGAGTTACAGAGAGAGATGGAGACACAAAGAGAGATCTTCCATCCACTGGCTCACTCACCAGATGGCCACAACAGCCAGAGCTTGGCCGATCTGAAGTTAGGAACCAGGAGCTTCCTCTGGGTCTCCCACTTGGGTGCAGGGGCCCAAGCACTTGGGCCATCTTCCACTGCTTTCCCAGGCCATTAGCATGGATCTGAATCAGAAGAGAAACAGCTGGAACTCAAACCGGTGCCCATATGGGATGCTGGTATCACAGGCAGATGCTTACTTAGCCCACTACACCAGAGCGTAGCATAAACCCCTATTTTAATGTTTTTAAAAGCAGCATATGGTATTGTCTGGACAGGAAAAAAAAGTCACAAAGTTCACGAACTCAGAAAAGTGTCAGCCAGGAAGGCTGGGAGTTCCTGCATTCCTCGCTGCACTCTGGCACTCAGGGTTTCATAAGAAAGGCAGGCTTCTAGTCTCTTTCATTATAGAGTAAAGGACTTTTATTTATTTGGTCACATCTTAATCATTTAAGAAATATTTAAAAATGGTACTTTTATTTCAACATGTCAAGTGTGCATTTCCAAAACAGCAGGCTTTTCAAAGGAATAAATCAGAACTGTAAACACAAGATACAATGTAAGCGTATGACTTCCGGAAGTCAGATTCCCAAATCCACATACTGTACATTCACAGGTGAGGGTCAGCCTGTCACCCATTCCTCTGTTTCCATAATTACACAAGCATAATAAATATATCTGATTTCAAAGGTCACTTAAAATGAGTCATGATAATTTACAGTACAGTACGTTTCAGTTCAAGTGCAAAAATAACTATTTGCTTAATTCTGTTTCTTTCATCTACTTCTCAAGCTGTGGTTTGTGGTGAAGCGAGACATCCTGGTGGAGGGTGTCTTCTCCCAGGTACAGCCTTGGACAGAACCAGGGTGTCATGGAGAAGCCCTCCCTCTACTCGGATCCTGTGTGACCAGGGTCACAGGGTAAAGGGAGGGGCCCTTCCCCAGCTCCTGTTCTTTGCTTTCTGCCCTGCGCTCGTCCACAGTTAGTCTACACACATGCACGGTCTCCATTCAGCTAAAGCCACAGTGCACTTCCGCAGCGCTTCCCCAGGCTTCCTGTCTACCCCAGCTTTCAGTTTTAGCAGCAGCTGTGTTCACGGCGCACCCAGCACTGTTCTAACTGTACTTGTAACCTGCACAGCTGCATTCCTGTATCTGAACTGTCCAGTGTCTGTCTGTGTCTTCTTGGCAAAGACCATGCTGAGATTTCTGGAAAGTACTTCCTGGTCCTAACGTCCCTTCCTGTCTTCCTATGTACCACCTCATCAAAAACCAAACCAAACGGACCCATCACAGCATTTTTAAACACTGTGTCCCTCCCCCAGGCACTTAAATCTTACACTGTTAATTCTAAATAGTACTGCTTCATTAAAGGAACCCTTGGGAATTCAGCCATATGTTTTGCCCCATCAACTAATTATCACCCAGATCACTATAAATAGCAAATAGTGACAGAGCTATTTACAGCATCAGCACGTGTAGTAAACCCTTGCCTGTCAAGCCACAGGATACTGAGTGGGTTGGTGTTGTTTTGTTTTGTTTTTTTAAATACTCCCTCGTTTCTGGTCATTTCACAGCCCATTTAAAACAAAAGGCATTATAAAGCTCAGCTAAGCTTGCAGTAGTCAGTAACAGCTTCTGCTGCTCGAAGAATGGACTTTTCAATACATATCAGACACATATAAAAATACATTTGCTAGAGATACGCAGTCTCTGATGAAATTGCAGCTGCTTTTTTTCTCAAACAAAAGCATATGTTTTATGTAACTTTTATCTGGTTATTTTTAAAATGTCTTATACTTTTTTTTTTTAAATGGTTCTCTTCAAGAAAAACAAAATGACAGATGCATACTGTTTCTTCCCAGTTTGCATTAAGAACCGAATCAGTAAATAATCAGAAGAGGGAAATTCTATGAGCATTGCCCCTGCCCCATGCGCGCGCGTCCCCCCCATGATGTGGCTGCTGGCTTCCACTCTCAGGGACCTGGGGAGGGGCGCCCACCCAGCCAAAGAACTGCAGCCCTTAGACACCCGCCGGCCTCCGTGCCCCTGCGGGCCAGAGGAATCTGCCTTTCCTGCCAGTACGTGGGCCGGGCTTCCGCGTTAAGGAGTTTAGTGAATGTGGAAGGTCTGCCGCGGGAGGCATGTGCTGGGCTGGGGGCCTGGCCTTGGAGCCCCGTTCCATGCAGGGTGCGGGGAGGAGTGGGGCCCTCACTGTCCCCCCGGGGCAGGCTGAGCCTGCGGCTCCTTGCCCTCCGCCGTACGCAGGTCCACACTGGGGAGAGCAGGGCTGGTCTGTGTCTGAGCTGCTGCTGCGTCAGGCGGAGGCTGGTTTCTAGCTGGGTCAGCGGGAGTCTCCCTTGGGGTTGGCTGGGCTCCACTCGCTGGAGAGTTTTCCCGATTCTCACTGGTCCCCTGGATGGAAATAAGCACGAGATACCCCACCGTCAGTGACCGCCAAGAAATCCACCCGTTCGTATGTTTTCAAATAAGACACAGGACACGGGGGGGAGATCGTCCTGAAGGGCCCACTCCAGGGACCAGGTAGTGGAGGAATAAGGACAGAACGTCTTACCTTTCATCTCCTTTCCTATGTGCAACTGCCAGAGCCGCATGGAAAACACAAACACTATAAGCAGGCGTATCTTGTGGATAAAGGAACATTATCACCAAAATGCCGCTCACTCCTGATTAGACAACTGACATCAGCAAATATGTACCGAGCACCCCCAGCCAGGCGGCCACTCGCCAAGGCCACAGCTCGAGCCAAGAGCTGGAAGACACTGCGTTCACAGTAAGGAAGCGAGGGGGTTTGCAGCCTTGGGGACCCAGCCAGGAAAGCAGGGGGCTGTAATTAGGAGCCTTAATGTGTATCTGGGATTCCAGAACATAGACTGGAAGTTAACTGACACAGAACACCTGTAAAAAGGCAATGTCAACAGGCCCTCACCTGCTGCACTCCCCATAAAATGCCACGTTGGCTCTACAAGGCAGGAAACGTCTTTTAAACACATGGGGTTTCCTCCATCACTTTCAACAGCTGAGCATCCCCTCCCCCCCCCCAAAAAAAAAATAAAAGTTACTAGATTCTAAAATGTAAACAAAACAAAAATCTTGGTCTGGTGTCTTGTTCATGAGAATACATGAAACCCGCCTGGTTTTCCTGATTTTACTGTATGAGAAAAAGCAGTATCATGCCATGCTGGCCTGACAGGTGAGGGCGAGGAGGCGCCGAGAGGGAGAGAAGGAGAAACCCCGCGGCTCAGGCCACAGGCGCCATCCTCCTCCCCACCCCCGGCCCCCGCCAAAGGCACTGACGCCTCTGCCTGCACCCACTCGGAGGCCTGGCTCGGACTTCATTTTCTTGACAGATAAATAGGACCATGAAGGAACTGGCACACATGGTTACCGGTGATGAATGAGATTGGGTTCCACTGATAAAGATTCTGTGTTAATTTACAAAGTCAAATAAAACCTAATGAAAGGGAAATTACCCAAATAACTTGATTTTTTGGTCCTTTCCCCTTTTTCCCCTTATCCTTTGAAGCTATCCTAAATATAGATTTGACCATGACTCATGAACTAAAAGGGAGTGATTAATATAGAAAGGGGGAAGTGGATTTGTTACTTGGCCGCGCTGTTCCACTTGTCTTCCAGAGTCAGGCTACAGCTTTAGTTATGTGGCACCATTTTATGGGGCCATTCCTCTAGGGCAGGGGTGGGGAATGTCTGAAATCATGGGGTCCCAGGGCTACAGCAGGTGGGACACAAAATCCAATAAATCTACAGCAGGCTAATTTTCAAGTTGATAATTGTGCATGGCCTGCAGATGATGTTAAAACTATCCAGATGGCCCTTGGCAGAAAAAAGGTTCCCCACCCCTGCTCTAGGGACAAGAAAAATCACACCTTTTGGTTTTAGGTGAGGCCTCCTGCAAAGGCATCCTTCCGCTGAGTCAGGTGCCCTATCAGGTGCATACAGTGGCCCAACAAGTAGCTATGCTGGCCAAGTTATTTATAATGCCCCCACTAACATTTTTAGAATTACAGGGATTGATAAACAGTGGTCCCCAAAGGCAAGAAGCATACATTGTCGCTGTAACCAGTATCCACCAACTGAAATTTCAAAGAAACAGACAAGCTCAGTGCAGACTTGTGTGTTTTCTTTCTTTCAGGCAGAACTGTCTCCTCTGGGAAGCCTCCCTGATCTCCATAAGGGGCAGACTCTTCCCCCTGTGGGAAATATACACCTCTGTACTACCGTTATGGCAAAGTACCGAGCCCTTTTTTTTTTTTTTTTTTTTTTTTTGGTGTGTGCCTATTTCCCCGATGGGCTTTCAGTAACTCTTGTTGAAGGAAAAATGGATAATTAAAACAAACGAGCCCACACAGTAGGTCTTCACTGACAGGTGACAGCGCCAGCCTGGCACAGGGACTTCACCTGCAACGGCTGTATCTCAGACGCCCGGCTGTCTCTTGTGAGTTGCATCATCTCTTTGATCTGGTAGAGCGCGTAGACAAAGGTCACCCAGGGAGAAGAGCTGACTCCCCAGGCTGGTTTGTTCACGTCCTCCTGTTCTTCCTGGTGCCTGGTTTTCTTGGGCGGAAGTCTGGGCTCCAGGCGCGGCACGACATCTTCCGTCTGTTGTTGTACCAGGTCGATGGTTGCTATGGGAACAGGACTGGAAGGAACAGGAATCCTCTCTGCCAACATGGTCTTGTCTGGAAAGGAAACAATGTTTAAGGATTTTTTTTGAATTTCCTAGCTATATAAGCAAAGGTTTAAAAATGCAAAATAAATAAACCAACCAGCCCATAAGCCCATTCTAGTATGCTTGGCAACAGTAATAAACAGCTGTTTACCAGAGTTCTTTACTTGGTCCAAGTGTTGAGTAAACAAATGTTATGTTTACCTTTCAAGGTCTCTTATAACACTTAACAGACATTAACTTATATTTACTTAAGAAATCTATTTTTCACTGAGCTTGCAAAGAACATCTGTGCAGCCAAGGTTATGGTGAGTGTGGCCTTAAGCCCATTTATAGGATTGCAAGTTTAAAGACAAGCATCAAAACAGGAAAAGCCACATAGTGGAGAAGGTGTACATGGAAGCTGTGTAAGAGACATGATCCAATTAAGATGATCAAAGAATATTACTGAGAAAAGCCATTCTTGGTCTTTCCTTCTGAGTAACTTGTTGGGGTTAAAATCTGGTCTCTGGGATTTTTGCAAAAAGCAAGTTTTTCCCATAACAGAAGCATCTAGGGCCAGTAGTCCTCAAAGGATAGGAAAGGCAAAGACGGCAAGCGCTATGCTGGGACAGGCTGAACACAAATGTGTTCATCCTACTGGCTGGCCTTTTGTATTAAATAGTTGTTTCAACCTGTTCTCATCAACATGTTGTATCTAACAGAACCTCATTCATTCATTCGAGAGGCAGAGAGAGAGGTAGAGAAAGAGAGTCCTCAACTACTGCTTCACTCCCCAAATGCCTAAACTTAGTGCAGGTCTCCCTTGCTGGTGGATGGAACCCAATTACTTAAATGAACACCTCAAGTCTGCTAGGGTCTGCATTAGCAGGAAGCTAGAGTGAGGACCAAAAGCCAGGTTTCAAATCCAGGTACTGGATGTGCAACATAGGTTTTTGTTTGTTTGTTTTGTTTTTGTTTGTTTTTGACAGGCAGAGTGGACAGTGAGAGAGAGAGACAGAAAGAAAGGTCTTCCTTTTCTGTTGGTTCGCCCCCCCAATGGTCACTGCGGCCAGTGTGCTGCAGCCGGCACACTGTGCTGATCCGAAGCCAGGAGCCAGGTGCTTCTCCTGGTCTCCCATTCGGGTGCAGGCATCCTCCACTGCACTCCCGGGCCATAGCAGAGAGCTGGACTGGAAGAGGGGCAACCGGGACAGAATCCGGCACCACAACCGGGACTAGAACCTGGGAGTGCCGGCGCCACAGGTGGAGGATTAGCCTATTGAGCCGCGGCGCTGGCCCAACACAGGTGTCTTAACCAGCATCTTTGCCACTAGGTTAAACTTTATAACCCCCATAACCAAAGAGCCGAAAAAGGCCCTTTTTGGATGACAATTTTTAAAGTATTTTCTTTTTTTTTCTAGGACTTTTTTTTAAAAAGATGCATTTATTTATCTGAAAGTCAGAGTTACACAGAAAAGGACAGGCAGAGAGAGAGAGAGAGAATGAATCCATTTGCTGGTTCACTCCCCAAATGGCTGCAATGGCCGGAGCTGCGCTGATCCGAAGCCAGGAGCCAGGAGCTTCTTCCAGGTCTCCCACACGGGTGCAGGGGCCCAAGGACTTGAGCCATCCTCCACTGCTTTCCCAGGCCACAGCAGAGAGCTGGATCGGAAGTGGAGCAGCTGGGAATAGAATCGGAGCCCATATGGGATGCCGGCGCTGCACTATACCACAGGACCAGCCCCTGGATGACAATTTTAAATAAAGGCCATGCCTGGTTCAGGGAAAACTTCAAATTTTATGGTTAGACTTGTTTGTTAAAAAATGAAGGTAAAGATGCAGAGATTAATAGCACTCCCTACTCCTTGTAGTAGATTTACTGTGAGAGGCATGCATGTGGTGCACTGGTTTAAGACACTATTTGGGACACCCACACTTCATATTGGAGTGCCTGGGCCTGAGTCTTGGCTCTGCTTCCCGTTCCAGCTTCCTGCTAACGCACAGCCGAGAGGCAGCAGTGGATGGCTGACGCAGTTGGGTCCCTGCCACCCACAGGGGAGACTCACATTGAATTTTCAGCTCTTGGGCATTTTGGGTAGTAAGAAATCTCCCTCTCTCTCTCCTCCTCTCTGTCTCCCCCGACATCTGCCTCTCAAAATTTTTTTAAAAAATTTTTAAAATGCTGTGTAGCATTCTAAGTACGTAACTTAAATTTGAAATCCTTTTAGCATATCAGAGAAATTTAGAAATATAGTACCTTGTATCGTAAAGCAAAAACAATAACAAGAAAACCTCGGCTATTTAAAATACTCAATACTTTTCAATACAGTCGGTGACCTCTCTGTACTGAGGAGTGAGAAAGGGCAGCAGGTGGGCCTGTTGCACCTGGTGCCAGCCCTGAGCTTCTGAGGGGCGTGTGTGGAGCTCCTGTGACTTGAACATCAGAGCCATCGAGAAGGAAGGGGGCTGATTACCTTCTTCCTCAGCGGGCACTGCCAGCCACTGGATCAGGGCAAAGAGCAGGAGGATCACCAGGCAGGCCATGCCAATCCCTCGGAAGGTTGCCGCAGCCCCTGGGGAGACAAATGGAGCACTCTAGGGAGGGGCTCCAGGGAACGCCCAGAGCCCTCGTCCCAACTGCCAGTGTTCTAAAGCCAGGGAAGCCCAGCATGGAGTGGCCAGGGAAACACGGCTGGCCACTAGCCCTCAACAACAGGCCAAACACGCGGGGCTGGCAGGCGTCGGGGTTCCCAATGCTGCTGTCAGACCCATCGTGGATCCGCTGTAGAACAACCGCATTCATTAAGGACTGTCTCTGCGTGCCTTTTCACCCGAACACTGTTCAGTGTGTGCTCCTCTTCAGAAAGATCAGTTACCCTGCGACTAACCAATGGCCCTATTCACCTGTAGCTGGAACATCAGGGCTCCAATCTGTCACAGATTCACGTGTCCCTGGGTGCACCTTACACAGGTGATGGGGCCATCAAGACCCCATTGCATCAGCACCCCAGCGCCTCTATCCCCAGTAAGGGAGATTTGAAAAGGCAGGCAGATTGTGTTACCACGGACGTTGTGATGTGACCAAAGCCAGCATGCATTCAGATCTTCTTGGTTCGAAGTCTCCAATGGAACAGCCACAATGAACTTTCATTCCTTTGACACTGTTATCAGCAGGCTTAGGGGACTTGACTTCAAACCGAAAGCACCTGTGCTCACTGCCGGCCTCACTCTGCTGAGGTTATCTGTGCAGGCCCTTGCTAAGCTGTCAGGATTGTGCACAGCCACAGGCTGGCCTGAGTCATAGAACAACCAAGTGCACTGCTAACAGTTACCAGTATCAGCAGTCTAGAGAGAGCACAGCCAGGCTGCAGGTGAGCGCCTGCAATCTTGGGTAATCTGGGTGCTTCCTAAAGCGCTCCTGAAACATCTGCCTTTCATGAAAGACAAAAGAGAAGGCCACTCTTACCGAAGTAGTTGACTAGCACGCCTCCGATCATGGCACCGCAGCCTCTCCCCAGGCCCAGGTGAAGGCCCTGCAGGATGCCCTGTGCAGACGTCCTCAGCTCCGGGGGCACAGCCGCGCTGAGGTAGGAGATGCATGCTGCCCAGATGGCCGCGTGCGTCACTCCTGGAGAGGAAGAGGGGTGGCTGAGAGTGACTGGTCAGCAACTGCCTAGGTTACTCTGTTTTGAAATGAGCATTATTTATTTTAAAAATTTGCACATATGTATTTGGTGGTAAAAGATACATAACAGAACATTTACCATTTTAACTAGCTTTTTTTTTTTTTTAAAGGACTTATTTATTTTGAAAGGCAGAGTTACAGAGGGAGAGGGAAAAACAGAGAGTGAGATCTTCCATCTACTGTTCACTTCCCAAATGACCCTAACAGCCAGGCGGAGCCATGCCAAAACCAGGAGCCAGGAGCTTCATCTGGGTCTCCTACATGTATGCAGGGGCCCATGCACTTGGGCCATCTTGCATTGCTTTTCCCAAGCATCAGCAAGGAGCTGGATCAGAGAAGCGGAGTGGCTGTACACAAACTGGTGCCTATGTGGGATTTCAGCATTGCAGGTGGTGGCTTTACCTGCTACACCACAACGATGACCCCCATGGTCATTACTTCAATACATAGCAACTATGCATTTTCTGAAACAAAATCTTCATAAGGCACTGCTTTTTTAAGACACCAGCAACAAGGACAGTGACTCCTGAGAGATGGAAGCCCTTGCGGAGCCTGCTCACTGCCTGGAGGGGTCCCAGAGGAGAACCACCAAGTTGAAGACTCTAGCCCAGAGTCCACAGAGACGATGCGCCTGAGTTCCAGGGAAGAACACTGGTGAAGAACAGCTTCAAAGAAAAGCAATCAGCAGAGATCAGCAAAAGCACATATATGAGGGGCCGGCACTGTGGCATAGCGGGTAAAGCCACTGCCTGCAGTGCTGGCATCCCTTATGGGTGCCGGTTTGGTCCCAGCTGCTCCACTTCCAATCCAGCTCTCTGCTATGGCCTGGGAAAGCAGAGGAAGATGGCCCAGACACTTGGGCCTCTGCACCCATGTGGGAGACCCAGAAAGAGCTTCTTACTCCTGGTTTCGGATCAGCTCAGCTCCGGCCATTGCAGCCAATTGGGGAATGAACCTGTAGATGGAAGACCTCTCTCTCTGCCTCTTCTCCTCTCTCTTGTGTAACTCGGACTTTCAAGTAAATAAATAAATCTTTTTTTTTAAAAAAAAAGCACATACATGAGCGGCCAGCACTGTGGCATAGTAGGTAAAGCCTCCACCTGCAGTGTTGGCATCCCATATGAGCACAGGTTCAAGTCCCGGCTGTTCCACTTCTGATCCAGCTCCCTGCTAATGTGCCTGAGAAGATGGCCCAAGTCTTGGGTCCCTGCACCCACATGGAAAACCCAGAAAAAGCTCCAGGCTCCTGGTTTCAGATCAACCTAGATCCAGCTGTTGTGACCATTTGAGGAGTGAACAAATGGATAGAAGACTACACGCCCCCCCTTTTCTGCTTCTGCCTCTCTGTAACTCTGCGTTCCAAATAAATAAATCTTAAAAAAATGGGGGTACATACATGAGTTACTCAAACCCAAGGAGAGAACTACCTGGAAGCAATGTTGAGAAAATGCATCCAGGGCCAGGAACAGAACCTGTTCACATCAGACAGACGGAGAGAACTCAGGCTTCCTGGGACTGGCAGAATACCCCAAAGGGTCTTGCTTTAGTTTATGAAATATTTAGTCCTAGGCTAAATATAACTTTGCTCTTAACTAAGTAATCTGAAGAATAAGACCCAAAGGATCACATTATTTCCAAGTAACATAGCTGGGTCCCAGAACAAAGCTCAAGAATGCGTATAGGAATACAAAAATATCCAGGTAAAAGCCCAGTGTCTGGCACCCAATCGAAAATTATTAGTAGTGGAAGCCAGCATCATGACACAGCTGGTTACTCTGCCACTTACAGTGCCAGTATTCCATATCAGAGTGCCAGCTGGAGTCCCAGCTACTCTGCTTCTGATCCAGCGCCTGACTAACGTGCATGGAAAGCAGCAGAAGATGGCCCAAGTCTTGAGCCCCTGCCACCCGTGTAGGACACCAGGATGGAGTGTTTGGTTCCTGGCTTTAGCCTGGCCCAGCGCTGGCTGTTGCAGCCATTTGGGGAGTGAACCAGTAGATGAAAATCTCTCTGCTCTGTCGCTCTGCCTTTCAAATAGATAAATCTTTTTTTTTTTTAATTGCCAGGAATAGTCTTACTTAAGTAGACCCATAATTAAACAAACATGATTATTACTGGGTACAATAGATCATGTGCCTCATGACTGAGAAACATCAAAATAATTTTCCTAGGCCTTATACATGTTTCAATCATATTTCAACTAGGTTTTTTTTTTTTATTAGAAACGTGACTTAGATGACCAAGGTAGCATTCACAATTAATTTCCATAGAACTCAAAGTATTTGCTTTATCTGGATAAAGAATTGAAATACCCCAGATGATGCCAGCTTTCTCAGAATTGAATAATGCCTGAATAGAACATAATTATGAATGCAGACACATTAGCACACAGTAAGAGTATTTTCATTTATATTACTACAAATGGTGCTAACTTTCTTTTCAGATATCTGTATTTTTCTTAACACTAGGAAAAACTCAAAAACATTCCAAGAAGTAAATTTATTCAAAATTAGATTCAACAGTAAAATCCAAATTGTTTGGAAATCACTTCTTAAATATGAATCATCAAAGACCCGAAGCCACATCAATGCTTATATGTTAACAGGAAAATATAGGTAGCAGGAAAAGCTGCTGCCTGCAATGCTCACATCCCATATAGGTACCAGTTCGAGTCCCAGCTGCTCCACTTCCAATCCAGCTCCTAACAGCCTGGGAAAAGAGCAGAAGATGATCCAAGTGCTTGGGCCCTTGCAACTGACATGGGAGACCCAGAAGAAGCTCCTGGCTCCTGGCTTCAGATAAGCCCAGCTCCAGCCATTGCAGCCATTTGAGTAGAACCAGTGAATGGAGGATATCTCTCTCTCTTTCTCTATCTCACCCTCTTTCCCTAACTCTGCCTTTAAAAAATTTTTTTTGTTTATTTATTTGAAAGGCAGAGTTAGAAGAGGCAGAGGCAGAAAGAGAGTTCTTCCTTCTGCTGGTTCACTCCCCAGATGACTGCAATGGCCAAAACTGGACCCATTCCAAGCCAGGAGCCAGCAGCTTCTTCCAGGTCTCCCACATGGGTGCAGGGACCCAAGGGCTTAGGCCATCTTCTACTGCTTTCCCAGGCCATAGAAGAGAGCTAGATTAGAATTGGAAGCCAGCGCCGCGGCTCACTAGGCTAATCCTCCGCCTAGCGGCGCCGGCACACCGGGTTCTAGTCCCGGTCGGGGCGCCGGATTCTGTCCCGGTTGCCCCTCTTCCAGGTCAGCTCTCTGCTGTGGCCCGGGAGTGCAGTGGAGGATGGCCCAAGTCCTTGGGCCCTGCACCCCATGGGAGACCAGGATAAGTACCTGGCTCCTGCCATCGGATCAGCATGGTGCGCCGGCCGCAGCGCACCGGCCGCAGCGGCCATTGGAGGGTGAACCAATGGCAAAGGAAGACCTTTATCTCTGTCTCTCATTGTCTACTCTGCCTGTCAAAAAAAAAAAAAAAAAAAAAAAAAAAAAAGGAATTGGAGCAGCCAGGATTTGAAACAGTGCACTTTGGGAAGCCGGCACTGCAGATGGCGGCTTTACCCGCCACGCCACAGTGCCAGCTCCATAACTCTGCCTTGCAAAGTAATAAACAAATTTTTTTAAGAAAATGATTTTGGTGCAGCCCTACTAAGGCAACCACAGGCAGGATTCAAAATGCAATAAATCTATAGCAGGCTGATTTTTAAGTTGATAATTTTGCATGGCCTGTGAATGACAATGCAAATCTCCAAAAGGTCCTTTGCCAAAAAAAGGCTTCCCACACCTGCAAATAACCCAGGGCATTGACTGAAGGAAAAAAAAAACAACAACAAAGCGTGCAGTAAAATAATTTTTCTCTGATACTGAAGGCACAATAATAAAAACCACTCTGCCTGAAGCTGCCAACACTTTTCAGAAGATACAGGCTTAAAATCATTTTTCTGAAATAACTTTTTTTTAATCTTTTACTACTTTTTTTTTGACAGGCAGAGTGGACAGAGAGAGAGAGAGAGAGAGAGAGAGAGAGATCTTCCTTTTTCCATTGGTTCACCCCCCAATGGCCACTGCGGCTAGCGCGGCGCACTGTGGCCGGCGCATCGCGCTGATCCGAAGCCAAGAGCCAGGTGCTTCTCCTGGTCTCCCTTGTGGGTGCAGGGCCCAAGCACTTGGGCCATCCTCCACTGCACTCCCTGGCCACAGCAGAGAGCTGGACTGGAAGAGGAGCAACTGGGACAGAACCTGGCGCCCCGACCGGGACTAGAACCTGGGGCCCTGAAATAACTTTTATCCAAATGTGTCAATGAAGATCAGTTAAACCCATCTCACTTCCCAAAAAGAAACCAGTGGCACTTGGCAATCCGCAAGAAGGGACCGTGTGAGTCACATCACCTGTGTAGGTCAGCTATGCTTGTGGAGTTCCTGTTCTTAAACGTTGATATGCAACATTCCAGGAATCGTAATAATCATCCAAAGTCTTGTCAATGTTTGTACTACAGTTGTGTTCTAGTGCTTTAGTGTTAAGAAAATTAAAGCAGCAGCCTGGACATCTAAAAACTCACCACTATTTTCCATGTCTACAGGGTAAGATTAAGGGAACCTTGACAACTGTGATACAGAAACCAACTTTTCTGTAAAATCTAGGGATAAAAGACATCATAAGCAAGGAAAAGAAAATACTTCCTCTTTATTTACTTTTCATTTTAAGAAAAATGTGGGGGCCGGTGCTGTGGTGCAGCAGTTTAATGTCCTGTCCTACAGTGCCGACTTCCCATGTGGGTGCCGGTTCGAGACCCGGCTGCTCCACTTACAATCCAGTTCTCTGCTACAGCCTGGGAAGGCAACAGAAGATGGCCCAAGTCCTTGGGCCCCTGCACCCATGTGGGAGACTCCGAGGAGGCTCCTGGCTTTGGATCGGCGCAGCTCTGGCCGTTGCGGCCAATTGGAGAGTGAACCAGCAGAGGAAAGACATCTCTCTCTCCCTCTCTCTCTCTCTCTCTGGTTCTCTTCTGTGTAACTCTGACTTTCAAATAAATAAAAATAAATCTTTGAA
The DNA here is from genome assembly GCF_964237555.1 of Oryctolagus cuniculus. Taxonomy (NCBI): domain Eukaryota; kingdom Metazoa; phylum Chordata; class Mammalia; order Lagomorpha; family Leporidae; genus Oryctolagus; species Oryctolagus cuniculus. The sequence goes on from NC_091434.1 coordinate 49,877,866, forward strand.
AAAGAAAATTGTGAAAAAGCAGATGAAACTTTATACAATGAATTGAATAAATCTACTTGGTGGTACAAGTAAATGTATTTATATGAAAGCTACAATTTAAAACCAATTTTCCATTTTATTGAAAAGGCAGTGAAAGATATATCTATATCTATATCTATATATCTATATATATATGGGGAGAAACCTCCCACCCACTGATTCACTCCCCAAATGCTGGCAACAACCAGGAATGGGCCCAGCCAAAGTCAGGACCCCAGAACTCACTCATTTGCATGGGTGGCAGGGGCCCAAGTACTTCAGCCATCATCCGCTGCTGCCTCCCAGGACATGCATCAGCAGGAAGCTGAATTGGAAGTGCAGTGGCAGATTCAAAGTAGGCGCTCCAAAACGGGATGCTGGCATCCCAGGTGGCAACATTTTTTGTTTGTATTTGAAAGGCAGAGTTACAAGAAAGAAAAGGAGACACACACACACACACACACATACACAGGGGGTTGGGGGTGAAAACAAGATCTTCCATCTGCTGATTCACTTCCCACATGGCAACAATGGCCAGGGCTGGGCCAGGTCAAAGCCAGGAGCCCAGAGATTTTTCCAGGTCTCCCAGGTAGATGCAGTGGTCTAAGCACTTAGGCCATCTTCTGCTGCTTTCCCAGGCACATTAGCACGGGGTTGGATCAGAAGTGAGCAGCCAGGACACAAGCCAACGCCCATATTTCCCAGGGCTGGTGTCAGAAGTGGAGGTTTAACCTCCTGTGCCACAATACCAGCCTCCCAAGTGGCAATTTAACTGCTGCATCAAACACCAGTCCCTGGAGCCACAGACCTCTACCTTCAAGTACAGACAATGGGCTGGCATTGTGGTGCAATGGGTTAAGCCACTATCTGTGACACCAGCATCCTCCCTGAGCACTGGTCAAGTCCTGGCTGGTCCACTTCTGATCCAGTCCCTGCTGATGAACCTGGGAAAGTAGCAGAAGATGGCCCAAGTGCCTGGGCCCCTGCCACCCATGTGGGAGACTCAGATGGAGCTCCAGGCTCCTGGCTTCAGTCTGGACCACTGCCATTACATCCATCCATTTGGGAAGAGATGTGGGTGGAAGATATCTCTCTTCCTCTTTCTCTGTAACTCTGCCTTTCAAATAAATAAAATAAATCTTTTTTTAAAAAGTAGGGCTCCAGATTCCTCCATTTTGTTGCAAATGACCGGATTTCATTGTTTTTTACTGCTGTATTCTATAGAGTACATGCCCCATAATTTCTTTCTTTCTTTCTTTCTTTCTTTTTTTTTTTTCTTTTTTTTTTTTTTTTGACAGGCAGAGTAGACAGTGAGAGAGAGAGACAGAGAGAAAGGTCTTCCTTTGCCGTTGGTTCACCCTCCAATGGCTGCCGTGGCCAGCGCACTGTGCTGATCCGATGGCAGGAGCCAGGTACTTATCCTGGTCTCCCATGGGGTGCAGGGCCCAAGGACTTGGGCCATCCTCCACTGCACTCCCGGGCCACAGCAGAGAGCTGACCTGGAAGAGGGGCAACCGGGACAGAATCCGGCGCCCCGACCGGGACTAGAACCCGGTGTGCCGGCGCAGCAAGGCGGAGGATTAGCCTAGTGAGCCGCGGCGCCGGCCCCCATAATTTCTTTATCCAGTCTACTGTTGATGGGCATTTGGGTTGGTTCCAGGTCTTAGCTATTGTGATTTGAGCTGCAATAAGCATTAATGTGCAGACAGATTTTTTGTTTGCCAATTTAATTTACTTTGGGTAAATTCCAAGGAGTGGTATGGCTGGGTTGTATGGTAGGGTTATATTTAGGTTTCTGAGGAATCTCCAGACTGACTTCCATAGTTGCTTTGCAACAAAATGGAGGAATCTGGAACACATCATGCTGAGTGAAATAAGCCAGTCCCAGAGGGACAAATATCATATGTTCTCCCTGATCGGTGACAACTAACCAAGCACCAAAAAAGGAAACCTGTTGAAGTGAAATGAACACTATGAGCAACAGTGACTTGATCAGCCCTTCTCCTGACTGTCGATGAACAACTTAATACTTTATCCCTTTTAGTATTTTTTTTATTCTACTTAATACTATTGTTTGAACTCTGTAATTAACACACAATTATTCTTAGGTGTTTAAATTTAACTGAAAAGTGTTCTCTGTTAAATATAAGAGTGGGAACAAGAAAGGGAGGAGATGTACAATTTGGGACATGCTCAAGCTGACTGGCCCCAAATGGTAGATTTAGAAATGTGCCAGGGGATTCCAACTCAATCCCATCAAGATGACATGTACCAATGCCATCTCACTAGTCCCAGTGATCAATTTCTGTTCACAATTGATCATAATGATAGGACTAAGAATCAAAAGGATCACACAAAGAAGACTAGTGTCTGCGAATACTAACTGATAGAATAAAAAAGGGAGAAAATGATCCAACATGGGAAGCAGGATACACAGCAGACTCACAGAATGGCAGATGTCCTAAACAGCACTCTGGCCTCAGAAGCAGCCCTTAAGGCATTCGAATCTGGCTGAAGAGCCCATGAGAGTATTTTTAGGCATGGAAAGCCAAGACACTCTGGCAAAAAAAAAAAAAGAGAGGATCTAACTGAAAGATCTCTGCGAGTGAGATTCCAGTAGAAAGAAGGCCATCAAAGAAGGAGGTACCTTTCTCTGAAGGGAGGAGTGAACTTCCACTTTGACTATGACCTTGTCTAAATAAGATCGAAGTCAGCGAACTCAAGAGGCTTCCATAGCCTTGGCAACTCATGACAAGAGCCCAGGGAGATTACTGATGCCATAAACAAAAGTGTCAAATTGTTAAGTCAACAACAGGAGTCACTGTGCACTTACTCCTCATGTAGGATCTCTGTCCTTAATGTGCTGTACATTGTGATTTAATGCTATAACTAGTACTCAAACAGTACTTTACACTTTGTGTTCTGTTTGGGTGCAAAATGTTGAAATCTTTACTTAATATATGATAAATTGATCTTCTGTATATAAAGATAATTGAAAATGAATCTTGATGTGAATGGAAGGGGAGAGGGAGCGGGAAAGGGGAGGGTTGCGGGTGGGAGGGAAGTTATGGGGGGGGGGAAGCCATTGTAATCCATAAGCTGTACTTTGGAAATTTTTATTTACTAAATAAAAGTTTTAAAAAAAAGAAAAAGCTAAAAAACAAAAAGTAGGGCTCATATTTGTGGCACAGTAGATTAAGTTACCACCTACAATGCTGGCTTCCCAGATGGGCACTTGTTTGAGTTCCAGCTGCTCCAATTCTGATCCAGCTCCCTGCTGCCTGAGAAATCAGTAAATCCTTGGGCCTATATACCCATGTGGAGGCCCAGATGGAGTTCCTGACTCCTGGCTTCAGCCTGGCCAAGCCCAGCTGTTGCAGCCATTTGGGGAGTGAACCAGCAGATGGAAGATCACTCCCTCTTTCTCCCTTTCTCTATCTCTGTCTCCCTCCCTCTGTAACTCTGCCTTTCAAATAAATAAATAAACCTTTATAGAGGGAAAAAAGATATTACCTCCTGACTGATAATAGCAAAGACAACACATAACTGATTCTCTTTGCAAAATGTGTTAGTCCTCCCCTGGTTATTTGTCATAAAACAACCGATACATACACAACTCATATAATAGGTGCTTAATAAACACATTAACTAACAATGAATGACTCTCTAAAAGTCCACACAGCTTCTGAGTCCTTCCTACCTTTACTGGGGTCCCTCAGGACCACCCACACTATCTACTGCAAAACTTTAAAAATTTAGATATACATAACATTTGAATGCCTAGAATCACTAGAAACAATTATGATTGACATTAATTTTTTTCAAAGGAGCACTCTACAAATAATTATGCTAAGTATTTTATATAGATTATTTCCTTTTTTTCCTCCCAGTAATAGGTACTATATTTTTCTGCATTTTCCCATACAGGAAACTAAGACAGTGAGAAATTAGAGCGTCCTGGCCAAGGACACACAGACAAGAGGGTAGTGGAACAGGATTTGATGTCCAAGGTGTTTAATTTCAGCACCTGTGTGCTTATGTTCTACACTATAAGTCTCATAACTATTAGTAGTGTGAAGTAAATACAGCCACTCACTTTGAAATGTTTTGTTGATAATCTCAAACATGCACAACAATTACCAATCAGAAATGAATATTTTAAAAAACTGTTTAAGTTAGAGGCAAAGAGACAGACTGACACAGAAACAGAGAGCTCCCAATCACAAGTTCCTGCCCAAATGCCTGCAACTTCCAGGGCTGAGCCAGGAATGCTACCCAGGTCTCCCATGCAGATGGCAGGAACCCAATTACTTGAGCCACGACTACTGCCTCCCACGGTGTGCAACAGCAGCAAGCTGGCGCCAGGAGCTGGGAAGCAAACCCAGGCATTCCAGTGAGGGACACAGGTATCTCTACTAGCAACTCAATCACTAGGCCAAACCCCTGCACCAAAATGAATATTCTTACTACCTTCTTTCTCCCTAAAAATCCATCATATATATTATCAAGATTTTTATATGTCCCAAATAACTCTTCAACAGACAGCATTTAACACTGGTATCTAGTTCTATAACATGCATTTCAAAATTGCTCAATCTTGGCCCAGGAAAATGCTCCACTGCAATAAATGGCATGTATGAGGGAGGAAAAATCCTTTCTTCTCAAGTAGACAGCTGCTGTTTATAAATTGCTGCTTGGCTTGGGGCAATCACTCGTCATAACAGCTGGGAGGGGTGAGAACTGACAAAGTACTGGGGAGTGAGGACTATTTTGCTTTGTTTTGTTTTTCTTGTTTCTACCACTGACATATCCTCACCTAATAAAACATAATCACCCTTTTGCACTGGCACACAGGATCAGCCATGACAAACCTTTTCCACCGATAGACCAAAGCATACATTTCACTTAGTTCAGTGTACGTCTCAGATGCTGGGATAAAAATAGCTGCTGAAAATCAACCTGGTAAAAATCAGCTAGAGCCCATCCTGCCTAAGAAAAGGCCTTCCCTGGGCCGGCGCCGCGGCTCACTAGGCTAATCCTCTGCCTAGCGGCGCCAGCACACCAGGTTCTAGTCCTGGTCGGGGCGCCGGATTCTGTCCCGGTTGCCCCTCTTCCAGGCCAGCCCTCTGCTGTGGCCAGGGAGTGCAGTGGAGGATGGCCCAGGTGCTTGGGCCCTGCACCCCATGGGAGACCAGGAAAAGCACCTGGCTCCTGGCTCCTGCCATCGGATCAGCGCGGTGCGCCGGCCACGGCGGCCATTGGAGGGTGAACCAACGGCAAAGGAAGACCTTTCTCTCTGTCTCTCTCTCTCACTGTCCACTCTGCCTGTCAAAAAAAAAAAGGCCTTCCCTGGACAGGTAGTAGAAGAGTCTCTGTTAGTTAAGGTAAAATTAGCTGTTGTTACAGATAAACCTTGAATGTCAGCGGCTTCATATATTAGAATTTTCTTTTCTTACTCACATAAAGTCTGCTATCGTTTGGATATAAACTTGGGTGCTCCCCCAAAGGGCCACATGTTAAAAGCTTGGCTCCCAAAGTCAAATGCTAACAGAACCAAGAGGGTAGAAACTTGATCGAATTATGGTGTTCAGAGGCGGGGCCTTGGGAAAGGGATTAGATTGCATTAGGTTGCTGCAGGGGAGTCTCTAAGAGTGAATCATGGTGGCTTTATCAGAGATGACAGACAGGTACCTCATGCCACCTGGGGACTCTGCCAGCAAGAATGCCAACACCAGATACTGGACCAATGAGACCCAATCTTGGACTGAGAACCTCCAAAACCTTTAGCTAAAATAAGTCTCTTTCCTTCGTAAGTAGCCTGAGTCAGCTATTTTGTTATAGTCATGAAAAGCTCACTAATTCAAAGTCCAATGGGTAGAAGACAGGAGGAGTGGGAGCTCTGCTCCAGACAGACATTCAGGGACCCAGACCACAGAGACTCTGCCAACTCCAACGCCTGGTTAGCCTAGGTATCCACTTCCAGTGACAGAGGAGGGAGGAGAGGACAGCCCAGGAGAAGTTTTATGGGCCAAGTTCAGAAATGACACATCACATTGGCCAAAATCAGTCACCTGAAAGGGAGATTGGGAAATAAGAGACTGGCCATGAAGAAATGGAAAGAGAGCAGAGGAGTAGCAAGTCAGGCTCTGTGAGTATTAGGGCCATCAAGAGCAATGGGTCTATGAAAAGCAGTGGCCCTGTCAGCAGCAGCACAAGCCTTTTGTTTGTCACATTAAAGAGACTTCACAGAAAATGTGCAGTAATCATTGTTAAAGGTCAACAACTCCACATCTGCCGATGTGCAGCACTGTAAGAACCCCTTCCATGCATTAATTCAACAGTACTTCTTGTGCACACTCACCATGTGCCAAATACCTTGCTAGGCTATGAGGATGTGAAGATACACAGAAAACGTCCCCAGCCACCACAGAGCTTATACTTTGGTGGATGAAAAGAGGCAGAATTTACTGGCAGGAAAACCAACATATCCAGCAATCTGCACAGGGTTTGGCACAGTATGGCAGCTGAACAAAAAGACCCTGAGCTGAAACTAGTTAGGCACAGTGTACCTGCTGGAACATGACAAAGAAAGGATGATGGATAATGGTACCCTGCACAAGATTGGAGCAAACTTCCAAATCCCATAAATGAGTAAAAATAGAGACCAAACAGTATACCTCTTCTAGAGGCTTCAGCATACAAGTTCAAAAAGAAGTTCCTTTAAAATTAAAAAAAAAAAGTCTATGGCTGATACTTCAACATTTTGGGGACCCTCATTGATTTTACATGCTGGCACTGCACCTAGGCATACCTCAAAGCAGGTTTGCAGAGTCTACACCCACAACCAACTGCATTTAATGTCAAGACTTTGTAGCACTACAGTGTACATGCTCTGTGTTCTCCCAAAGCAAGCCACACAGGAGAACTGCTTTTATATCAAAGACAGTAAAAATGTCACTTCCCTGAAGGTAATGTTAACAGTGTGCACGGGCTAGTCAGGTTTCTCTTAGGCCTCAGAACATAATTTATAGCCAGGCTTTCAGGCCCAATTTCTATTTAACCTCTAAGAGAACCTTTTAAATTACATTTGCCTTGGTCCTACTTTTTGTTTATTTATAATTTATTTTACTGTGTTATTGCATACTGGCTAATATTTATTGGAGGCTAATTATATAAGTGTCAGGGACTATGTAAATATTTTGCACGGACTGGCTGATTTAATATTCAAATCAACTTCTTCTGTAGTTCAAGAGTCTGAGGCTTCAAGAGCTTAAGCACTTTGCCCACTGATACAGAGTTCATTGGTAGGGGAGCTGGAATTCAAACTAGGACAGTCTCATCCAAGCTTAGGGACTTTACATTTCTACACTGTTGCATATTTTGGTAAACTAATTTATAGAATTACACGGGTGTGTAAGTAAATGATTAAAACACACTGATGTTTTTCCAGATTTGCCATGAAGGACAATTGTAAGTTTTTGAGATAGAATTTCATGTATTAATCAAAACACTTAAAAATCAGAAAATATCAACTACAGTATTGGATAACAGGACTATTAGACCAATAAAACAAGTATTTAGAGTCTTTCTAGATACACACTTTTGGGGCATTCAAAAAGTAAAAGTACAACCTTTGCATTCAAGGGTTTAAACTAAGTTAGGAAATAAAACTATTTGTAAAATAACTGTGGAGCTACTATTACTAATGCTAACCTATGTAATACAATCCACCAGTCTGAGAACAATTTAGAAAACAGAGAGCTCAATGTGAGATGCAACTGCCAGGAACGGATTCTTGGACCAGAAGATATCTCAAATAAACTCTATACTTATCTTTTAAAAAAATTATTTATTTATTTGAAAGGCAGAGTTGCAGAGAGGCAGAGAGAGAGAGAGAGAGAGAGAGAGAGAAGAGAGGTCTTCCATCAGCTGGTTCACTCCCCAAATGGCTACAATGCCCGGAGCTGAGCTGATCCAAAACCAGGATCCAGGAGCTTCTTCTGGGTCTCCCATGTGGGTGCAGGGGCCCAAGCACTTGGGCCACCTTCTGCTGCTTTCCTAGGCACATTAGCAGAGAGCTGGATCAGAAGTAGAGCAGCTGGGACTTGAACCAAAGCCTATATGGGATACCTGCACCACAGGCAGAAGCTTAGCCCACTATGCCATAGTGCCGCCCCTACACTTGATCTTAGCCAAGAGGCCAAGAAGCAATAAAATAAATTCTGATGGGCAAAATCATTTCTGTTCTGAAGAAAACATTTCCTAAGAATTTTTAATAACTAGAAATATGGGATGACAAAGAATAAAATTGTTCTATTAAAATTTATAGATTACTCTGATTAAAAATGTATTAATAGCAACACCAGTGACTTCTGGATGCCAGTTTGTCAACTGAATGCTAAACGCAGAGCACTTGTCTACCTTGCATATCCATGTTTCTAACTACATGGTTCAAGAGTTCAGCCAGACAGAAAATTTCCACTATGGAGGGTAACAGCCTGAAATCATGTCTAGAAAATTTCCACTGTCAGATAAGGGCTTCACAGTAATCCTCTTACGAGTTCTCCATGCTCTTCCAGAACATACGAGGAAGTAAAACATGGCCCTTCCACGGCTGAATAGGCATATGCGGCACAGTTCAAACAGAACTAAGCTTCTGGTGACCTTGAAAAGTCAGCTCTCACTAAAATCTTAACCCAGCTCCCATTGGGAGAGCACCTTAAACAGAAGGTGCAGACCCAGACCTCATTTTCACTCCTCAGGCCTGAAGCCATTAATTCAAGAAGTTCGAAAGGACTTCAGCACTTGCAACTCCTCAGCTGGCTTTGCTCTCCCCTTAAACACATGCCAATCACAAGACTAATTTTGATCACATGCAGCTCTGAGCTCATGAAGGTTCTCAATCAATATCCACATAAGAAAGAGCGTAACACATCTGGGATTTTCACCAAATGCTGACATTCCTGACCACACCCATGAAGGGTTAAACACCTCCTGTGCAAAAGCAAGGGTGAAAATTCCCATTGGTTTGTAAAATGTGATCTTGAGAAATAATGTAAACCAATTATTGCCACCAGCACCTCTAGCTCTGCATCCAGCAATGCCTTTAGGCACTGAGACCCTCTGCCTCTTTTTAAATAAACTGCAGATGCTTTGTGGGCAGGAAACATGGCTTCTGCTTCTCTGTATGTTGTTATCAGTTGCCCACTGAACAACACATTTGCTGCAAATGGTAGCCAAGCTGCTGAAAGGGTAAGGCTGTGCAAGAAACAGTGGCTACTGCATGTGAAAAAGATCACGGGAAAGAAATGACTGCACAGGAGCTGGTGTTGTGGCACACACAGCTGGGCTGCAGCCTGCAATGCCAGCATCCCATATGGGTGCCAGCAAGTCCCAGCGGCTCCACTTCTGACCCAGATTCCTGCTAATGCACCTGGGAAGGCAGTGGAAGATGGTCCAAGTCCTTGGACCCCTGAACTCATATGGGAAACTCAAATGGAGTTCCATGTGCCTGTCTATGGCCTGGTTCAGCCCTGGCTGTTGCAGCCATTTGAGGGGTGAACCAGCAGATGAAAGACTGATCTTTGTCTCTGCGTGTGTATGTGTATGTGTCTGTGTGTGTGTATGTGTGTGTACGTCTCCTTCTCTCCAACTCTGCCTTTCAAATAAATATATATATATATATTTAGAAACAACTGCACAATTCCAAAACGCATCCATGAGTCTTATCTTAAGCCTGAAAAGTGCAGATGTCTGTACAGTTTCCTTCCCACAGGCCTAAAGAAGAGCAAATCTGCTCCCTCTCTGTTACACGGGGAGCTGAGAATGACCAACACGGCCTGAGAAGGGATGCTGAGAGGATGACCAAAAGCCCCGAGAAGTCAGGCAAGCAAGGGACCCTCCACCGTTAGTTACCGGAAACCCCACAGAGGAGGTAGGGGCAGCCAGAGACATGGAATACAGAACATCTCTGTCCCCTCCTTTTCTGCCGCTTCTCGGGAAGTTGCTAGTTCTCCTGGGGTCTCGGGGTAAGGCAAGGGGTGACAGGACGAAGACAGCGATTTTACTCATATTTCTAAAAGAAGGTCTCTTTTAAAGGCTGACACAGTGGAAGCTCTGCCTGCTCCATGTCGAGACAGTCAGCGATGGGAGACGGTATCCCATGCCCCAACCCTCTCCTCCCAAGGCTGGGTCTCTGGCTCTAATCAGGTAACACTTCAGTCCATGGGCTTCGGGGGATCCATCGTGACAGGGGGTTCGTCCCATAAGTAAACCACTCAGTGTTTTGTTGCAATCATTTCTCCCCTTTACTGCATCTGAAGTAGAGTCTCCTTTAAGCACAGAGATTTTAAAGTCATTTGGACAAGGCTTGTAAAGGTAGAAGACTCCACAGCGGCAAAATGGCCCTTCGGAGTGAGACATGTATTGCTGAGACACGGTGTTTTTCCCCATGGGGATGACTGACTGCTCTCTGTGGGGGCACGTGCGGGTGTCACAAAGGCCAGGGCTTCTGTTTGGGTTGCACAGCCAGGCTCCTCGGCATGCACTCCTGCAGCTCTGGTGCCAGAGCCCGTGTGGGCCCAGAAGGCTGTGTGCTGACGGATACGTGCCCCCTTCTTCACCTGCTTCAGATGAGGAGCTCAGTTTCTGGTGGCACAAGGCAGGAGAAAAAGCAGCAGCGGTGTGAACCACAGCCTGCCAGCAGAGGCAGAGTTCCTGATTCGGTCCAGCTCCCTGAACCCAGGGATCCTGCTCCCTGGGGTGCATCCAGGCGGGGCGGCAGCTGGGGCTGAGTAATCCACTGGGCCCTGGGCACCACACTCATTCCCTGAGGACGCCTTTCTCTGTCCACATGCGGCTTTGGACACAGCCTTCTCTGCCTGAATGCCTGCTGTCTACAGGCCACCTGGGGTGCCTGCTCACTCTCCCCGCAAGTGCACGGTCTGTTTAGGGGAATTTTCCACTACAATCTGCACCCTCCCGCTCCCTGCTTCACAAAGCTAGTGATTTCCTCCACCGAGCTCCCTGTGCTGCGAGCCCATCGAACACAACGTGCAGTTATTACACTCCCGGCTTCCAGAACACACGGGGAGGCCTTGGGGACTCAGGGAATTTCTTTCTTTTTTTTTTTTAAACTACATTCCAAGCACCAAAAATGCCATGCTGCCTGGCTGTTAGCAGCCATTTAATGCATCGTTGATAAATTAACAGGAAAAAAGAGTTTTAAAATTCGCAACAGCATTTGTTTCTCCCTTATATAAAATCCTTCTGTTCTGCTCACCATTTCATGAATGTCCTCCTTCCTTGAGTCACATATGCCATGTGTCCTTTTCCATCTAATTTATATTAAATTTAAAGATGAAAAGGCATGCGCATCTGCTATTATACTATTCTTTCTTTTCGGTGGGCATAACATTTTTTATTATAGAGTCCACATACTGTGCCATACAAATAAACAAACCAATTAAGTCAGGTAAGGACAGAACAGGAACCAGCGGTGAGAAATTCTAAGAACTGTTTGCGTACACCTCGGTTCAGCACAGTTCTTTCTTGTGGTTCCCATTTAGTGCTTTGCTGTTTTCAAATGACACAAGCTGGGATGCATTCCTCACCCCAAGACCCTTCCAGATACTATTTATTATTACTAGGCCAATTTCCCATTTACTACACATTTGAAAAAAATCTCCTCCCACAACTCACACCATTGCATTAGACCTGAAAAGCGCTTCTGTAAAGTATGGATCTCTTTAAATGATATCATTATTATGTGAACATACATTACGTTGCCTCTAAATTAGGATAAGTTCTTTTGCTTCAGTGCCATGATGGATTCTGATAAGTAAGCAGCTTGCATGTTGTTTTGAGATGTACAATCGGGAATCTTTTATCTTAAAAGGCTGAAATCTGACAAGAAATTGTGTTGATTGTACAGCATTTGGATCCATGGTGTTAGGAAAATGACAGTGGCAACCTTAATACAGGTAATGAAATTATAAATGACTGTTGGGTACAATTAATGATTTAGGAGCTGGGGCTGTCAGATCTTAGCTTCAGCCTTTGTTTTCATCATAACGACAAGCAGTAATTGGTTTAGCCAAGCTTCTTAGAGGGGTTTTTAGAAATAGTCTGAAATATATAAGGGGGGTCTTCAAAATATTAATGGAAAATGTATATTAATGAAAAAACTATGAATGTATTTCAAAAATTTTTTTGTTTTGTTTTCTTTCTCTCATACTATTTGTTTAACTCCTTTACTCAGGGTAGGGTTAAATACAAGATCATTAAGTATACCGAAAATAGATTATTGTAAAAATTAAGAATGGGAATCCAAGGAGGGAGGGAGGGAGGGCCGCAGCAGGACAGGAGAGAGGGTAGGGTGGGAAGTCCCACTATGTTCCTAAATCTGTTCATACGAAACTTGTATAACTTAAGTAATTAAAAAAAAAAAAAACCTTAGCTTTTAATTCCATTTTCCAGGAAGTTTTTTAAAGCCCCCTAAATGAATTAACATGGCAATGAGAGCTGACCAGAGATCTGGGTTTTCAGCACTCACAAAGTGCATGGCAAGAAGCTCTTGGAAATGCTTTCTGAGTCTGTATCTTGATGGGACACGGTGCACCAAAACAAAGGTGGAACCCAGGCCAGAATATCGGAGCAAAGTTTTAGAAAGTTCATGGAAAAACAACAGCATGACTATACAGCTTTACCTGTAAGTCACCAGATGTGATTTAAATAACAGAATAGATAATTATGATGACAATCCTCTGTTAATATGTATAGATAACCTGGAAAAAAAACCACCAAAGCCTTTAAAAGCTAAATCTTTTTATAGTTTAAAACCACCTTTGGATGGTACCTCTAACAGCTGCACACAGGAGTTTAATCTAGAGTTCCTCTTTCTTTGTTTAATTACAAAGGTGTGGGTCAAATCCAGCTTTGTTTGGCTCAACACAGAACTGCATTCAGGGAAACTGAAGACCCAGCTTGTCCCCTGACGTCATCTCCTCTTTAGTAACTACTCAAAATCATACAAAAGAGAAGCTCCACTCCTCCCTTGTAGAATCAGATCCTGACGGCCCTGGGCTTCCACTACCCACTTGATTGGATAAAGAAATAATTCTAATTCCAGCTTTTGCCTTACCTTGAAGAACTTCCATAGGGAGAACAGTCCAGGCATTTTCCAGGTACGAAATGTAAATATAGCGAGCAGTGTTGCAGGCCAGGCCAATGTACAGAACCCTAAAAAAAAAAAAAAAAAAAAAAAAAAAAGTGAAGGAAAAAAATAAGAGTTTCCAGCATCAAACACAAAACATGCAAACATCACCCACTCTTTTCCCTCCCCAAACCATCCAGCTCAAACAGTGCTCCAAACTTAGAAGCAGTAAAGCTGAAGTATAATTAAATTTAACCATGAATTTAGAAAGAAGAAGGCTGCTCATAACGTATCTGCCCTCAGCCTTTCCAAAACGTTTCATATAAAAGCCAACACCAGCCTTCCAGAGACTTAATTAGTAGCAGAAACAATGCTTTTGAAAGATGGTCTGGGCACACTGCCATCTATAATGACATTACTGGCTTCCTTCCAGGCAGCTACTGGGTAAACATGCTTGGGACAGTCACCACCTCACTATGATGGGAGAAGCACAGAATACGAAGAAGCACAGAATACGAAAGAGAATACACCACCATGAATGTCTGCGATATCCAACATGCCAAGCAGTTTCATACGGAGACATTCAAGGTCACTGAACACTGTCATCTACTGATGAGCAATCAACCATTTGGAAACAAATACTTTATTCTATCAATTCAATTGACACATATTCACTATTTTTAAACATACTCATATATATTTAAAAAACTGAAAAATATGTATCAACTTTTTGCTTCCCCTCTCCCCCTGCCCTGCCCACCAGAAATATAAATCAAAATAAAACAAGCCAACGCCTGAAGTGGTAAACCTAAGCACAAGGTTACAATCTCTCTTATTCTGAACTGGACAGGCTGGTTGGAAGAAAATGGTAGCTGCTTCTCTGTACAAAACACAGCCTGATGGGAGGGCTTTTTCCCAGATGTTTTCCATTTTCTGCTCATTTCCCCTAATCTTACTGCTTTCCTTATTTTCCAAGTCCAAGAGGATAAAAACTAGAAGGTAAAAGAAACTCACATGACAATCAATGAAATTCTCCTAGTCTTGCTCAACTATAATTTTATATTAAACTCATTTCTATAGATATTGTTTTCTTTCTTTCAGCTTTGAATCAAGGAAAGGAAATGCTCTCAGGCACCCAGCTGGCATTAATCACAAATATGGAGGAGAAAGAGGGAAAAAGACAAAAATAGAGGGTAGGGATTCACTAGGAAATAGGTATGAGAAGAGAATATGGAGATACTCAATAAAGCATTAGAAAGATTAGGTAACTGTTCTCTGAATATTATATTCTTCTTATTTGTGTGTTTTGAGGAAAAAGTGTATTTTCAATGTCATTTGATAAATATTTTGCTGGACAAACTTGCTACTGATCCATCAGCATCCCTCTGGCTAGGGAACAAAACCTCACAGAAATTAAAATGCAAAATACACTGCAAACACACACCACACCACCACCACCACCCCTGACACACACACACACTCACAGAACAAGCTACACAAATCTTTGCCTCCTTTTTAGGTTCTAAGTCAGCGCTGGGCTGACTTCTACTTAGACCAATGCAAGGGTCAGCAAGTAGATAGCATAGGTCTTGCGGGCCATGTGGTCCCTGTTACAGCTCTCAGCTCTGCTGCTGTGGTGTGAAAGGAGCCACGGCTAATACGCAAACAAATGAGTAAGGCTGGCCTCCAAAAAATTTAAATTGTGAACCAGTGAAGTGTAAATTGCAGGTAATTCCTATGGTCACAAAATATTATTCCTCCTGTGATTTTTTCAACCATTTAAAAATGCATAACTGATTCTTAAGTTCATGAGTAATTTAAAAACAGACCAAAGGAAAAATTAGGCCCAGAGGCCATGGCCCCAGCCTGTGAGCTCAGTCCTTAATTCTCAACTGTGGCTGCCCATCAGATTTAGCCTAGTAACTGTTAAAAATGACAACTGTCAAGGTCCATGAGTATATCAACAAAGATCTCCACGCTCAAAACCCAGGCACTGCTGCTGCTTTTTTTTTTTTTCAGGCACTGCTTCTAAAAGCCCCCCACGGCTATTCTGATCCTGAGCCAGAATGAAGAACATCTGTTTGAGCTAATTTCAAACTATCCTGGTAATACTTTCCTATATAATCTTATCATAAAACAAATTCAGCAATCCACCTTCCTAGCATTCATACTGCCTATCTTGAACCTTTCTTTTGAGTTCACTTCTGAATCAGGGTTGCCATGACAACTATTATTTGATCCAGGCTACAGCCCAAAGCTCTTGGCCTAAAGTAACTCAAGGTCGATCAACCCAGTTCAAGTGGTAGATGGTGTTATGCCCCATCAAACCTCTACCTACATGGAATTTAGTCACTGGAGTTTCTGTCTGTCACTTCTGGGACCCACAGGTCTCAGTCAGCCACCAGCAAGTTGAGTGGCTATGAACTTGAATATCCTTCACTTCTTTCCCATGTTTCTAATGTCACAACTGACAGTCTTTTAGAACAAAGCAGGGCCAGTGCTGTGGCGTAGTGAGTTAAAGCCACTGCCTGGCTGGCACCTCGGCTCACTAGGCTAATCCTCCGCCTGCAGCGCCGGCACCCTGGGGTTCTAGTCCCGGTCGGGGCGCCGGATTCTATCTCGGTTGCTCCTCTTCCAGGCCAGCTCTCTGCTGTGGCCCAGGAAGGCAGTGGAGGATGACCCACATCTTTGGGCCCTGCACCTGCATGGGAGACCAGGAGAAGACCTGGCTCCTGGCTTGGGATCAACGTGGTGCACAGGCCGCAGTGGCCACTGGGGAGGTGAACCAATGGAAAAGGAAGACCTTTCTCTCTCTCTCTCTCACTGCCCACTCTGCCTTTCAAAAAAATAAATAAATAAAATAAAAAATAAAAGCCGCTGCCTGCAGTGCCGGCATCCCAAATGGGCACCAGTTCGAGTCCTGCCTGCTCCACTTCCAATCCAGCTCTCCGCTATGGCCTGGAAAAGCAGCAGAAGATGGCCCAAGTTCCTGAACCCCTGCACCCACATGGGAGACCTGGAAGAAGCTCCTGGCTCCTGGCTTCTGATCAATGCAGCTCTGGCCGTTGCAGCCAAACGGGGAGTGAACCAGTAGACCTCTCTCTCTGCCTCTCCTTCTCTCTGTGTGTAACTCTGACTTTCAAATAAATACATAAAATCTTAAAAAAAAAAAAAAAAGAGGATCCAAAGAAACAGAGTAAAATAAGACTTATTCAGGGCAAGTTACTTCCTCTCCCTGAGACCTGGCTTCTTCATATATCACGTGGAGACAATAATGTCTACTCTGCAGTTTTATTGTGATAATTACACAATGACTCACCCAAATAAATAATAAATGGCAGAATTATGATTTTTTAACAAAAGATTTATTTTTAAATCAGTTACTTAGAGAGCCACGAGCTTCTTTTGGGTCTCCTATGTGCTTGCAGAGGGCCAAGCACTTGGGACATTCTCCACTGCTTTCCCGGGTACATTATCAGGGAGGTGGATTGGAAGTGGACCAGCTGGGACTTGAACTAGCACTCATGCATTATGATTTTTAAAAGTATCCAGGAACCCTTTTGCCTTCTGTCAAAACTTCTATCCCTTGGGGCCAGCGCTGTGGCACAGCGTGTTAAAGCCCTGGCCTGAAGCGCCGGCATCCCATATGGGCTCTGGTTCTAGACCCTGCTGCTCCACTTCCCATCCAGCTCTCTGCTGTGGCCTGGGAAGGCAGTAGAGGATGGCCCAAGTCCTTGGGCACTGCACCCACATGGGAGACCTGGAAGAAGCTCCTGGCTCCTGGCTTCAGATTGGCGCAGCTCCAGCCATTGTGGCCAACTGGGGAGTGAACCATCAGATGGAAGACCTCTCTCTCTCTCTGCCTCTCCTTCTCTCTATGTGTAACTCTGACTTTCAAATAAATAAATAAATCTTTAAAAAAACAAAACAAAACAAAATTCCAAATTCCAAAATTCCAAAAGAAGGAGCAGAACTAGCACTCTACTCTCACCAACTATTCCGGAGAAGCAGAGTGGTTTCAAGAAATCAGCAAGGGTGAAAGGAATGAACACAAAGGAAGTCAGTATTTGGCTCGGTGGAAAAGTAAAGAATCGGACATACATTTATAAAACACCTCTACATTTTATTTTTGAAAGTTTGACTATAATGTGTCATGGTGATGATCATTTCTGATTATAGTCAATGGGAAGTATTTCAGCAACCTAAGAATATTTTCAGTATCTGAGCAGGATATTTAAATTGTCTCATTACTCACTGTTATGTACTGAATTGTGTCACACATCCTCAAATTCGTTTGTCGAAGTCCTACGTCCTAGTCCTCATTACTTGAGTGGGACTACAGTTGCAGGGATTGCCCTTGTGGAGGTCATTCAGGTGAGATGAAGTCACATGGGTTGGTCCTAATCCTGTATGACTGGTGTCTTTTTAAGAACAGCAGATTATCACCCAGACGGGAGAAGACCAGAAGAAGACAATGGAGGAAGACAAGCCAAGAAGATCCTCAGAACAAACCAACTTTACTGACACCTTAAACTTGGACTTTTAGCTTGTAGATCTGTGAGGATATACATGCCTGGATTTTAAGCCACCTATTCTACGGTACTTTGTTATAGAAACCCTAGCAAGCAATCACGTTCATGCTTATGGAATGAATGATTTGCTGATAAAAAGAAATTCATAATGTGTTGTACTAGATAATCTTTCATACAACAAAATTCTTTACGCTCAGTATAGAGTACATGGTCAAGGACCTAAAAATTCCCCTGGGATTGAAGTCGAAATACAGAAGAACTGTCTGAAAAATGCTTCTCAGTGAGCTACAGTCACCAAGTAGCCGTCTCTAATGATAAAGGTCAGTAGCAACATCATCACTGTCCTATTTCTTAACAGGAAATCAGCAAAGTGAATAAAGCAGGCAAGACACAACAGCAACTGGAGAACAGGTGGTTACTGTAAGTGAAGTTATATACAAGGAGGGACAAAACTTATAAGGAGCAAATGACTCAGTAGGAAACACTACAGCAGGGAAAACTCAAACCACTTGTCAAACACCTTCATATTCTGTACATCAGCAAAATACAATAAGAGGAAAGTTGCTTATAAGATTCTAATTTCTTATTTGCCACAATTCACAGTATCAGCAGCTTAAGTTGATTGGTGGTTATGTTATTACAAAAAACTGGCATTTTTCAGCACATAGTATTCAAGATATGGATGCAACTAACTGTGAGTCATTCTGTAATTGCTAATAGGGTGTATGTTACGTATGATGCGCTCCTTTTCTACACTTAACCAACTATAATATAGTTTGGTGCCCCTTGAGAGCCTCAAAACCACAACAGACATGAATTCCCTCAGTAAATAGTTACTGCAGAATCACCAGGTGCCACACATACACTGGGGCTGGACTTGCCGGAAATAAAAAAATGAGGAGGAAATCTTTACTTTGAAGGAACTTTGAATCTTTACTTTGAAGGAGTATAGCAGGGAGAAGACACAGAAGCAAACAAGGGAAATATAATAGACATGCACCATGGACGTGAGATCACAGAGGAGAGGGCCTCTGCCCACCCTGGGGGCTGAGGGACACCTAGGCTAAGAAGTGACTGGACAAAGATGATGGAAAGAGCACCACAGGCAGAAGGAACCAAGTGAACAAAGGCTGACCATAAAACTCGAAGCATTTGTGGCTAGAAAGAGTATGTGCAAGATAAAAGGAGGGTCACAGTTTAAGGACTGAGGAAGAGATCAGTGAACTTTTCCAGTCCTGATAGGATCTGGAAACTGTTTCAGAGATAATACAGGGTCTGATAGCAAAGGAAGATGAAGGATCATCCTACAGTGCGTGCTCATCTATTTCTCAAAAAATGAAGAGACCAGTCACTGTGTTTGCCAGAGCTACAGACAGCCATGGGAACTGATGGTTGATGGTTGAGCCACTGTTCTTAGACCTGAAGGGATCATTACCTGGGTTTCTATTTGGGCTTTCAAACAGTACAATCTCCTAGCTAATATTCGGTATTATTCCTATACTCTGAATCTGGAAACTAGATGGGCATTAACTATATAGTTATCCAAAGGGTTAAGAAAGGTATATGAAATAATTAGTATGGCCATAATCCCTTTGATTCTGGACAAAGAAAATGGTTCGTGCAGACAGATTTAAGGTAATTGCTATTTGCTCCAAGAGTCACTTGGATAATCAGAAAGCAAATTGTCATGCCATGGGCGTGTCTGAATCACAGCAGTTGATGTATACAGGATTTTATCATGAAAGATCTTTCCTAGCAGCCCATCTGGTACAACACTCCGCCTGGCTCTCTGTTCTCCAGTCCATTTGAATGCCAAATGGATCCACTGGGTTATGGTCCCCTACTTCCTGTACCCAGTTCCTCTTTCAGAGCTCACTTTGCTCCATCTCATCCCAGGTCCATTCCCTTTTATATGGGTTCACAGGATCACATGCTTCACCTCGTAAAACTTGACTCAGTCCCAACCATACATCTACAACCTGAAGGTACTCTATATGGAGGGCAAGGACTTTCATATTTGTGGTGGAATGAGAAGGCCATGCCAAGATGGCTGCTGGCAACAGAACTGCCTGGCAACAGGCTGTGATTGGATGGTTTTGGAAACCACATGACAACGGAGCCTGCCTGGCAACAGGCTGTGATTGGATAGCTTCAGGATCTGCCTGGCAACAAGGTGTGATTGGTTAGGGCATAGACTGCCCCTTGACCAGATTGGCTGCCTTGGCTATATATGCTGCTGTAGCAACTGAAATAAACGAGTCTGCAGGCTGCTTGCCTCAGGCCTGCTTTCACCCGACTCCTGGGGTCTGTGTGGTGACTCTGCGCCTCCTGCCCCCACCACGCTCTTCCTCTCAGGAACAAATCCACAGCAACACATATTGTGTTAGCTCAGTCTTATCCCCAGAACTTGACACAAAATAAGCTGTCTATAAATGCCCATGAACTGGAGGGAAAATACAAATACTTTAAATAGAAAATCAATTTAAAAATATTCCTTGAACACATTCTATGCTACGTGCTAAGGAAACAGTGGTGAACATACTCTATTGAAATTCTAATTTTATATGTGGATACATGCATGTGTATGTATTTTAAGATATCCAGTTATTATACAGGAATAATAGGTATGTGAAAGAATTAATTGACTTAAAAAAGAAGCCTGGAAAAGCTAAGATTTGAAAAATATATGTCCCTATTGGCAACATGTTTGACATTAATAGATTATGATTGAAGATAAATATTTTCGTTATAAAGACAAGAAACATTTCAATGAAAAGCTGACTTCAGTTTTCCTATCTGGGACAGCCTGAGGTGCTGTGCAATGGAACCTAATGCCTGCGCATAAGCAGATAGACAAGGTTCTGCTCGCCAGAAGAGTAAGAGCTGGCGCACAAGTCGGAAAGCTCAGAGTCAGTGGCATTCCCTAGCATAGCTGCAGGGATCACCTATAGAGATCCTGGAACTACCGGCTTCTACCACCAAGCTGTAGCTGGCTGCCCACCAGTCTGTGCAGATCAGAGCACAAGAACACATTGTCCATCAGAAGAGCCAAAGCGGGGAAACAAGAGCCATTTAGCTGTGTATGTTCTACTCGGCTAACAATACTTTCTTCTTTTATTTTATTAGACAAAGAAAAGAGTGAAGCCTGAGTCTCTGCTGGTCTAAAGTCTTTCTTCATTCTGCCACCTTCAGAGCTTTCCTAAGCGACTGGCAAGCTGAGCTCAGAAGGTAATTAGGATCACTCTCAGCAGGGTCCCTGGGCTGATTCCCGCCCATATTTATGTTTCTCCATTGTTTTTTAGCTTATCTACTTTTTCCAAGTCTGTATGTATCTTCAAGTAGAAATCCAAGGCTGTTCACAACAAAACAGAAGCCTGACTAGTAGTACTCAGCCACCTGGAAGACACAGTTTGCTGTTGTATTGGTATATTTTCCACCTAGGTAAAAGGCCAATGACCAGACTCTCTCTCAAACTCTTTCTACATGATTTTGTTTAGAAGTTTCCCGTGATCTGGCCTGAGGTACACATACAAGATAAACCCTATACTTCCCAAAGAACTACTAACATTTGACATGGCAATTAACTTGCAGAAGACTGCAAGAGTTTTAGTTGATCATAAAGTAAACTTGAGGAAATCATGCAAGCTCATAAAAACTCAGGCTGAAAGCATCCCATGACAAAATAAAAAAGAGATAATAATCCCATTGTCCTCGACTTCGGCCATGCAATGGAAAGAACTAGGAGCACCTCATTTTATGACATCACTGACGAAAAAGGAGCCAGAATGAGGAGGTGAAAGAAAAAAGTGGAGTCTTGGATAAGATGTTCTGGAGGCCGGCGCCGCAGCTCACTAGACTAATCCTCCACCTGTGGCACCAGCACCCCGGGTTCTAGTCCCGGTCGGGGCGCCGGATTCTGTCCTGGTTGCTCCTCTTCCAGTCCAGCTCTCTGCTGTGGCCCGGGAAGGCAGTGGACGATGGCCCAGGTCCATGGGCCCTGCACCCGTATGGGAGACCAGAAAGAAGTGCCTGGCTCCTGGCTTCGGATTGGCGCAGTGCCAGCTGTGGCAGCCATTTAGGGGGGGAACCAACAGAAAAGGGAAGACCTTTCTCTCTGTCTCTCTCTCACTGTCTAACTCTGCCTGTCAAAAGATGTTCTGGGAGAAAACTCGGAGGTAAGTGAAGAAGCAAAGCTGCAGGAGGAACAGAGGTAGAAGGCTTTGCTACTGATGAGGAGGGCAGATCCAGGAGCAGACAGAACAATAGAGGTTATTGTTTCAGCTGTCTCTTTTCCAGCTGGTTTGATCCTGGGCGGGCTGGGAACTCCAACAACATGGGCCTGGGTAAGTCTACCCAACAGGAAAACAGAGCTAATAACTGGGAAGCCAGGTTCAGATAACATCACTGGAGGCCTGGCTAAAGGTACACCAAAGACCATTTGCTGCAGCTTTCTATTAGACAATTACACTCCCTGTTTTGTTTAACCCACTTTGGGAAAGGTTTTCTGTCACTTGAGCTGAGAGTCCCAAGTGTGACAGCAAGTTTCACATCACTAGAAGAAACAAAAGCCAAACAACCATCGGGCAGGGATTGAAGGAAGGGAATCTAAAGGGAGATGCAGCCAGGCCCACATGACTGTGTTAGTTTGCTTGAGCGATCAAAACAAACACACAGAGTGGCTTAAACAACAGAAATGTATTTATTTACGTATTTATTTGCAATTCCGGAAGCTAGAAGTTCAAGATCAGGATGCTGCAGAGCTGGTGCTGGAGAGGGCTCTCCACTTAATGGGTGGGCTCCCACCTTCTTGCTCTGCTTTCACCTCATCTTTCCTCTGTGCTTGGGTCCTAAGGTCCTCATCAGGACACCAATCACAATGGAGGAGAGGCCCACCCTGACCACCTCTCATTTTAACTTAACTACCTCTTCAAAGGCCCTAAACAGAGTCACACTCTAAGGTGCTGAGGGTTAGGACCCTCCACATATGAATTTTCAGGGGAAAGAACTCAGCCCATGAAAATATCCTATGAGGTCACTTGCAATTCCAACACAAAGCAAAATTTAATCAAGAATACCAGTATTGGGGACAGCACCGTGCCCAGTGGTTTAAGCCGCCACCTAGGATACCAGCCTCCCATATGGGCACCAATTCAAGTCCCAGCTGCTCCACTTCTGATCCAGCTCCCTGCTAGTGCACCTGGGAAAGCAGCAGCAGATGGTCTGAGTACTTGGACTCTTGCCACCCTTGTGGCAGATCCAGACAGAGTTCCAGAATCCTGGCTTTGGCCTGGCCCAGCCCAGCCCTGGCCATTGTGGACATCTGGGGAGTGAACCAGTATATGGAAGACCTGTTTCTCTATCTCTCATTCTCTTTCTGTGACTCTGCCTTTCAAGTACATAAATAAATATTTTTTTAAAAAAAAGAATACCAGTATTTTCCTCAAGAGCAATTTACTCAGGGGCCAGCACCTTGGCGTAGTAGGTTAAGCGTCAGCATCCCATATGGGTGCTGGTTTGAGTCCTGGTTGCTTCTGATCTAGCTCTCTGGGGAAACAGTGGAAGATGGTCCAAGTCTTTGGACTCCTGAACCCTGTGGATGACCAGGAAGAAGCTCCTGGCTCCTGGCTTCAGATCAGCCCACCTCCAGCCATTGCGGCCATTTGGAGAGTGAACAAGCAGATGAAAGACCTTTCTCTCTCTCTCCCTCTTTCTGTATGTAACTCTGCCTCTCAAATTAATAAATAAAAATCTTTAAAAGAAAAAAAAGCTACTTACTCATGGGCCAGCAACACAGTAGGTGACACCAGTGGCAGCTCCCAGAGCCTCTGAACCCTCAGAGGAGGGCTGTTAGCATTCTACACAAGCTAATCTCACTATATTTACTCATTTACTTTATCTAAGGCATTTCTATTTACCTTTCCAGTGATTGATGTGAGATGAAAGGCTTTTACAAACAAGGCTAATTGCATTTTCACAGTGGGCCACATGTAGAGATACACGCTGACTCCAGCTGAGGTGGCAGAATCCATGGCACAGATGCACTGGACGTGGACTTGCCCAAGAGCCACAGCTACCTTGGGTATAAAACAGGGGTTTGTAGCCGGCGCCACGGCTCACTAGGCTAATCCTCCGCCTTGCGGCGCTGGCACCCCTGGGTTCTAGTCCCAGTGGGGGCGCCAGATTCTGTCCCGGTTGCCCCTCTTCCAGGCCAGCTCTCTGCTGTGGCCAGGGAGTGCAGTGGAGGATGGCCCAAGTACTTGGGCCCTGCACCCCATGGGAGACCAGGAGAAGCACCTGGCTCCTGCCATCGGATCAGTGCGGTACGCTGGCCGCGGCGGCCATTGGAGGGTGAACCAACGGCAAAGGAAGACCTTTCTCTCTCTCTCTCACTGTCCACTCTGCCTGTCAAAAAATAAAAAAATAAAAAAACCAGGGGTTTGGAAATGATCAAATAAGCATGCCAAGAAAAACTGTGGGGGCAGCTGTTCAGCTTAGAGGTTAAGATGCCCATGTCCCGCACCAGAATGTCTGGATTCAGTTCCCAGCTCTGGCTCATTACTCCAGCTTCCTGCTAATGCAGACCCCCAAGAAGTGGCAGTAATGGCTCAGGTTGGGTTCCTGCCACTCAAGTTGGAGAGCTGGATTAAATCCTTGGCTCCTGGCTTTGGCCCTGACCCAGCCTGGGTTGGAGATGTTCAATCTCTCTCCCACCCCACCCCTCAATAAATAAAATTTTTTAAAAATAGGAAAATCACAAAACATTGTACAAACATCCAAGCTACTATTATAAAATGCAAATCTTTTCAGTAAGAGCAGCCATGTCTTTCATAAATTCTGAGTCAGTTCATGGAGAAGGGTCTAAGATTTGGGGGTCTCAACTTCCATTTAGGCCAATTAGTTTTGAAGAAAGAAAATTCCTTATATAGATCCCAAAGACTTTCATTAATCACATCCTTTATCCCTAGCTGGGTGTTCCGCTGTCATGGTCTCAGCTGGCCAAGTTTGCACGAATGGCTTGGTGTACATTTTTTGACTTAGAAAAACCATTCACAGACAGAGTCACAGTTTGAGGAGGGAATAGGCATGAAGAGGTCTGATGGGTGGCTTTCACATACCACAACTAACCAAAGCAGAACGTTAGATCACTAGAGTCGGAAATCAAAGAAAGTGTAACACCAGCTCCGACCCGCTCATTTCTTAGAGACAAGAAAAGAGAAATCCAGAGAGGTGGAATGGGCCACAAAGTCAGCTGGCCAGTGAGGGGTCAGGGTCTCTGTGCCCCCTGCCTTCCAGTGCTCTTTCAGCAGGCAACGGCAATGTGCTACCTTCCTATTCCAACGTCTCTCTGAAGAAATACCTCTGAACTACAGTTGACGGGACAGGGACTGACAGTGTTAGGGTAGCTGACTTTGGACAGCTGTGCGTTTGGATTAAGGATGCTAGATGTATGTCTGTGTTGGCATTAGATGATGGTTGCCAATTTTAACCTCGATGAATTGTTGGTCACACTAGGGTAAGAGAAAAAATATCCTGGACCACAAAAGAAAAGCTTACCCAGAAGCAAAGTTCTGCATTATGAGAAGAACTGAGCCAAAAGGCCATGCCTGGTGAGGCAGCCACAGAAACCACAGGCACTGATGTGGAGGCAGGGCGAACAGGGAGCCAGGAGTCCCACCCCCTGCCTGAAGGCTGGATGTAGACTGCATCAAGCAGACTTCAAAATCAATCATCAGAAGTTGACTGTGTGGCTGCAGGAGGAGCAGAAACTAGGGAGAGGCACGCGTGCATACACACACACACACAGAGGGAGGGAGGGAGGTGGGGTGGTGGTGAGGAAGAGCAACAGCAACAGGTCACAGAGAACAACAGGGACAGGGACTGTCAGAGTCTGGCCAATCACAGGTCCATCAACCCTGAGGCTACAGCAGCCTGGAACACCCCCCAGCTGGCATCATCTCACCAGGAAGTTGAAAGGAGCCTAGAGCTTGTCCATGCCTGACCAGTGATGCAGCTCCACAGTACCCCGCAGTACTGTGCTGCGCCAGTTCCACAGAAATGCTCGGATGACTCTTCTAGGAGCAAACGCAAGCTCCCTCTAGGATGAGGCCCTTGACTTCTAGGAAATATCATCAAAAGAACATTAGATACAGTCACTGGGGCAGGTGTTGAGCACTGCACTTAATATATCACTTGGGATACCCACATCCTATACCAGAGGGAGTGCCTGGGTTTGAGCCACAATTATCTTGCAAATTCCCATTCTCTGTGAATGTGCATGCTGGGAGGCAGCAGGTGATGGCTCCAGTAGTTGGGTGAATGTCACCCATGCAGGACTAACTTCCCAGCCCTAGCTGTTATGGGCATTTGGAGAGTAAACCATCAAGATATTATTCACTTCACTGCACTCCCACCCACTGTGCACTTGACATCTAATCTAACATGTTTACAGAATCTGGCACTTTTTTTTTTTTTTTTTTTTTTTTTTTTTGCCTTTATTGTCTTCTACCCTCTACCAGAATGTGTACTCCATGGAGGGACATTGTCTATCTCCTTCCACACTGAATCCTTAAAACAGAAAGGAGTCATTTAAGACTGTCTTAAAGAAATATAGGGCCGGCGCCACGGCTCACTAGGCTAATCCTCCGCCTTGCGGCGCCGGCACACCGGGTTCTAGTCCCGGTCGGGGCGCCGGATTCTGTCCCGGTTGCCCCTCTTCCAGGCCAGCCCTCTGCTGTGGCCCAGGAGTGCAGTGGAGGATGGCCCAAGTGCTTGGACCCTGCACCCCATGGGAGACCAGGAGAAGCACCTGGCTCCTGCCATCGGATCAGCACGGTGCGCCAGCCACAGCGCGCCGGCCGTGGCGGCCATTGGAGGGTGAACCAATGGCAAAAGGAAGACCTTTCTCTCTGCCTCTCTCTCTCACTATCCACTCTGTCAAAAAAAAAAAAAAAAAAAAAAAGAAATATAGAATGTGTGATCGTGAATTCGCTCTTTCCATGTGACACACGGACACCACTAGGAACATTTTGCACCTTGTATTCAGTACAAGCTTGTTAATATATTATTGCCATCCTAATACCACAAAGGGGAGCTAGCCTGGAGGGGTAAATTTCCTTGGAGATTATGGAAAAGTGTGAGGAAATGCGACACTACAGAGGAATGGAGATCTTGCCAGGAAGACATAGGAGGGTGCTTGGAACAGGTGGGAAAGAGGGGAAAAGGAGGTGGAGAGACTAAATCACACAAAGGAGCAAAATGCTCATGCATCTAATTCCATGCCCAGCAATCCACAAGGTGGCAGCTCAAAACATGGGCTCTGGAATAGGACCGACATGGGTATAAATCCTACCTCTATTACTGACTAGCTGTGTCACCATGGGCAGCCTATGAGAACACCTCCTAAATTCTTATCTCTAAAATGGACATAATGCCTAACTCACACACATTCAATAAGGGCTCATGATTAACGCACTTAGCACAAAGCCTTTGTAAGCTCACTCATGACATGCAATTGGTGATGTAACAACGATTACTATCTTTAAGATATTATCTTGTAATTATAAGTTTGTTATGGTTGTAGAGGGTTTCTTATTTTTATTTTTCACTCACCCTCATCATTATTGAATGGCTATTCCTAGTGCTTCTACTTACTTAGGAAAAAAAAAAAAAAAAACTTTTCATCTGGGTAGGTGGTCCAGGACCTGTCAGCTATGACTTGAGAAACAAAAACCACTCATCATTCCCCTGAAATTCAGAGAGAGAGATAAATCAGACCCAAAGCAGGGCAAGATAAATAACGATCACACATTCTCTACCCAAGCAATTGTTTTTAAAAAACCGAAAAGCAACATTCAGTTCATGTTGCTCTTGCTTAAAATCTACATCCTAACTCCATGCAATGCACAGGCCTTGCAGGATCTGCCCACCTCACTGACCTCCTGCCACTCCCCGTTCTCAGGCCTTTCACACCTGTGGTTTGCTTGGTGCTCCAGATGTCACTGAGGGTAGGGGTCTCCAGGCAGGACCCTGCTCATGACTCCCAGATTACCCAAACTCAAACAACTGCCTCTGTTCAGTCACTCTGGGACCTTCATCCCATTTCATTTCTGCCTTGTACAGTCTGAGTATCCCTGATCTCCAAATCCAAAATGCTCTGAAGTCTGAAACTTTCTGAGCACAGGCATAACCCACAAATGGAAAATTCCTCACCTGACTTCATGTGACAGGTCGCCAAGTGAAGGTGCACTAAAAATACTAACATTACCTTCTGCCTCATGAATGAGGCATACGCTAAATACATGAATCCTGTTCAGCCATGGGTCCTGCAGTGGTTTGAATATGGTTTGAATATGGTCAAGCCCCCTTATGAGGTATTCAAAATGTAGAAATTGAACCCAACTGTGCTACTCACAGGTGAGCCTCGGGGAGGTAACCAGGATTGGGTCAGATCAAAAGAGCGGGCCCCTGTAACTAGCACTGGTAGCTTTCCGGGAAGATGGAGAGCAACCAGAGGACACAGGTGCATGCTCCCTATCTCGCCATGTGATGCCCGACACTGCCCCAGGACTTCTGCCAGCAGGAAGGCCGCCACCAGACGTGCTGCACTGGCACCGAACCGGTACTGTGAGCCAAATGAAACCTCTCTTTTATATCTTCCCCAGTCTGTGCTACTATGCTAGCAACAACAACAACAAATACAGACTGGTGGGGAGGGTGGCTTTGTGGTGCAGTGAGTTAAGCTACTGCTTCCGATGCCAGTATCCCATGTTGAAGCACTGGTTCAAGCTCCAACTGCTCTACTTCTCATCCAGCTCCCTGCTGATGAGCCTGGGAAAGCAGCAGATGACAGTCCAAAAGCTTGGGCATCTGCCACCCACAGGGGAGACCCAGATGAAGTTCTGGGCCCCTGGTTTTGCCCTGGTCTAGCCCTGACTGTTGAAGTCATTTGCAGAGTGAACCAGCAGATGGACAATATCTCCTTTTTTCTTTCTCTCTGCCTTTTGAAAAAATAAACAAGTTTTTTTTTTTTTTTTTTTTTTTTTTTTTTTTTTTTTGACAGGCAGAGTGGACAGTGAGAGAGAGACAGAGAGAAAGGTCTTCCTTTTGCCGTTGGTTCACCCTCCAATGGCCGCCACGGCCGCTGTGCTGCAGCCGGCGCACCGTGCTGATCCGAAAGCAGGAGCCAGGTGCTTCTCCTGGTCTCCCATGGGGTGCAGGGCCCAAGCACTTGGGCCATCCTCCACTGTACTCCCGGGCCATAGCAGAGAGCTGGCCTGGAAGAGAGGCAACCAGGACAGAATCCGGCGCCCCGACCGGGACTAGAACCCAGTGTGCCGGCGCCGCAGGCGGAGGATTCGCCTAGTGAGCCACGGCGCCGGCTTAGTCTTTTGTAAAAGGAAATGGACATGGACAAGTCCCAACCCCAAGATATCTCATTACGTAAATATATGCCAAAATCCAAGAAATGTGAAACCCAAAACACTTCTGGTCCTAACGGATATTCCATCTGTATCAATCATCATTACTGGAAGTAAAATAACCTGTTTGCTAATTATTGTCAACCCCAAAAGAATGTTAGTCCCATGAGGACTGGCCTTTGTCTATCTTATTACACACAACATATGTCCCCAGAGTCTAGGAAACTGTCTGCAACCCAGTGTGTGTTTAATGAATACTTGTTGAAGGAGTGAAGTTGAAACAACAGCAATAACACTGCCCACTGTTCATAGTTGAGCACTGACTATGCTGTTTTCAATTAATCTTAAAAACAATTCAATGAAGTTGGGTGCAATAATTATCCCCAAATAAGGAGCCTGAAGTTTACCGAAGCTAAATTACTGACTTACATAGGTTCAGACATGTAATAAGGGTAGGATCTGAAATGCATGCCTGTATGCACACATGTACATGTACACATCTATTCCAGGTAAAGTGGCAACAAGAAGACTAAAAGGAAACAGGATCACTACCACAGTACCCAGTGATTCTACAGGGCTTATGGAGATGACTCAGGTAAGTCTAGACCAGTTTGTTCTCCACTTCTCACTTTTCTACATGGAATGAGTGGCCTGGCCAGTACTTAGAACCAAGCACTATTAGCTGACACACCATCACAGAGGATTCCTTGCTGTCCTCAGCAGCCAGCTGTATATGTAGTGGTAGTAGTGTGGTCAAAGACACAGTACCTGGATGAATGCAACCAAAAGTTAACTCTTTTTCAAATGCCAGTCTGCATATCAACTTTTTTTTTTTTTAAGATTTATTTATCTGAAAGGGAGAGTTACAGAGAGGCAGAGGCAGAGCACAGAGAGAGAAGTCTACCATCCTCTGGTTCACTCCCCAAATGGCAATAATGGCTGGAGCTGAGCCAATTCAAAGCCAGGAGCCAGGAGCTTCCTCCAGGTCTCCTGGAGGGTGCAGGTGCCCAAGGACCTGGGCCATCTTCTACTGCTTTTCCAGGCCACAGCAGAGAGCTGGATCGGAAGTGGAATAGCCTGGTCTCGAACCGGCGCTCACATGGGATGCCGGCACTGCAGGCGGTGGCTTTACCTGCTATGCCCACAGCGCTGACCCAACATATTAACTTTTTAAAGCAAACAAAAAGCAAGTTACTGCCTATCTGTCTGTAGATTACAATTCAGACATTTCCAGCAGGAAAAGAGGCAAAGAACAGTGCTTAATATTTCAGAAAAAAAAAAGGATGGGATGTGGAAAGTGGGCGTCCGGTCTAGAGGCTGAGATGCCAGTTAGGATGCTCTCACCCCATGGAGGAGCGCCTGGGTCCAGCTCCCAGTGCAGGCTCCTGCTTCCTGCTAATGGCAACTCTAAGAGAGGCAGACGTGATGGCTCAAACAGTTAGGTCCTTTTTACTCACAGGGGAGGCCCAGACTGAGTTCCTGGCTCTGGCTCCAGCCTCAGCCCCAATCTACCCCAGACAGTGTGGGAATTGGGGGAATGAACCAGAGGATGGGAGAACTTTGCCTTTGTCTCTCTGCCTTTCAAATTAAAAAAAAAAAAAAGAATGGAATTATGTTCTTTCTTCAAGTTGAAAAGACTTTGGAAATATATGGTATCAAGCAAGCTTCTAAGAAAATTTACTTTTATCCACATTTCTATGGTATCCTACAAAATTATCTAATTGCAGTCTATTAAGGATTTCCATGGATATATAGAAATATAATTAGCCAAATTTTGACTTACACAATAAAAATGCAGTAGATTGACACTATGTAACTCAAGGTAATTCAACAGCTGGAGCAAACACCTATATTCAAACTCACTGCCTATTCACCTTTATATACCTGTATGATCTCTGGGATGTCATTTGGCTCTGGATATCTTGGCTTCTTTTTCTGCATAAATAAATATTATAACTACTACTCAAGTCAGAGTTATTGAGCACAATTTGGTATTAAATCTTAAGATACTATAAATTTATCTTTGATCTCACTTTAAAGAGAAAGAAATAAGATCTGCATTCATATTTATTCTTTTTGGGGAAATATACGTAAGTCATGTGCACTCTGAGAGGGACAGAGAATATCAACGTTTACCTGATAAACTTAAATACATATGACTCCCCAAACACGTGTAGCTTTAATCACACATCACATGCTGGTTCTTTCACTGGAGAAGAATCACAGAGGTCTGCTATAAATGGACACAGGCTTGAATCTGGTTCCCAGCAGAAAATGCAAAAAGAAAAACAGGTAGAGACTACACAGCACCAAGAATGGAAAACTATTCATAACCATATTTCTTAAAGAAAAAGTATTAATTAAAACAGACATCCTCTTTGGTTCCTGGTCTTAGTCCCTTTCTCTTTATGTGCTGATCAGAAAACTGGAGCTAATATGAATTTAGAATGTGTTCTTTCTCTGTAAATCTAAATGCCTTTCTCTCTATATAGGTATAACCATTAAAGTATGTTTAGGGGCCAGCACTGTGGCATAGCAGATAAAGCCACTGCCTGCAGTGCCAGTATCCTGTATGAGCGCCAGTTCGAGTCCTGGCTGCTCCACTTCTGAACCAGCTCTCTGCTATGGCCTGGGAAAGCAGCAGAGGATGCTGCACCCACGTGGGAGACCTGGAGGAGGCTCCCAGCTCCTAGCTTCAGATTGGCACAGTTCCAGCCATTGTGGCCAATTGTGGAAGACCTCTCTGTGTAACTCTGACTTTCAAATAAATAAATAAATATTTCTTTTAAAAAAAGTATGTTTAACTTTTAAGGTTTTAAAAAATGCAGCAAGCTGTGTATCATTCTGAAACTTGCTTTTTCTCCATTCACCATTTTTTTTTTTTTTTTTTTTTTTTTTTTGGACAGGCAGAGTTAGACAGTGAGAGAGAGAGATAGAGAGAGAAAGGTCTTCCTTTTCCGTTGGTTCACCCCCTCAAATGGCTGCTACGGCCAGCGCACTGCGCCGATCCAAAGCCAGGAGACAGGCGCTTCCTCCTGGTCTCCCATGTGGGTGCAGGGCCCAAGGACTTGGGCCATCCTCCACTGCACTCCCTGGCCACAGCAGAGAGCTGGACTGGAAGAGGAGCAACCAGGACAGAATCCAGCGCCCCAACCGGGACTAGAACCTAGGGTGCCGGTGCCGCAGGCGGAGGATTAGCCTAGTGAGCCGTGGCACCAGCCCCATTCACCATATTTTTGAGAGCTTTCCATGTTGAGCTGTTGATCCACTTTTTAAAGATTTATTAACTTATTTGAAAGACAGAGTCATAGAGAAGGAGAAGCAGAGGCAGAGAGTGTGACTCCTCAAATGGCAACAACAGCCAGAGCTGAGCCAAGCTGAAGCCAGGAGCTAGGAGCTTCATTCGGGTCTCCCGCATGGGTACAGGGGCCCAAGCACTTGGGCCTTCTTCTACTGCTTTCCCAGGTGCATTGGTAGGGAGCAGGATTGGAAGTGGAGCAGCTGGGAACAGAACTGGCACCCAAATGGGATGCTGGTGCTGCAGACAGTGGCTTAACCTGCCATGCCACAGTGCCGGCCCCTGATCCATTGTAACTTCTATGTAATATCCCATCTGTGATGACACCATATTGACTACATCCATTCCTCAACTGATGACTCTTTAGACTACTTCTCTTTCCACGGTAAGAAAGCCGTTAGGGGACTTGATCAGCCCTCACCCTGACTGTTGATGAGCAACTTGATATGTTATCCCTCTTAGTATTTTTTTTGTTTGTTCTACTTAATACTTTTGGTTGAATACTGTAATCAATACACAATTCTTCTTAAGTGCTGAAACTTAACTGAAAAATGATCGCTGTTAAATGTAAGAGTGGGAATAAGAGAGGGAAGAGATGTGCAATTCGGGACATGCTCAAGCTGACTTACCTCAAACGGTAGAGTTAGAAACATACCAGGGGATTCCAATTCAATCCCATCAAGGTGGCATGTACCAATGCCATCTCACTAGTCCCAGTGATCAATTTCTGTTCACAATTGATCATAATGATAGGACTAAGAACCAAAGGGATCACAGAAACAAGAATAGTGTCTGCAAATACTAGCTGACAGAATAAAAAAGGGAGAGAATGATCCAACATGGGAAGTGAGATACACAGCAGACCCATAGAATGGCAGATGTCCTAAACAGCACTCTGGCCTCAGAATCAGCCCTTAAGGCATGCAGATCCGGCTGAAAAGCCCATGAGAGTATTTCAGGCATGGAAAGCCAAGACACTCTGGGGGGAAAAAAAACCTAAATGAAAGATCTCCACGAGTGAGATCCCAGTGGAAAGAATGGGTCATCAAAGAAGGAGGTACCTTTCTCTGAAGGGAGGAGAGAACTTCCACTTTGACCATGGCCTTGTCTAAATATGATCAGAGTCAGTGAACTCAGGGGGCTTCCATAGCCTTGGCAGCTCATGACAAGAGCCTAGGGTGATTACTGATGCCATAAACAAGAGTGTCAATTTGTTAAGTCAACAACAGGAGTCACTGTGCACTTACTCCTCATGTAGGATCTCTGTCCTTAGTGTGCTGTACATTGAGATTTAATGCTATAACTAGTACTCAAACAGTATTTTTCACTTTATGTTTCTGTGTGGGAGCAAACTGTTGAAATCTTTACTTAATGTATGCTAAACTGATCTTCTGTATATAAAGACAAACGAAAATGAATCTTGATGTGAATGGAAGGGGAGAGGGAGTGGGAAAGGGGAGGGTTGCAGGTGGGAGGGATGTTATGGGGGGAAGCCATTGTAATCCATAAGCTGTACTTTGGAAATTTATATTCATTAAATAAAAGTTTGAAAGAAAAAAAAAAGAAAGCCATTATGTGCAAGGAAGCCTCTTTCTGCATGTCTTTCTGCATGTGAGTAAAGAGCTTCTCTAGGCGGGTATTTATGGTGTAATTTCGGGACAGAGGCAGTGCACACCTTAAGCATTACCACAGACTACTAAGCTGTCTCCACAGTGGTTGTTTATGTAACAAAGTTGCAAGACCACCTTTCCTCAACCTCCACCTGAGCCTGTTAGATGGTGGCTGTCTGGGGCAGGGGGAGGAGTACTGAATGCAGCCTGGCAACAACAGAGCCCACGGCCCAAATGGAGTCAGCCCTTCTCTCTAACTCAGGGAGTACCTCAATCAACCCACCCACTGCAGGTGCAAGCGAAACCGAAAGTGGCAGTGATAACTACAAGCCCTGGATTCTTTTACACTCCTTGCAACAATGGCTTTTTGTTCTGAACTATGAATAGCTCCATTGTAAGTAATACTGTTAGTAATAAGTGAGCCTGATAACTATGATATAATATGGTAATGTATTTTCTTTGCAAGAATGTTTTTGCAAGAGAAGATACAAACCAAATTATTCCCTGTCAACTCCTGATCATAAACTCATCTATTTTTGAGATGCTACAGCTTACAGTTTAATAATGAGACTTTATATTTTAAAAAAATCTAAGAGTATTTGCCTCTAAAAATGGGTGTTGGGGTCAGCGCTGTGGTGTACTGGGTAAAGCTGCCGCCTACAGAGCCAGCATCCCATACAGGTGCTGGTTCAACTCCCTACTCTACTTCCGATCCAGCTCTCTGCTATGGCCTGGGAAAGCAGTAGAAGATGGCCCAAGTCCTCGGGCCCCTGCACCCATGTAGGAGACCTGGAAGAAGCTCCTGGCTTCTGGCTTTGAATTGGCACAGCTCCAACCATTGCAGCCCATTGGAGAGTGAACCAGCACATAAAAGATACACTCTTTCTTTCTCTCTCTCTCTCTCTCTCTCTCTCTCTCTCTCTCTCTCTTCCTGCCTCTCCTTCTCTCCCTGTGTAACTCTTTCAAATAAATAAATAAATATTTTTTTTAAAAAAAATGGGTGTCAACACCAATGAAGGTGAAATGGGAAATCAATAGGAAAATAGGGGCTGGTGCCATGGCTCAATAGGCTAATCCTCCGCCTGTGGCGCCGGCACATCAGGTTCAAGTCCCGGTCGGGGCGCCAGTTCTGTCCCAGTTGCTCCTCTTCCAGTTCAGCTCTCTGCTGTGGCCAGGGAGTGCAGTGGAGGATGGCCCAAGTCCTTGGACCCTGCACCCGCATGAGAGACCAGGAGAAGCACCTGGCTCCTGGCTTCGGAGCAGTGCCAGCGCACCAGCTGCAGCGGCCACTTGAGGGGTGAGCCAATGGAAAAAGGAAGACCTTTCTCTCTGTCTCTCTCTCTCACTGTCCACTCTGTCCATCAAAAATAAATAGGAAAATAGGAATCTTCACATATATAAATTATAAGGTTATAATCACAATTATTTGATATGCCAGCCACTAGACATGGTAGTTTATAGTCAACAAGCCCTTCCCCCCCAATGAAACTAAGGAGTATATAAATAATTTACTCTTTATTTATTTATCTAATAGGCAGAGAGACAGAGACAAAGAAGTACATCTGCTGATTCATTACCCAACTTATGGCAATGGCCAAAAGTGGGCCAGAGCTGAAACGGGGATCCTGAACACAACCTAGGTCTCCTACAAGTATGAAAGGAACCCAGTCACTTAAGTCATCACCACTGCTTCCAGGGTTCTCTTAACAATTTACTTTTCTTTTAATGTTTATTCATTATTTTCATTTGCTTGAAAATCAGAGAAAGGGAGAAAGAAAAAAGAGAAAGAGATCAAGAGAGAGATCCATGTGTCAGCTCACCCCTACTCCCACCTAAATGTTCATAACAGCCAGGGTTGGGCCAGGTCAAAGCCAGAAGCTAGGAACTCCATCTGGGTTTCCCACATATGTGGTGGGACCCAAGCACTCAGGCCATATTCCACTGCCTCCCAGCATGTATTAGCTGGAAGCTAGAGCTGAAGCAGAGCAGCCAAGCCTGGAGTCGGCACTCAGATATGGGATGTGGGCACATCCCACATGATGGCTTAACCCACTATGCCACAATGCCTGCCCAAACAATTTACTACTTATGTGGTGTCTTTATATTGCTTTATATCACTATGATATGGATTATATTTATAAACATGGCCCCTATATTAATTGAGGGCTTAGGAATAAGCCTGAATTGCTCATATTTAAACAACTCCAATGCCTTCCAGTTTGCACAAAAGGAAAAATCAAATCCAATGGTGATGGACTTGCACTGACATATCCTTATGTTCAACTGCTCATGTCTAAAAGAACACTGCTGACTGTTCTTTTGGTTAAAATAAAATGAAGGAAAAAAATCTGGAACTATTAACTTTATGTTCTCTCAAAAGAATAGCACTAATTAGTTCCACTCCATAATTCTTGTGTTAAAATAACAAGTTCATCTCAGTTCCCCCACAAGTACACTAATATTTTTATACTTTGAGTGTCAAGATATCATTTAAAGTTATTATTCTATTGTGCCCATGAATCAGAGAAAGATAGCATCTGTTTAGTTTCCTCTGAAGCCTAGGAAGGTGTTAAGCATGAGGCCTTTAGCTAAATGTTTGTGGCAGTGGCTTATGACCCATCCCAGCAGCTCACCCAAGCCCACCGTATTTTCACAGCAGGGCACTGGGAGATCCTCAGTCTCAAACTCCCTCCTGTGGGGAGCAAACTGGACTAGACTGAGTTACTGGAATTAAGACTTATTCTATGCATCTGCTCTCCCACAATATGGCGATGGGAGAGGAGTGAACAGCTTCCGCACAGCTGCCTCCAGTTCAACCAATTAACTGTAGGACTTGCTCCTGATTGGAGAGCGGCGTACTCGGCGTGTGGGCAGCCGAGTTGGGATTGGCGGAGGAGGACTATAAAGGAGGAGAGAGACGGCATGCACCAGGAACATCTATGGGGAACATCTAAGGGGAACATCTAGCTGAAGGAACACCCGTGCAGCCCCCAAGAAAGCCGGCCGGCGGTGTGCCGCTCCCCTGCAGAAGTGGGGAATGTGGCCAGGGGGAACTGCCCTTCCACGGAGGTGGAAGGGATAGTAGCCAACCCGGGAAGAACCAGCAGCAAACCCGGGGAGGGCCGAGCAGACGAAAAAACAGCGCAGGGTCCTGTGTCGTTCCTCCATGAAGAGGGGGAGCGACATAATGGTGCTGTGACTCGGATATGAAGCCTAGGCAGGGCTTAGTGTCGTTCCTCCACGAAGAGGGGGAGCGACACCTCCTAAAAGTTGTCCTGTTTTAAAATGAGAATCAGTACAGTCTATGTGATTAACACTCAGCTTTAAAGCCAGAGTATACATGCCAAAGAGACTGGAACTAAGGATTTATTTCTTGTATTCCTACTGGTATCTAGTCCTGGGTTAGGCAGACATAAAAGAGACACTAATAAATGTGTAGTTGTAAAGATTTCCTATCTTTAGTCAACCAGGACTTTCTAGCTCATAACCCAGGTTTCATAGGTTTCTTTATAAAAGAAATGTGCCCCTCTCTGCTTCTTCCCAATTTTAGAAACATCAGGACATTGTCAAATGATTTGATATCAAATTCTGATCCCAGTGAGCAACTGGAAAGATTTTACACCTGCTACAGAATTCTCCCAGTTGAATTTGCTTATCAGTGGGCTGATTTTTCATAAAGTTATGGCAGTTGGAACTGTAGGACTGAACAGAGTGAACAGCCTGTGTCTTTGTGTCAGCCAGAATACTTGCCAGGGAGTGGAGAGAGCTGGGTGGGGAGAGGGCTTCCCAAGCTGTGCAGCTGGGAGACACACCCTGCTCAAGCTGGCTTTCTTGTGGGTAAACAGGTGCACTCATCATCTCAAGACCCCTCCAGAGTCTCTAACAACCGCTGTGAGGATGAAAGCCCAGCAAGGCTAAACTCTCAAGGAACCAAGCCTCATCACAGGAGGGCAGAGAGCTTGGAGATGACAGGATGGTAGCGGAAGTAACCTCACTTCTGGATAGTGCTATTATGCGGATGAGGTTTTTTTAAGCTTAATTCACAAAGACATATTTTAAATATGAAAAGTCATACCGTTTGACTTTTGATCAAGGGGAAGTAGGATAACATCCTTTTGTCTGGCACCAGAGTTTAATGCACGCTCTATCTCCTTGACAAATCACCTACCCACATAAAAAAGACTATTTTCAAGTCACCGCCCTTTAATCCTTAGAGCTTGAAGGGAAAGGGGGCAAATGGCCTTCCCTATAACCATACAGCCAATCACAGGAAGCACTAACTCCTTCCATCCTAGCAGGTCATGATTTTGAAGTCATTACTCTCACAAAAAAGAAGCATTTTTAAGTTTTGTGCCCAACTGAGTCTGCAAATGAGGTTTCTGAACCAAGGAAGCAGGAGCAGACCTATCTCCTATAGGCACGCACCATACGAAACAATTTTCCCTGTGATAGAGAATGGTGCTGGATGTGGGCGTGGGTGGGAGAACCGGAGAAGCAGTGACTTTGGTCACTGTGTTCTGTGGTTCTGAAGACTACCAGTTGTGAAGGGCTGTCAGAGCCATTCAAACATC
This sequence comes from Oryctolagus cuniculus, assembly GCF_964237555.1. NCBI lineage: Eukaryota > Metazoa > Chordata > Mammalia > Lagomorpha > Leporidae > Oryctolagus > Oryctolagus cuniculus. The sequence goes on from NC_091434.1 coordinate 49,916,465, forward strand.
CCAGTCCTTTAAACAGCGCACGGTGGCTTTTTTGATCTATGTTTTGTGTTTAAGAGGGGTATTCTGAAAAAGGAGCATAGAGCATATTTGAGGCCTACTTTTAAATTTTGTTACTTACTTTACTTGAAAGGTTGGGAAACAGAGAGAGAAACAGAGAGAGAGAGAGAGAATCTCCTCCCCGGGTTCACTCCGCCAAATGCCTGCAACAGCTCAGGCTGGGCCAGGCTTGGAAGCTGAGAGCCGGGAACTCAATTCAAGTCTCTCGTGGGAGGCAGGGTCCCAACGACTCAAGGCATCACCAGCCGCCTCCCAGGGTGTATGTCAGCAAGAAGCTGAAATTAAGAGTGGGGCCAGGACTCAAAACCAGCATTCTGATACGGGTTACAGGCATCCCAAGCGGCCTATTAACCACCACGCCAAATGCCTGCCGAGTTCTACTTTCTAGTAGACAAAACAGGCGGATTCCATTTTCTTTTAAATACTGAGTTAATAATAACTAGTAATCTAAAGTGTGGTATAATATCACTACCATCACCAACAACAATGGTGGTCGCACCTGCTTCCTGCTGCTTTTCTACCTGCCCGACTCCATCCTAAGTGCTTTCAATAAGTTCCTATGCAATTCTAATACCCCTCTGCAGCAGGTATTACTGTCCAGGTTCACAAACAGACAAAATAAGACTCAGCTCATGTCACATGCCGGGCTTGTAACAGGCACCAGATATCCACATCTAGATACTTCAAAGTAAACAAACCTGACGTTATCACACACATGCGCACACCCAATTCTACAAGTCCATTCTGAATTTCCTATTAGAATGAGTGGAACTACCACACCCAAGTTGGAAATATAGGGTTCTCTACTTCTCATATCCAAACCAAATCATTCTATCAACTTTACTTTCCAAGTATCCCTTTCCTCCATTTCTGCTGCTACTGCTGCAGTTCTCTCACTTGGATTATTTCAAGAACTTTCTCAGTGGGCTCCTGGCTTCGAAGTTACCCTCCAGACAGCAAATGAGGGTGACCATCCCATATGAAAATCTAAGGACTTCCTCTGCTTTAAACCTTGCTATGACTCCCAGATAAAGTCCAAGGTCCCAATCCCAGCCCCTATCTGGATTTCAGCATCTGTCTTTTCCAACCCCTTCCTTTTGGTGTTCATCCCCTGCATCCTGCTAAGCTGGGATTCTCTAGGCATAAACGACTGAACTAAATTCCACAAATATGCGGTGCCATGGCTTGAATGTGTTGCCCCAAAGGTTCACTGGTAAAAACTTTATCCCCAATTCATTTATAAATGCTATTTGGAGATAGGGCCTTTGAGAAGTACTTAGGATTAGATGAGGTCATGGGAGCAAGGTCCCCAATGAGGCATTAATGGCTTTATCTGAAGAGGAAGAGAGACCTGAGCTAGCACACCTGCTCCATCTATGAGATGGCTTCCACCAAGCTATGACGAAGCAGGAAGGCCCTCACCAATCCAAGTGAGTGCCAGTGCAATGCTCCCAGTCTTCCTAGCCTCTAGAACCAACTTCTATTCTTTATACGCTATTCAGGCTCAGGTATTTCATTCTAGCAAACAAAGACAGCAGGGTTTTTGTTTTTAAATAATATAAAATAGCTACTCCTCTAAAACATGTATAACTTATTTTAAATTTATCATGAAAATTAAGTCTAACCTTTTTATCATGTTAAAAACCACTTTTAAGAAGAAATAATCCTCTCAAGAAATAAGAAGGGGAAAATGTTAAGATTCATCATATTTTTTAAAGATTTATTTATTTGAAAGGCAGAGTTACAGAGAGGGAAGGAGGGAGGGGGAGGAGAGGGAAGAGGAGGGGCTGGGGGGCAGGGGAGAATATCTTCCATCCACTAGTTCACTCCACAAATGGCCACAATGGCCAGGGCTTGTCCAAACCAAAGCCAGGAGCCAGGAACTCCAGCCTGGTCTCCCATGTGGATTGCAGGGGCCCAAGTATTTGGGTTTTGTGGCATAGAGGGTTAAGCTGTCAACTATGATGCTGGCATCCCACATGGGCAATAATTTGAGTCCTGGTTGCTTCACTACAGATCCAGCTCCCTGCTAATGTGCCTGGGAAAGCAGTGGAAGACCTATGCCACCCTCATGGCAGATCAGGATGGAGATCCTGGTTCCTGGTTTTGGCTTGAACCATCTCTGGCCACTGTGGCCATTTGGAGAGTGAACCAAGAGAAAGAAAATATATCTTTCTCTGTGACTTTCAAATACATTACCTTCATACATACATAAATCTTTTTAACAAGAAGTTGAGAGGCAGAGAGAGACAAAGAGACAGGGCTCCTATCTACTAGCTCGTATCCAACTTCCCACAACAGCTGGGACTGTTCAGGCTAAAGCCAGGAACTCAATCCAGGTTTCACAGATGGGTGACAGGAACTCAACCACTGGAGCCATCATTTGCTGCCTCCCAGAGTGTGCCCTGGCAGGAAGCTGGACTCAGGAGCTAAAGCTAAGAATCAAACCAGGTACTCCAGTACAGAATATGGGTGTATTAACAACTAGGATAAATATCTGCCAGTTTTGTTTTTTAGAGATTTATCTATTTCTTTCATTTCAAAGGCAGAGTGGCAGAGACAGTGTAGGCTTCCATCTGCTGATTCATTCCCCAAATGCCCACAACAGCCAGGGCTGGGTCAGATGGAAGCCATGTGGATGGCAGAACCCAAGTAACTTGGGCCATCATCTGCTGTCTCCTAGGTGCATTAGCAAGAAGCTGGAAGTGAAGACAGGAAGTGGAGGCAGGACTAGTACCCAGGCACTCTGACATGGAATGTGGGCATCCCAAGCAGTGACTTAACCCGCTGCCCAGCAACACCCATCCCTGGCTTTTCATCAAGAATTGAGTTACTCTATTTCCATTGTATTTCTTTACTGTGGCAATTACCATCAGAAATCTTGCTAGCAATGAAGAATGCGGTATGAGTCAGGATCTAATTAGGGAAACAGGCTTCAGTCTCATAATTCAGGGATTTGGCCAGATAGGTGACAGAGAGGCTGAGAAGCCGGTGTACTGTGAGATAACCGCAGGCAGCCTCTCCATGGCCTGTGAGGATTAACAAAGGAGATGCTGTCAGAGCGCAGGGTCACCCGCAGTGGGTGGGGCTGCGGTGACCTGCAGCAGCTCACGGATGCTGCCTGACAGGCCACAGACATCTCCTGAGTTGAAGAGACATGGCTGAGAGTCTGGGAAGCAGGACAAAGTGCCAGAGTGGAGAGACCTACAAGTAGGGAGAGCTGCAGACATCTGCAGTGGAGGCTTGGACATCTTGAGCTGAGTGCTTTTCAGCAGGTGCATTCGAGGAAATGGCCTGAGGCCAGGGAAAGAACCACCTGAAAGGAGGCAAAAACCACATGTGTTAGAGAGAAAGGAATGCACTGCCTCTAATCCTTCGTTCCCCTGCGCCTCTTATTAGCTAGACGCAGCTCCACTCTGGAATCACCCTGGAGGTTTAAAAGGTACAAATGCCTAGAACATGTGATGTATCTGCTGTCTGGGTGCAGCCTTAGCATCAGGAGCTTGAAAATCTCTCCTGGTGAGTCTACTGGTTAAGAACCAACGCATGAGCCAAAGATAGGAGACCAAACCCTAGGAAGTGCAGCCTGCAGAAATCAGCACCCTCCACACAGGGCAGACAATCAGGGAGCCATGGCGTCTGGGATCAGCAAAGATGGCACAAAGGGTGGCTAGGGGCACAGGGTGAAAGCAAACACAAGAAGTGGGAAAAACCACTCAGGCACAACGTCTCCAAGTCCTCCGTGGTCACCTCAAACTGATTGCCTCAGCGGCAGAGTGCCCTCCCTCTTCTAATACTGACTGTTATTCCTCCAGGGCTACTTATCATGTATTGCCAAGCCGGAGCCCTAGCATCTTGCTCTGTGTTCTGGGTCTTCCTGCAGTGCCCCCTCAGGAAAGGCTATTTGTGTCATGTGTCTCCTTCTTTCCCCAAGTGACCATCTTGCTCATTCAGATACTCAGCCGCCATCAATAACAACTAGCAGTTACTGGGCAATATTTTAACCCTTCTGGATAACATCTGCCTGGCAAAACTAACCTTGAATGTATGCATGTTAAGAGAAAAGTCATAGGTTAAGTACATTTTTATGTATCTCTTAAAATGGTGATATATTTAAATCAAATAACATAGGTAATGGCCTAACAATGGATCATCATGATTTTAAAATTTACAAGTGATTTATTGTAGCTTGTTTTTATCACAACCCTACTCGTCGGCTAATGTGCTTGGGAAAGCAATGGGTGATGGTCTGAGAACTTGGGCTCCTGCCCAAGACCCCATGGAGTTTCAGGCTCTTGGCTTTGGCTTGGCCCATGGCTTGTCACATTGCCATCTGGCATCTGGGGAGTGAATAAATGGATGTATGACCTCTTTCTCTGTCTCTCCCTCTCTATTACTCTGCCCTTCAAAAAAATAATCAACATATCTAAATACACAAGTAAATAATAATGAGTAATTAATGTCAATTGGGAAGGAAAAACATAAGCATAATCTCATGTAATTATAAAAGTAATAGTAAATGTGTCAGGATTTCCCTTTCACATTTTTATTTATATATTTGAGAGGTAGCGAGAGAGTTCCCATCTGCCACTTTACTCCCCAAATGCCTGCAATGGCTGGGGCGGAATCAAGGAGGTGGGAATTCAATCCAAATCTCCATGTGGGTGGCAGGAACCCAATTACTTGAGCCATTGCCACTGCCTCCCAGGGTCTGCACTGGCAAGAAGCTGGAGCCAGGAATTGGACCCAGGCACTCCGGTGTGGGACTTGGGCTTCCTAACCACTATGCTAACCACCTGTCCCTCACTAGAATCCTATCATAAAAATACGACCTCAGGCAAAGGCATTAGGGAATCATTTTTTACTAGCATGTGAGAAGAATCTAACAATCTCTCTGCAAATAGAATCTCTACACACACTCCAGGCTAAATCAGTGTTCAACTAGTGCTAGACAGATTAAACAATGTCTAAGAACTCTACTTATTGGTAAAAAAAAAAAAAAAAAAAAAAAAAAAAAAACTTTCTGGGTAACCTTTTTAAGAATAAATGACTGCAATTTTTCAAGATACTATTAGCTGCAGTGAGATTTACTCAGACACCCAAGATGAAGAGAAATGTCTAATTCATCATGGTTGATCCGCATAGCTATGAAAATGGCCTAGACAAGGTTAAAGGACATTCCAAGTCCTTAATCAGAACAGCTCCACTGAATGTGCCTGGGGGAATCTGTGCATCTGGGAACCGTCCACACAGTGCATGACCTTGTTTAGTGACAACAAAGGGGACAAAGATTTGAGAAAGAGAAGGAACAGGACACAGTCTCCCGCAGCAAAACCAAGCCAAACAAGAAAAAACATTCACAATTGTTTCAGGGAAAAGAATGGCTCTAGGTTGAAGTTTTAAATTAGAAAATATTTTCTTCGGTTAGTAGAAAGGGCAATCAAGGAATAAAGACAAATATTTTTCAAAACGTGTGACTGTCTATTTCTCCCTTTTGATTTCTTACAGAGGGCAGATTTAAAGATTATCACATACACACAAACACATCCGGTTGCTTTCTCTTAGTTACAGCAAGTGCCAGTTCTAGGGACAAGCACGTCAGACTTTTCTATGAGACGAGAATGCTTAAGTGTAGCTGGCTCCACAACTTAAAGCCAACAATACAGCAGAACGACCTATAAAGAATATGGTATTGTTGAATCAGCTATGGGTAAACATTAATAGTGAGAAACATGATGAAACAGGAAACAGGAGGCATTTATAGATTTTCCTTTTTACTAAAAGGATTATATGGGGAGTTTCCAGTAAAAGGAAGATTTTTAAATATCCCACATCTTTATAGCAGGCAAAAATGCAGAGGCTGATGCTACAGTCAGAAAAAAATATATGTAAGAATTTCTTCCACATAATATGGTGGATTAGGGACTTTGATTGGTTATATCACAGTCTTATTAAATATAATATAATATAATATAATATAATATGCCATGGACTCAAGCCTTGTGTCAACAGGTGGTTAAGACTACATGAAGGCTGATAAAAACCACAATCTATCTACTTAAGCCCTCCTTCATAAATGCCTGTGACAGCTGGTTCATTAAGTCCATGGACAGCTCACTAAAGTGGTGCTCCTATGCCTGAACACAGTGTGAGTTCCCTAGCATGTGTTTCTTAGCACATAGCTGAGTTGCCTAAAGGTCTTGTCTGAGGGGTGAGAGAGGAAACAGCCATTTTTGTTTGCTTGAGATAATCCAAATACGTTCATGAAATCCTTCTTAGGTTTCTAGGGTAAGAAAGAACAATAAAAATCCTTCTTCCCATCCCAACCCTACCTTCAACACAAAGAATAGTATCCTTAAGTTTAAGGATAGCTAAGAGGAATTCTAAACTACAAAAAGACAGGGTTCATTTGCTGGGGGCCAGCAACCCACAGGCATTTCTTACCTGATGTGGCCAATCAATTCAATAAGCTTGTGACTAAAAAAATAAGCTGTCAGCTCGGACACGTGACTCAAGACTGAGCAGACCCCAAATAGTGTTGTAGTTCCGTTCAGGTCTTCCAGATGCCAGTACAGAAAGGTGAACACGAAGCCATATCCAAACCCCATGAACCAAGCCACGAACAACACAGAGCCGTATTGCACACTGCAGAGCAGCCTGATCAAGTCCCAGAAGCTGAAGGTCTGCGAGGGGCTTGTGGTGGGCGGCGTGTCCTCTGAGGACTCTGCAGAATTGTTCCTCTCCACCTGGGGGATCTCCACCTCCTTCCCCTTATCGTTGCTTTTGAAGTGGTTGTAACGAAACCGGAACTGAGTAGCAACAATCAAGGCCATGGTCATGAGAACGCCAAAGACGATGAAGACGATCTGGTAGTTCCGGTACTCCGGGGGTTTACACCCCTTTCCATCAATGAGCACATCTATGTGGGTGTAGTCAATCCCAATGCCCACAGACAGCATGGCCAAGCCCCAGCCCAGGGAGCCCCACATGCGCTGCAGCCCATAGCGGTCTCTGTGTTTTCCCAGATACTGGAGAGTCACTGTGTCCACAATCGTGACAGAAGAGGCACTGAAAAATTCTCCTATTATGACAACTACCAGGATCACCAAGAATATAGCTTCAACTTCTTGTTGATCATAAACAAGAGTGACTTGGTCAGAAGGTAAAGATTTGGTGGTAGTGATAATAGCAGTGGTTGTCTCCCTGGTTACATTTTCTGGGGGAGTAGGGGTTGTGCTTGGGCTCAAGGTCAAGTCCACAGGATGGTGAGTAGGTTCATATGTCTGGAGTGGCAGAATAGACTCACTAGTGTTTGAAACTGTTGAAAAGCTAATGGGGTCTGTGATATTAGAGCCTGTTTCTGTTGGCGACCATTTAGAAGGAAGCAGGTTCCTCTTTTCACGCATTTTTGGTGATGTGGTAAGGAAAGCGATACCAGAGGAATTTGTTGGCAGGATGGTAAACAGGTGACTTGAGTTGGTGGGAGGTGCTGTTGGAGCAATCTTTGGTACACATCTCAAGGTAGCAGGTTTGACAAACCCAATGCCCAGGTTGAATAAAACCCAACACAAAAGGGAAAAGAGGAGGACAATTTTGCCTTTTTTAAAGCGATCTGCAACTACACCCCAAAAGGGGGCACTGCAGAACTCAATGAAGTATCGAATACCTACTAACAGTCCACTCTGGCTTGGTGACATTCCCAGCTGTTTATAATACACAGGCAAAAGTGGGTAGAGCGAGCCATAGGCAGAGTAAAAGAAAAAGTAAAAGACCTTGGAGATTAGAAGATCGTTGTTTATTTTAATACAGTGCTTCTCTATCCAGTCTACTTCCTCCTCGGGAAGAGCAGACGTCTCTGTGGAGGAGGGTGTCTCATTGGAAGGTGGGTCTGGCTCCCTGGAAATACCATTGAATGGATCAGCAAGCACGTATTTTCTCTTCTGCTCCTCTTCATCATCAGTTAAGATAGCAACTTTGTCGTCGGCCGCCATGGCTTGCCACCACCATCGGAAAGTTTATGACCTTCAAGATTTTGATTGTAGATCTGTGAAATAAAATTTAAAAGATGGCTTAGGAGTGAAATTCATAATATGTAAGCACAAAATTTCACCTTGCAGGAAATGGAGAGATTTCACACTGCAGCTAAAGTCATAATTGTGAGAGAGCATTTGCATCACTTACTGCTTACAACCACACAATATCACTAAAGAAAAATAGGTTTACAAAAAGCAAATATTCTTGGTGGCCACTGACTGACTGACTACATCTTCCAATGTCAGATTTATAACACAGGTTCTTCTCAATCTTTTCACTGATTCCCAGGGAAAATGTACAAATGATTGGAATTATGTCTAAACTAAATACAGGGAGTTGAAAATAAACTCCATTTATAGTCTCTGGGTTTTATTTTTCAAACAAGTCAACTGCATTATGAAGTCTGGGATAATTTAGAAAATAAAGGTGGCTAAAACCATTCAGTTGCTGTACAAAAAGAGAAAGGAGTACCACCTACCACCACATAAGCAATGAGAACGAGAGTCCGAGTCATCCACGAGTTGCTCGAACTACACGTGTTCCTCCAAAGTGCTTTTGGACTACAATTCAAGAAAACTTCAGAAAAAAATAGCATTTACTGAAACCCTACCTTGTGCCAAAGAGTAGCTATCTTAACATGTATACTTTCATATCTGTCACCACTATGTCCCTATCCTCTGATCCATTTTACAGATGAGAAATGAGATTTTAGTAAGTGCCAGAGCCAGAACTTGCGCCCTGCTACAATGGCCTCAGAACGCACGCTTTAGTAAACTCTACTAAACTGACATATACCACATTTTGGGTAATAAAATGTTGTTAAATCTTTTGAAGAGAAGAGGTTTTCATAGGACAAATCAGGAATATATGCAAGATATAAATTTACAGGAACTATTCCAAATTACAGCAGAATTTTCTTATACTGTACAAATGATTAAAGGGTTTAATAATAAAGTCTTGCTTAGGTCAAGATTTAGAATGCCTAGTTCTGATGAACATATTCTGGTGGAAAGAGGTATATACATTAAATATTTCTTCATTCTTTTCATCTTCTCTAGCAGACTAAAATAGCAATGTCATTTGCCACCCTCTTAGAATAGATCTTGGTCTCCCTTTTCACAAAATGAAGAATATCATTCTGGAAATCTTCCAGGGTCATGTTCATAAACATTTCTTAATCTCTACAAAGTTCCTAGGTAGACGACAAAAACACAACTCAATGAAGCCTGCAGTAGATCCATTTACCAAATTCAGGTGGCATTGTAGCTATAAGGCTGGAAAATGATCATGTGTTTTGGTTCTTGTTTTAAAGAATTTTTGTAATTAAGGAAAATATTCACATAACATAAAATCAACCATTCAGTGGTATTTAGCACATTCACAATGCCACAGAGCTACCACCACTATTTAGTTCCTAAATTCTGTTTTCTTTTTTACTTATTTGAAAAGCAGAGAGACAAAGATAGGAAGGAAGGGAGGGAAAGTTCCCATCCACTGGTTCACTCATCAAGTGCCCGGAACAAGTAGGGCTAGGTCAGGCCAAAGCCGGGAGCCAAGCACTCAATCCAGTGCTCACACATAGGTGCCAGGAACGCAGCCACTTGAGCCATCACCTGCTGCCTCCCAAACTGTGCAGCAGCAGGAAGCTGCAATCTGGCGCAGAACTGGGACTCGAACCCAGGCACTCCAATATGGTTATACATATCCCAAGTAGCACCTTAATGCTATGTCAAATACCTGCCTTTCAAGTTTTTCTTTTTCAAAACATACATTTATTTATTTATATGAAAGGCACAGCTAGAAAGAGAGAGAGAGAGAGAGAGAGAGAGAGAGAGAGAGATTGATTGGTTCACTCCCCAAATGGCCACAACATGGGTGGCAGTGGCCCAGGCACTTGGGCCATCTTCTGCTGTTTCCCATGCACATAAGCAAAGAACTGGATTGGAAGTGGAGCAGCCAGGTCTCAAACTGGCACTCATATGGAATGCTAGCATCACAGGTGGCGGCTTAACCTGCTGCATCACAGTGCTGGACCTCCAACCCCACCCCGCCCACTGCCATGTTTTTCTTAATGGTGTAAGAAAAAGGTGGGTTTTTTTTTTTCCCTGCTAGAAGACTTGAAAAGCAAAATCCAATCTCTGCTGCCTAGCTATGAAAGACTTTCTTCGATCTTCTATGGTTATTTCTCCATCATTAGTGCCTTCATCTAACACAGCAGCTGCAATTCCATTTCATTACCTAGAAAGAACTTCTTGGACTTATTTGCTGGATTGATTTAATTCCTGAACTCAAAACTGAAAGAAAATGTTTTTTGTGTTTAAAATGTATAAAATTTTATGACACTTTCTCTGGGTAAAGAGGGCAGATTGAACATATCTAGTTTGACTCCTTCCCTGAACCCCGCTAAAATGACAATAAATGTAAATACATTTTTAAAGCCATGATCCCATCTAGGAAAAGATAAAGAGCACATAGTAGCAATAAAATAAAAATCTGGCTGGCGCCGCGGCTCACTAGGCTAATCCTCCACCTTGCGGCGCCGGCACACCGGGTTCTAGTCCCGGTCAGGGCGCCGGATTCTGTCCCGGTTGCCCCTCTTCCAGGCCAGCTCTCTGCTGTGGCCTGGGAAGGCAGTGGAGGATGGCCCAGGTGCTTGGGCCCTGCACCCCACGGGAGACCAGGAGAAGTACCTGGCTCCTGCCATCGGATCAGCGCGGTGCGCAGGCCGCGGCGGCCATTGGAGGGTGAACCAACGGCAAAGGAAGACCTTTCTCTCTCTCTCTCTCACTGTCCACTCTGCCTGTCAAAAAAATAAATAAAAATAAATAAAATTCTGAGGGCTGGCACTGTGGCACAGTGGGTTGACACTAGCTCAAGTCCTGGCTGCTCCACTTCCAATCCAGTTCCCTGCTAATGCACCTGAGAAAGCAGAAGAAGATGGCCCAAGTGCTTGAGCCCCTGCACCCACATGGGAGACCCAGATGAAGCTCCTGGCTCCTGGCTCTGGCCTGGCTCAACCCTCACCATTGTGGCCATTTGGGGACTGAATCAATGGACAGATTTCTTTCTGCCTTTCTCTGTGTACTATGCCTTTCAAATAAATAAATAAATAAATCTTTTTTTAAAAAAAAATCTGGAAACCAGAAAGTTGTTAGACAATTGGTAAATGACACTAGATCTGAGAAAACTGAAATCCTGGTTAACAGAGGGGAAAGTCAAGAGCTAATATAATTTACTACTCCGAATCCCTTAAGGACTCATGAGTTGGCCATACTAGGTTTACCTGCTAGTTAATTTATACTTGGTGGGTGGGAGAGACTGCTATCTATCATTGAGTTGATGGAGACTGCACCCCAACTCAGAATGTCTAATTCCCCTCCCCACTCTACACAGCTGGTCAAACAACTACAGGTTTTCCCCCTGCAGAGATGAAACAGAGGTTCTGTAACCACAGAGTACCCAGCAGAGTTGAGAGTATAGCAGTACCATGCTGAACACAGGGCATCAAGTGAGCACACGCATCCTGGGTCCTGAGCCCTGCCCTCCCCCCCACACACCTCCCCTCTCACTTCCAGTTTTAGGTTCCCAGAGGCTGCAAGACTTTCGTCTCCAGGCAGGAAACTGGAAGGCTCCTCTCTAGAGAAGCTGCCAACTCTGAAGCCTCCCCAGCTAAATAACCCAACCAAGTCACTCTCCACAGGAGTTCAGAATCATCGGCCCTTCCTCTAAACAGGAGTGGTTCCAAAAGTTACCAGAAAGAAAATTGAGAGAGAAAAAAAAAAAAGCATGAAAGAAAAAGCCCAGAGAAAACAGAAGGTATGTAAGAAGGAAAATGTTTTAGGTGTATTATTATATCTTCAGAAATAGAAAATTATGTAACTATGAAATAAACAGGAGAGCTTTTCAAAGGAGGAGCTTGGGGCAGATAAAAGAAACGAATGCTCAAATGATAGAGATGACTGCAAATTACAGGTATCACAGCATAAACGAAGTATTAAGGGACGATATAAAATAAGATTTTAAGGCAATTTCTTAGGAAAATGAAGAAAAAGACAACAATACAGATACCTCTACTTCACATGATATATGAAAATCAAATCCAGATGCACTGCACAGACAAAATAAAAGATATCATAATTTTTAGAAGAAAATATTTTAAAAAGACATTTTAAAGACCTAAGGATAGAAAATGATCTATTAGAGAGTGTGGGGAGCAACCCGGACTGGACTGAGTTACTGGAATTAGGACTTATTCTATGCATCTGCTCTCCCACAATATGGCGCTGGGAGAGAAGAAAACAGCTTCTACGCAGCTGCCTCTTGCCAACTTGAGTGATGACCTCCAGGAGCTGATCCTGCTCCTGATTGGAGGAGAGCAGCGTACTCGGCGTGTGGGCAGCCGAGTTGGGATTGGCGGAGGAGGACTATAAAGAAGGAGAGAGACGGCATGCACCAGGAACATCTAAGGGGAACACCTGTGCAGCCCCCGAGAGAGCCGGCCGGCGGTGTGCCGCTCCCCTGCGGAAGTGGGGAAAGTGGCCAGGGGGAACTGCCCTTCCACGGAGGTGGAAGGGACGGTAGCCAACCCGGGAAGAACCAGCAGTAAACCCGGGAAGGGCCGAGCAGACAAAAGAACAGCACAGGGTCCTGTGCCGTTCCTCCACGAAGAGGGAGAGCGACATAATGGTGCCGTGACTCGGATATGAAGCCTAGGCAGGGTTTAGTGTCGTTCCTCCACAAAGAGGGGGAGCGACAAGAGAGGACACAAAATTACTAAGCATTAAAGAAAAAAAAATTGGACTATAGTAAGAACTTCTGTTCATTAAAGTTCAACACTGGGGCCAGTGCTGTGGCGTAGTGGCTAAAGCTTCCACCTGCAGTGCCAGCATCCTATATGGGCACCGGTTCAAGTCCCAGCTGTTCCACTTCTGATTCAGCTCTCTGCTAATGTGCCTGGGACAGCAGTAGAAGATGGCCCAAGTGCTTGGGCCCCTGCACCCACATGGGACATCTGGAAGATGTTCCAGGCTCCTGGCTTTGGATCAGCCCAGCTCTGGCCATTGTGGCCATTTGGGGAATGAACCAGTGGATGGAAGACATCTCTCTCTCTCTCTCCCACTCCCTCCCTCCCTCTCTCTCTCTCTCTCTCTCTCTTTCCCTCACTCCTTCCCTCCCTCCCTCTCTCTGCCTCTGCCTCTCTGTAACTGTGCCTTTCAAATAAATAAATCTTTAAAGTTCAACACTAAAGATTGAGCTGGCAAGTCAAAGAGTGAGAGAAAATATTCTGCTGAGGGTTTCATATATATATATGAAAAAATATATATGTATTTGACAAAAGAATGTATCCATATAAATAAATAATATTCCTTAAAAATCAACAGGAAAGGGATGGGTGCTTGGGCAGCAGTTAAGACCTCTCTTCAGATGCACACATCACACACCAGAGTGCCTAGGTTCAAGTCCTGGTTCTGCTTCCCATCCCAGCTGCCTGCTAACGCGCACCCTGTAAGGCAGCAGGCAGTGGCTAAAGTGCTTAGATCCCTGCCATCTACATGGGACACCCAACTGAAGTCCAACTCCTGGCTTCAGCTTGGCTCAGCCCTGCCTGTCATGGGCATTTGGGGAGTAAGCCAGCATATCTCCCACCCCCTTCCGCATTTCAAAGAAACAAAAATAAATAAATCTGTTCTGGAAAAATGTCAGAAATCCCCATAGGAAAAATAAGCAGAAGACTTGAAAAGGCACTTCACAAAATGGCTTATACAAATGACCAATAAACACATACAAAGATGCCCCCACTTAATTAGTCACCAGTTAAAGCAAACCAAAATTGGAATGCAGTATTGCAGATTTTTTGATAAATGACTAAAATGAAAAAGATGGATAATACCAAATGTTGATAAGAATGTGAAACAACAGACCTCTCACAGATTACTGGTAGAGATGTAGCTTGGTATGCTACTTTGAGAACTGTTTGAGAATAGCTACTAAACTTGAATGCATTCTGTGGAGGTCACTGGTTCCAGGCAATGAGGAAGCCCCTGGTCAAAATCCTCAGCTATAAGGAAATCACTAGTGATAGAAAAGCCCCTAGCTGGCAATCTGTATCAGATATGCATTGCCCAGATTATAATCCACCATGCAGCAGGTGTCAGCTTCCAGCTGCCCTGCTGGCCCACTGCTCCCTTGCAGCATATTTTAATAAGTCAAACTCTGCTCACTCCTCCCCCGATTCTATTGCTGGTGAATTCATTCACCACTGGCAACAACAGGGCACTTTACCTCAGCTGAGGTGGTGCTAGAGAAGGTGACGCAGAAAGCTGGGGCTTCCGTCTAGACAGGAATGAGGCCACAGGGTCAGTGGAGACTCCCGGGGAGCCCCGGCCGCCATCCCCTCTGTCAATAACAAGATACCTTAGATCCCACACCCCTCCCTCACAGGGGTGGTGTCAGAGGAGGGAGGCAAAGAAGCAGGGCTCTTTCCAGGGATGGGCAAGCAGTGGGTGTGTGAAGAGCGGGGGGGGGGGGGGGGAGTGGGGGGGGGGTCGGGGCCGGGGGGGAGGCCTCCTGGGGAGAGCCTCCACCCTCAGGTGTCACCAGGGGCTGAGTGGGGAAGCTGGACTTCCACTTCCACCTGCAGCACTGAAGTCGCAGCCCACTCCCTCAGCACAGCAGGTGCAGAAAAACGCAGCTCAGCAGAAGATTTAAATAAAACTCAAAGTCTCATAATGTAATACCCAAAATGTCCAGATTTCAGTAAAAAATCACCCTTCACACCAAGAAGACTTCAAACTGAATGAAGAGAATCAACAGATGCAAAACCGAGTTACAGGAATGTCTGAGTGATCTGACAACAATTTTCAAGCAGCCATATAAAAACGCTTCAATAGGCAATTACAGACATGCTCAGAATGAAACCAAGTAACAAATATATAACAGAAAATGGAAATTTTAGAGCTTGAAAACATAGTAACCAGAATGCAAAAAAATTTCAAAAGATGGACTCAATAGCAGAATAGAGGGGACAGAAGGAAGAATCAGTACACCGGAAGCTAGAAAAGAAATTATGCAATCTGCACACAGAAATAATAGACTGAAAAAACATCAGCAGTATCTCAATGACCTGAGAGACTGCAACAAAAAACCTAACATTCATGTCATCGGAGTTCTAAAGGAGAGGAGAAAAAGGCAGTGAAGGCATTGGGGAAATAGCAGTCAAAGAAGTAAGACTTCACAAATTTGCAGAAAACATAAACCTACATATTGCAGAAGCCAAGCAACTCCCAACAGGATAAACCTAAAAACAGCCCACACTGAGACACAAGTCAAACGTTTGAAAACTGCCATCAGAGGAAAAATCTGGAGGGCAGAGGAAAGGAATCACAACTTACCAATAAAGGAAAAATAATTCAAATGACAGCAGATTTCTCGTCACAAACCATGGATACCAAAAGGGAGTGGCACAAACTGTTCTAACTGCTGAAAGAAAATAATTATTAACTTAGAATACCATATCCATAAAAAAACCCAAAAACAAGGAAACTAATTATCAGTATCCTTCATAAGCCTAAGGGGGAAAAATACTTACCAAAATACTAGAATAGAGAATTATATACTATCACCAAGTGGAGTTCATTCCAGGGATATAAGGCAAAGGCAATATTTGAAAATCAATTAATATAATCCAACATATTAATAAGCTAAAAAAGAAAGAAACTAGGAGCTGAAACTGTGGCTCACAGGTCAAGCTTGGGGCGTTGGTATCCCACATTGTAACGCCTGGTTCAAGTTCTGGCTGCTCCACTTCTAACCCAGCCTCCTGCTAATGCATCCTAGGAGGCAACAAATAATGGCTCAAATGCTTGTGCCTCTGCCACCCACATGGGAGACCTAGACTGTGTCTCAGACGCCTGGCTTCAGCCTGGCCCAGCAGGAGCTGCTGTGGGCTTGGAGAATGAACCAGTGGATGAAAGAGCTTTCTCTCTCCCACTGTCTCTGCTTTTCAAGTAGATAAAAAATTACACATTTAAAAAAAATTTACATGATCTCATCAAATACTGCAGAAAAAGCACTTGACAAAATTAAATATTATTCACGTTAAAGTCTCAGAAAAATTGGAAGAGAGAACTTCCTCAACTCGATAAAGATTACCTACAGACACCTACAGGTAACATTACACTTCATGGTGAAAGACTGAACGCTTTTTCTCTGAGACAGGAAACAAGGCAAGACTGTGCTCTCACCACTCTTATGCAACACAGTGCTGGAAGTTCTAGCTAGTGAGTAGGAAAGAAAAGGAAACAGAAGACATCCAGGTCAAAAAGCAAGATCTAAACTGTTCCTGTTCTCACCTGACATGATTGTCCACATAGTAAATCCCAAGAAATCTACAAAGACTAACAGAACTAGTGAGCTCAGGGAGTTCCCCAGGATACAAGATAAACATACAATAAAGTCAATTGCATTTCTACAGAGTATCAATGAACATGTGGACACCAAAATTTAAAATACAATACTGGGGTGAGCATTTTGCACAGCAGTTAAGACACCCCTTGGGAAAGCCTCACCCCTCATATCAGAGTGCCTGCGTTTGAGTTCCAGCTCCACTCCCAATTCCAACTTCCTGCTCATGCACATCCTGGAAGGCTCAAGTTCTTGGGTCCCACCACCTCCATAAGAGACCCAAATTGAGTTCCTGGGTCTTGGCTTCAGTCCAGCCCAGCCCAGCCCTACCTCAGCTGTTGTGTGCATTTCAGGAGTAAACCAGGAGATGGGTGATAGGTCAGTGTCTGTTTCTCTCTCTCTCTCACCCCTACACTCCCTTACAAAGACTTTTAAATTAAGTATAATAGAATTTATGATTGTTTTAAAAAAAGGAATACTTAAATATAAATTAATAAACCATGCAAGGAACTGTATGCTGAAAACCACAAAATGCTGATTAAGACAAGTTATAGACTGGAAAGAGAGACAAGCAAACCACATATCGATGCAAGAATTAGTTCCTATAATAGATAAAGATTCTCAAAACTTAAAAATACAACTAGAAAGTGAACAAACGATGTGATGAGACATCTGCCAAAGAAGGAACAAGAGCATAGATGCTAAGCACATGGAGAAGTTCAGCATCTTTAACCATTAGGGAAACGTCAAGTTAAATCCACAATGAGATATCGCCACACACCTCTAAGAATGTTAAAACAGTGACAACACCAAATTCTAATGAGCATGCGCAACTACAGGATTAGTCACATATTGCTGGTGAAGACATAAAATGGCATAGCCACTCCAGAAAGCAGTTTGGCAGTTTCTTATAAAACTTAACATTTCACTACCACATACCCAGCAGCCATACATCTGGGAATTTATCCCAGAGAAATGAAAACTTATTTTCACACAAAAACCTATACAGATGGTTATAGTGGCTTTATTCACATGAATAAAAGATTGAAACAACCTAGATGTCCATCAATGGACAAAAGGCTAAACAATGGTAGTGCACAGTCCCATGGAAGATCATGCAGCAATAAAATGGCAAAAATGACTGAGACACACAGTAACCTGGGTGAACCTCCAGAGAATTATAAAGAGTGAAAAGAGCCAATTTAAAAATATTATATCTTAGGGACCAGCTGTGGCATAGCGGGTAAAGCCACTGCCTGCAATGCCAGCATCCCATTTGGGCACCTGTTCGAGTCCTGGCTGCTCCACTTCTGATTTAGCTTCCTACTAATGCGCCTGGGAAAGCATCAGAGGATGGTCCAAGTCCTTGGGCCCCTGCACCCACGTGGGAGACCAGGAAGAAGCTCCTGGCTCCTGGCTTTGGATCAGCCTAGCTCTGGCCATTGTGGCCATTTGGGGAGTGAACCAGTGGATGGAAGATCGCTCTCTCTCCCTTTCTCTCTCTCTGTAACTGGGCCTTTCAAATAAATAAATCTTTTTTTTTTTAAAGTGACATATTATATGAATGTATTCATATATTCTTGAAATGACAGAATCATTCAAATGGAGAGTAAGTGATTGCCAGAGACTTGGTGAGAAGCAGACAAGGCTACAAAAGGGCGGTACAAGGGCTCCAGGTGGTGATAGAAATGTTCTAGATCAACAACATCTACATCGGTTGTACCATTGTACTCTAGCATTGCAAGATGTTGCCACTGGGGGAAAATGAGAGCAAGCTGAATGGGAAATCTCTATTTCCTTCTTAAAACTGCATGTGAATCTACCAACCTCACAAAATGTAGTTTAATGGGGTGAAACTTAGTGTCAGTTTAACCTTGAAGAACACAGTAACTAGAAGGACTTTTAGGGTGCCAATAATATTTTTGACCTGAGTATTTTATGAATGTCTTCACTTTGTACAAAGTCAATGAACTATATCATTCTTCACAAAAAAAAAAAAAAAATGAACTTAAGGACTTAGAATATAAAGAAAAAAGGAAAAGAAAAAGATGACAACAGAAAAGAAAGGGTAAATATAAGATCACACCCAGAAATCAAGCAACTAAAAAATAAAAACTCCAAGAACAGATTAAAGAAAGGAAACTCTTTGAAGAACAGTGTGATACTTTCACTTTTCTTTAAAAAAAAAAAAAAAGATCTAATCATTTATTTGAAAGTTAGAGTTACAAGCAGCAGGGTGGGGCACACAGAGAGAGATCTTCCATCCGCTGGTTCATTCCCTAGCTGGTCACAACAGCCAACAGTGGGCCAGGCTGAAGCCAGGAGCTTCTTCTGGGTCTCCCATGAGGGTGCAGGGGTCCACGGACTTGGGCCATCTTCCACTGCTTTCACAGGCCACAGCAGAGAGCTGGATTGGAAGAGGAGCAGCTGGGACTAGAACTGGCACCCATATGGGATGCCAGCACCACAGGCAGAGAATTAAACTACTGCACCACAGCGCTGGCCTCAAGAAAAGACAATTTTTTAAAGATTTTTATTTTATTTATTTATAAGCCAGAGTTACAGAGAAAGGGGGAGAAAGAGAGAGAGAGATCCTCCATCTGCAGGTTCATTCCCCAAGTGGACACAATGACCAGCACTGTGCCTGGCCAAAACTAGGTGCCAGTAGCTTCATCTGGGTCTCCTACTTGGGCGGCTGGGGTCCAAGTACTTAGGCCATCTTCTGTTGCTTTCCCAGGTGCATTAGCAGGAAGGTGGACTGGAAGGGCAGCAGCCAGGACTCAAACCAGCAATACCCATATGGGATGCCTGCCCAGCTCTAGCTGTTGTGGGCATCTGGGGAAGGAACCAGTGGATGGACGAGCCCCAAGCAGTGGCTTTACCCGCTACACCACAATGCCAGCTCTGAAAATAAGGCATTTTACACATGAAATTTCTCAAAATATGAATCTCTCATGTATCCTTTCTCAGATTGTGCTCTGCCAAACTAAGTGGATACATCAAGAGAGAATAAACATCTGATAAGAAATCTAACCCATGTGGTTAGAATGTGGGTTAGGGGTGACTGGAGGTCCCAGGGCGGTAGCTGCACACCAGACACAAATGGC
This sequence comes from Oryctolagus cuniculus, assembly GCF_964237555.1. Lineage (NCBI taxonomy): Eukaryota > Metazoa > Chordata > Mammalia > Lagomorpha > Leporidae > Oryctolagus > Oryctolagus cuniculus. The sequence goes on from NC_091434.1 coordinate 49,936,066, forward strand.
TTCCTGTCTGGCAGGAATGGGGTCGAGGTTCCAGGGGAGACACTATCAGCTAAATGACCACCAATGTACATGGTGATGCCCTAAAAGGAAACTGAGAAAACAGGTGCAGAGATTTGGTATAAATTAAGTACAGAACAAGTAAACCACACACTACAAGAAAACAAAAGGCTGTGCAGCAAATGGAAAAATAGCCATACTTTAGGCAAACAGCAATATGACACTAATGAAAACTGTACCTAACTACCTTGGGAAGACAGAAATGAGCAGGTCAAGGGAGTACAGACATTCAGGGCAGGAAAGAGTGTTAACTCTGTGTCTTCCACAGTGGAAGGATGATAATGCATACATTCAAAATTTAAGAAGTAAGAATGAAAGCTACACAGGCGAATACCCAACAACCGCCTCAAGGCAGAAAAACTCATCTCTGGGAAGATAAATGAGAAGGCAGAGGATGCATGTCTGGGGTTTCTAGTGTTTACTGCTGTTACTTTTTTTAAACAAATACTGCAAACAAACTCATTTTTCAAAACTATATATGCAAAGCTTCTTTTTAAAAAATGAAAACTTGAAAAATAAAATGGGGCAGGCATTTAGCACAGGGGTTGTGATGTTGCTTGGGATAGCCACATCCCTTATGAGAGCCCCTGGGTCCCAGTCCCCACTCCACTTCCAAACAGCTTCCTACTAATGTGCATCCTGGAAGGCAGCAGGCGATGGCTCACGTACTTGTGTCCCTGTCACCCACATGGGACGTGGGAGACCCAATCTGAGCTCTCAGCTCCTCACTTCGTCTTGGCCCAGTCCCAACTATTGCAGCCATTCGGGGAATGAACCAGTGATGGAAGATCTCTCTCTTTCAGATAAATAAAAGCAAATAAATTTTAAAAATTAAAAGAAACAAATACAGTTATGTTAGCTTCATCTTTGCAAAGTCAATAATTAAAACCAGCTACTAGTACCATTCTATCATTGACTACAAATATTTTCTACAAATGTACAGAATGTCTGATGGCATAAATTTTAGTCAAGTGTCCATTAGTGGCCTTTAATTATTTATACACCATAAATCAATTGTTTGGTCTTTAACAAGTAGGTCAGAAAATGGAAGAAAGTCCCCCTTAGGGGCATAAATCCCTGAACTGCCCCATAATGATGAAGAATTAATGCTTAAATGCTAATCTAGGAATGCAAAATATCTTATATCGGGTGCTGATTTAAACCTGGATGAGTGACTTTCTCCCAAATTATTCTTTCCTGTCTATATTATTCAATTAACTATTATAAGGTTATATACGGTTTCTGTTATTACATAAGTCCAGATGTTATGTAGATCTCAAAATACGAACAAATGCAAAGTAGTTAAGGAACTGCTGTAATATAACATTCAGTAACTTTTACATGAATGTCACATTCAGTAACTTTCATATCAATTTCAAATCTAAAAATACAAACAAAACTGAATTCAGGGCATTAATTTTGAGACTCAGTATTCTTAAGTCATATTTAGATTTGGATAAAAAGGAATCAAAACATGGAGAAATTACATTGTAAACACAGTAATAAAGTCTAACTACAGTCATCCATGTAATCAGAACATCAGAAACAAAAATAAACATACTGGTGGGTGTTTGGCATCGCAATTAACATAGCAGCTGAGATGAATGCAGCCCAAAAGAGTGCCTAGGTTCAAATCCTGGTCCCACTCCCAATCCCAGCTTCCTGCTAATGTGCAACCTGGGAGGCAACAGGTGATGGCTCAGGTAACTGGGTCTTTGCCACTCATGTGGCTCAAGTGGTTTAGTTTTGGGACCCTGGCTTCCACCCAGCACAGCCCCAGTTGTTGTGGGCATTTAGGGAGTAAACCAATGAATGAAAGCTCATTTGCTCACCTCTCTCCACCCCAATCTGCATTCCAGATAAAATGAAAATAGAGCTCTTTTTTTTTTTTTTTTAAGAAACAAAGCCAAAAAGCACCTCTGTCTAAATTAAAGTATGCTTTAAGTAGGACCTCTTTAGCTGAATTAATTTATATTTAACTTGTTGTAAGTTAAATATAGATAGAGCACGTGTGAAAAACAGTAAATATGCTGCATGAGGTATTTAATATGTTTACAAAGTAAGAGGAGGTTTTGTTCATTAAGAAGTTAATCAGAGCAGAATGTTTGTGTTCCTCCAAATTCCCAAGTCTAAGTCCTAACTGACCATCTGATGGTATCTGAAGGCAGGCTCTTGGGAAAGTAATTATCCTCATGATTAGACTGCTGCCCTTATAAACGGGAAGACAGAACCATCTCTTTCCAGATGCACTTGCTAAGGAAAGCCCAGGTAAAGACACAGCAAGTAAATCTACAAGCCAGGAAGTGTGCCCTCATCAGAAACCACACCTATAGGCACCTTAACTTTGGACTTCCCAGGCTGCAGAGCGGTGAGAACTAAACTGTTCTATAAGCCACCAGGTTGGGCGTCCTCACAAACTCCATGGAAAATGTGCATTCTGGAAAAACTATGCAAAGATTTCAGGACTTTCTGCACCAAGGTAAACTTTTTATTTACTTATTTTAACCTTCACTTGAAAGGCAGGGGGACAAAGCCTCAGAGACAGAAAGTGGGAGAGATCTTCCATCTGTTGGTTCATACCCTAAATGCCCACAGCAATCAGGGCTGGACCAGGCCAAGGCCAGGAGCCCAGAACTCACTCCAGATGTTTTAAGTCCATTTTTCCCATGAACTCTTCCAAGTCACCTCATGTATGGTATTTGTTTTAAGCAGCTGAAATAGACGAAGACAGGAGTCAATAACATGACTAAGGAATGTTTTGCTAAGAACTTCTGCATCTTCAAACCTTTTTAAAACAGAAAAAGACATTGCAAGCTGTCCACAGACATTGATGAGCTTCTCCGAGAAACCTTCTCTGCTTCGGGTTTGTAGTTAACCCTAACTGGGTAAGGAGGGCTTCTGTTGATTTTTCAGAAAAGCAGCAAAGCTTTCTCACCTAGCACACGCTAACGGCAGCAATCAACACCACTACTGGGAAAACACAACACAGCCTTTGAAAACCTGGAAAGTCACTCTACCAGTTCCTATTCTGAGTCATTCCAATAGCAGGTATTTCTGCATTATTGATGAGAAGCAATCAAATCATTCTTGTTAAAATTGATAGCTTTCTTCATTAAGTATTTAAATTAAGATGGCTCAAACATATATTGATATCCATAAATACAAGAGTATGGAAATGGGTTCAGCCTTTGAAAAAAAAAAAAAAAGAGAGAGAGAGAGACCCCAGAATAATAACTTCCAGAGGTCAGATCTGCCAACATGATGATAATGTGTGCTATGATGGGGATGGAGAGGGACCAAGCCCTGGGTGACACAGAAGGGACATTCTTTCTTGCTCTATTGCCATCATAATGCAACGCTGCTCAGAGACCATGACAGAAGCTGCAAAACAGGGAAAGGTACTTGATGAGCTCTTGGGGCTAACTCTACCTTGTCAACTGCTACTGTCCATTCTCAACGCCACGGAGCAATGAGTCCCAGCACAGGACACTAACCGCTGCTGCAATTTAGCCTCAGCACAGACCCAGGGAAATCATATCAAAGAGTTCCAGAGTGCTGGTTTGCACATATGACACTTTTTTAAAGATCTATTTATTTATTTGAGTTATACAGAGAGAAGGACATACTGAGAGAGAGAGAAAGATCTTCCATTCACTGCTTCACTCCCCAGATGGTCGCAGTGCCCAGGTCTGGGCCAGGCCAAAGCCAGGAGTCAGGATCTTCCTCCAGGTCTCCCACACAGGTACAGGGGCCCAAATACTTGGGCCATCCCCCACTGCTTTTCCCAGGTCACTACCAGAGAACTGCATTGGAAGTGGAGCAGCTGGGACGTGAACTGGTGCCCACATGAAATGCAAGCACTGCAGGTGGCAGCTTAACCTGCTATACCACAATGGCAGCCCCAGACACACACGACATTCTTGAACATTCAGTTCAACCCCCAGCATTTTCCAGAATCAAGCTTTCTTCAGAGGCACAGCAGGCAATGTCAATCTAACAGATCTTTTTTAAAACAGGGTGACTTAGCATCTGCTAGATGTTTAGCCAAAGTCATGAAAAAGAAATTTAACATTGGCTTTGTAACAGTTGCACAGGCTAAAGGGGCATTAAAGTGTGGGAGGGTGAATGACTATTTTGGAATCTTCCTCCTCCTTTTGGGGCATTTTAACCTGATTCCTTTAGGGCTGAGACAAATGGTGAAAAAAGTCAAAACTGGCCTTGGGAGCCGGCACCGAGCCTCAATAGGCTAATCCTCCGCCTTGTGGTGCCAGCACCCCAGGTTCTAGTCCCGGTCGGGGCACCGGATTCTGTCCCGGTTGCCCCTCTTCCAGGCCAGCTCTCTGCTGTGGCCAGGGAGTGCAGTGGAGGATGGCCCAAGTCCTTGGGCCCTGCACCCCATGGGAGACCAGGAGAAGCACCTGGCTTCCGGCTTCGGATCAGTGCAGTGCGCCGGCCACAGCACACCAGCCGCAGCGGCCATTGGAGGGTGAACAAACGGCAAAAGGAAGACCTTTCTCTCTGTCTCTCTCTCTCTCTCTCTCTCACTGGCCTTGGTCCCATCTGTCCTGTTTCCAGCTTGAACCCTCCAGGCAGTCGGTGCTGTCACAGGCTCCCAGCACCTCTACCAACAGCATCCCCAGGCTTGGAAACTCCTCTCAGAAAGCAGACCCCACCACCCTTGTCCTTCCTGATGGACCTTTCCCAGCCCCTAGAAACACCTGCCTGATGAATGATGAACAAGCTGATCTCCACCACCTCAAACTGACCCACAAGCTGTGGCTGCCCTGGCTTGACAACATATGTATATCTCATAGGTGCTCAATGGGCTATATTATCATTGTAACTATTACTAAGTGCAACACAACTGCACAAGTAATATTTGCTACGGGGTTAGCACGTATCAATTTCTTTCATCCTCACAACAGCTCTCATTTAGTTTATAGACAAGGAAACTGAAGCACAGAGGTAGCAAATAATTAGCCCAAGGTCATATATGGTGGAAGTAAAAGAGGTAGGACTCAAACCCAGAGCATCTCTGCTCCTGTCAGGTACTGCCTACGGACACGTGGTGTAACTGTCAGGGGTGTCAAACGCTTGGTCTTGGACTTCAAAGCCATGCATTATGGTCGACAAGAGGAGCCCAAAACACAAGAAAGCATCAAATGATGTGAATGAGCTAAATCATGAAAGAGAAGCCACCTAGCATTGCCTAAGTAATTAACAAAAAATGTTACAAATAATAGAGATACGAGGCTGGCGCTGTGGTGTAGAGGGTATAGCGGCTGCCTGAAGCACCGGCGTCCCATATGGGCACTGGCTTGAGTCCTGGCTGCTCCACTTCTGATCCAGCTCTCTGCTCTGGCCTGGGAAAGCAGCAGAAGTTGGCCCAAATCCTTGGGCTCCTGCACCTGTGTGGGAGACCCAGATGAAGCTCCTGGCTCCTGGCTTCAGCACAGCTCCAGCCACTGCAACCAGTTGGGGAGTGAACCAGAGGATGGAAGACCTTTCTCTCTCTCTCTCTCTCTCTCTCTCTCTCTCCCTCTCTCTCCCTCTCTCTCCCTCTCTCCCTCTCTCCCTCTCTCCCTCTCCTTCTCTCTCTGTGTAACTCTAACTTTCAAGTAAATAAATAAATCTTTAAATAATAACAGAGATACTCCCAGAGTTCTGAGCATAAAGTCAATGCTTCAGACAATTATCAAGGCTATGAGGGACTTACATGAAACTTGAAAAAAGGGGAGGGTTTACCTCTAAGCAAAGATAAGTGGAAAATTAATCCAGGATCAGGGAAAAGATTTCTATTAGGGTTGAAGGGCACATGAGGCTACCAACCAGCAATAGATTACAGCAGGCCTGAGGGATGACAGAACACAGAGAATAATAGAATTATATTAAAAGTACAGACATTCATTGTTTGAAAAGCTACAGCTATAAATGTAGCACCAACCACAACAGGGCACACTCATGGTGATGTAGGCTTCCCCTGGTGAAGGCTAGGCGGTCCCTGCCCTCAGAGCCCAGTGGTGAGAGACAGGGTGAGTATAGGTGCCAGCAAAAACTGTGTGAAATGCTAACACAGAGCAGGAACAGGTAACTTTCAGTCTGGGGAGTGGGCACGACAGAGCTTGAGTGACTCACAGGAGCAGCATGCGGGGAGGTGTGGGTGGCTGACCCAGAGTGCCTTGCACACAGCACTAAGGCATGACTGAGCAGTGGATGGAAGACCGACAAAGACTGAAATCCAAGCTCTGCCTCTCCCCAGTTTTGTGGCCTTAGAAAAGCTTTTAACTTCTCAAAGTCTTAGTCTCCTCATCTACAAATTGAGGAAGAAAAAAAAACACTGTTCCAGTAGCATAGCTGTGGGCATGAAAAACCTTAATGCATGCTGAACTCTTAGCACAGTGCCTGCCCTATACTAAGAACCTGTAGGTATCACTGATGTTGACAGCAATGGGGTGCCACTGAAGGAAATGAAGCAGGAAAGTGGAGTGGCCATATCTGTATTTTTCATAGGTCATTATAGCTACAGCGTGGAAAATTCACTGCAGGGCTTTGCTACTGCAACCCCTAGTAAGCATTTCTTAACAGTTGAATTTTAATGTTACGGTCTTCTTATTGACAGGGGAACTCGAGTCTTGTGATGGTATTATTTCAGAACAAACAGTGCTTCATGAATAGCTCCTAATGCAACCTTTTATAACTTCTGGAAATACAACAGACTTATAATATCTTCCTTACTCCTTGCTCTCCTTCTCTGAGCTACCTTAGGATCTAAAGGTAATTTTATTGCTATCTTTGTATAGACCCCTTTGATCTGCCCTTGAAACAGAAATCTAGTACTTAGCATATTGTCCTTGACTCCTGTAAACTCTCAACAAATACTGGCTACTTTTGACAGACACCTGATGACAATATACATAGAAGATATGATTTAAGTTTGTGATCAGTGGTTAATTTTAGGAAGCAGAGCAGACAGAAGTCCCTGTTGCTCTCCTGGCTTTGACAAATCAGTGCTTCTCTTGGACTTCTTCTATCACAAAACTGAGATAAAAACACAAACCAAAGTCAGCTCACTCACAAAGGGGTTCTAGGACCTACATGAAATAATACATGGAAAACCATTTTGTTAGTTCAGTATGAGCATTTGGTAGTGGCTGCAGTCTTATTCCAAGGTATTAATATTTCACAATCCCTGAGCCTTCAGTAGGTGTTGTAGCATAGCAGGTTAAGCTACATCTTGAGACACCCGAATCCCACATGGGACTCTCAGTTCAAGTCCTGGCTACTCAGTCCTTCTGATCCAGCTTCCTGCTAATGCATTCTGGGAGATAGCAGGTAATGGCTGAAGTACTCAGAGCCTAGCCACCCATGAGGGAGACCTGGATGGAGTTCCGAGCTCTTGGCCTCAGCCTGGTTGAGCCCTAGCTACTGTAAGTACTTGGGAAATGAACCCACAGATGGAAAGACAGAAGATTCCTCTCTCTCCCTCCCTCCCTCTCACTCTCCCTCTCCCTTCCCCCACCTTTCTCTCTCTCTGTCATGCTCTCCCTTTCAAGTAAAGGAAAATAAACTTCAAAAGAAAAAAACCAAACAAACCCTGAGCCTTATTTTGCAATAATTATAGCAGCATTCTTCCCAAGGGAGTGCTGCAAAATTCTCTGGCACCACCCTGAACCAGACTAGAATTTTAACCATTGCTCATGAACCTGTTCATGCCCATTTCCAGGTCCACAGCCTTAAGAGTAGGGGACACTGGATCACTAGAGAGAACCCTGTAGTATCATAGACTGAAATGATAACTAAGCATCTCCAGGCAAGAAGTAACTTTTCATTTAAAATACAGCTCTGTGGAACACTGGAGTTTGTAATATCATAAATCTGGAAGAGGGGCCAGTGCTGTGGCACAGCGGGTTAAAGCCCTGGCCTGAAGCCCCGGCATCCCATATGAGCACTGGTTCTAGTCCCAGCTGCTCCTCTTCCAACTCAGCTCTCTGCTATGGCCTAGGAAAGCAGTGGAAGATGGCCCAAGTGCTTGTGTCCCTGCACCCACATGGGAGATCTAGAGGAAGCTCCTGGCTTTGGATCAGTGCAACTCCGGCTGTTGTGGCCATCTGGGGAGTGAACCAGCAGATGGAAGACCTCTTTCTCTGTCTCTACGTCTCTCTCTGTAGCTCTTTCAAATAAATAAAAATAATAAAAATAAATAAATAAATAAATCTGGAAGAAAGAATCTACAAGCCTCGCTAACATTTCCTTCAACGTGCCTGAAAAATAAAAGGAAGGAGTTCTTATGATGTTTTAAGGATGGGGGAAATAGCTTTTAACTATAAATGTAGCTTTTGCAATAAAAGCCAAGTGAATTTTTGCTTTCATTTTGTGAAAAGAAACAATGAAATGTCAATAAAAGTTTTATAATTTGGGTTCTTTATAACATATCAACCATCATGGAAGCAAATGCCTATTTATGGCTTGTAGGCTTTTGATTAAATATCATGCCAAGCCATAGTTTATAATATAAATCTGAAGCAGGCCCCAGAATCTCATTCCCTTTTACTTTTCAAATAAACCTCTTGTCTTAAAATAGTCCAAGGGGGAAGAGCAAGTAACAGTTCATATTACAGCATGTAAAAAAAAAATTAGAAAAGATATTAAATCTTGTGAATTTTTCCAACAAAAGATTCAATAAATGTTCAAGATGCAAAGCAAATCTAATTGAATTTGCTGCTGATCCAATGCATTTGTTAATAAGGAAGGATTTAAGGGGTCACAGAGCTTTTGAAAGGAGAAGCAATGTATACTCATCGTTCCCTAAGCAAACACCTGCAGTCGGGGGGTAATGGAATCACTCACTTAGGGTAACCAAACTAAAGAATATTCCTAATATTCACTGTACTTCAACTGCAGAAGCTTAGAAACCCTTTCCCTGCTAAAATAATATTACAAATACTGGGAGTTCTCAAGTTAGCTAACTAATAGAATGCAACAGATTGCAAACTTTTTAAGGGGAAATTCGTCTTGCTTTTCAATCTTTTGCTTTTTCAGCAATTCAGCTCTCCCAGGAATCACCAGCCAGAGCTTGAAGACCAAGCCTGCCCTCCCACTTTGAGCCACAGCAGGTGGCATGGGAGCACCAGCCACTGGTGGCCTCCAGGGCAACGGTTCCAACCTGCCAGAACCATGGAGTAACTGCCAAAGGTCTCTGAAAGCCATAAATAAATGTAACACACATATACATTTTCCTTGTCTTCACAGATACAAGGCTACTTGAAAAAGTTCATGGAAAATGAAAATAATCATGTTTCTTTTGGAGCAAAATATTTTTGAAGTTCATGCATATTTTTTTCAGAATGTGCCCTTTTCACAAACCTTTTGAAGACATATTCATATTAGTTTTCAATCATCATGCTTTTCTCAGATAACAGACTGAAACTATGATCATGTGAGAGAGTGGGAAACCTACTAGCATTGTAATGGTGTCTACAAACTGTTTACTGATTCTAGGGCAGGTAACAAGTTGGAGAGGAGAGGAAAGAGGAAGGAAAAACCTAATCAGAAACATCCCAGACCACAGCAAAATTAGGAGCCCCCAAGAGTTAACACCATTTGAAAGCCATCTAGACAATATTATCAAATCATTTACTATTTTAATGAATACAAATTTGTTTCTTTGCCAAGATACTCACACAGAAAATCATAGATTATCCTTTCAAAGCATGAAACAAAAGATTTTGAAAAGGCTTGTGCTGAAATCAGTTATTTGCTAAAGGTTTTACAAAAGATTTTGCTCAATAAATTATAGCTTATTATACTACAGAAGCAATTTATACAGAATGTACATTAGGTTTTAAAAAACACAAATTACTACCCAATTTGAATGGTTTCTGGATTGTTTAAGTCTATATGAATCCCTGTTTCGTATGCAGAAACATAGTTTTTTTGAAATCTTTTTAGTGAAGGACTGACATAGGTAAATACAATGAGTTCAGTACTATGGGTCTAAGACATTCAAATACTAGAACAGAAAACCAGACTGTGGAAAAATAAGAATTATAATGAGAAAAAAAACCCACAATGCCAGGTATCATCAACATAATACTAGGTGACAGCTATAGCATTATATGTAATGGGCCTTAACCAATGTCTGTTCAATAAAAGGATATGATTTGTCAATTCTGAGACTATTAGACACTGAGGAAGTTAACAGGGTTAATGAAAACACAACGTCTGCATAAAACAACGTATCTTAAACAGAAATTTATAGCGGCTTCCAGGGGCAGGCATTTCACACAGTAGTTAAGATGACACTTGGGACACCTGCACCCCGTATCCAAGTGCCTTGGTTTGAGTCCTGGGTCCACGTCCAATTCCAGCTTCCTGCTAATGTGCATTCTGGAAAACAACAGGTTATGGCTTAAGTGGTTGGGTCCCTGACACCCACTAGGGACACCTGGCCTGATTTCCAGACTACTGGCTTCAGCAAATGCAGGCATTTGCTGAATTCAGCTCCAAGGGCTGGAAGATCTCTCTCTCTTTCAAATAAATTTTAAAATAAATTAATAAAAATTTTAAAAATACAAGTTCTTCTTGCTCAGATATATTTTTTATGAGATTATATTTAGACAAGAATACAGATCTCAAGATTTAAAATACATTTTCCTATAGACATGCATCTAAATTCAACAGTTCTTACTTATATTCCCTAAGTGGACTGTAGTCTAAAAGAATAATATATATCTTTAGCACATTCCATTACACATAATCTAAAATTGATTAATTTCCTTATACTGTTAGGATTCTGATAAATTTAGAGCCATCATATGCTGTCAATTCTAATGTCATAATTACTCTCTATTCCCCAGTCCATTAAAGAAAAGGGATACTTTAACAAACATGTCCTACCAATCCTTTTAAAAATGAAAATATTCAATGCAGGGAGCATGAGGATTGAAAGACATTCTCATTCACCAGAGCTGAAGTATAAGCTTTCTAGAAAGCAAAGATTTAAGTGCAACGATGTTTATTGCAGCAGTTTTCATAGTAACTGAAACTGAAATAAATAAGCAATTAGTAACAGGGTCAGTTAAACAAATCATCTATATCATGGGAAACAGAACTTGCACAGGAAAAAGCACTATACTAAGTAGGGGAAAAAAGGACATAAATTTCTACGTATAGTAAGAGTTCATATTTGCAAATCTATGTACCTCACACAAAATGTATTTCAGAGAAAGACTTGAGGAAAATAATACCAAAATGTTACTAGGCTTATCTTTGTGAAGCAAAATTAAAAGGTACTCTTTCTCTTATGTTTGGCTGGATTTTTCTTCAATGAACATTCATCACTTTTAAAATACACACTTCAGACATTGTATTAAACACAGGACAGGGGCTGCTGCCTGCAAGGCCAGCATCCCATGTCAGAGCACCAATTTGAGTCCTGGCTGCCAGGCTTCCAATCCAGCTCCTGGCTAACAGGCCTGGGAAGGCAGCAGAACACGACCCAGCTCTGTCACCTACATGAAGCTCTGGGCTCCTGAATTCAGCCTGACACAGCCCCGGCTGTTGTGGTCATTTGTATAGTGAACCAGCAGATAGATGGAAGACCAACCTCCACCCCTGTTCCCCATCACTCTGCCTTTCAAATAAATAAATCATTAAAAACAAATGAATGAAAACAGGACCTTCAAAGGCACTTAGAAGGTTAACAGAAAATGCTTCTTGTGGCGCAAAACTTTGAAATCCATGCATATGTGGAGTGTTAAAAAAGTTAATGTAAAAATGAGGATTTTTTTAAAAAACTATCTCTATGGATTTCAAGCTTTTTTGGCACCAAAATACAAGTATCAGTTCCACTTTTTCCTGAATATCTTTAAGTCCTCTTGACTTGTGTAACAACTGGAAGCCCTTGATCCTGGAGTTCCTGCAAGATCACAGTCGCCAGGTGGAAGCCTGATAATCCCAGTGCCTTGTGCTCCCCAAGTGTGGAAAGGCTGGAGACAAGGGCTTTGAGACACCTTGGGTTATTGTACCTTTAACAGGGAGCCTCAGCATATAGAAAATAAATGTCAAATGTGTGTCGTGCTTACTCTTCTGAAAGTATGAAAATGTCTTTCATGTATAGCCCCTCATAAAGGCAGATTGGGGGCTCATTTGTTCACTTACTACAATTCTGCAGACATCACTCTGAAGCAGAAGTAAGGTGGCACTCCACAATAGGTGAAGCGGTCTGAGTCTACAGGATCATCACGTTCAGCCAGAACAGCGCATCTCTCCCGAGCCCCAGAGAGCACACATGTCACTCTGCATGTTTCTGCTCTATGTGTGCATGCAGAGGCTTTATGCTTTGCTCTGTAGGAGAGAAACCTTACTTAACTTGGGTCCAAGTGTGTGATACCTCAACCTCATGCCTAAAAGTACCTAGAGCAATTATAAGAGGATTCACAACCCGGTTCATAGGGACCCACTGGTGCCACTGTTCTGGGGCCCCAGTTTCTCCAGGAGTCCTGGCTTCTCGGGGCCATATCAGCCCACCCTACGGGTCAGTGCAGAGGAGTCATGGTATGTGGGTGTGTTGGTTGATCAGGGCTCACGCTGAGCTGGCTGTGCAGAAAGCAGAGGGCACCTGACCGTGGAGTGCAGCTCTTTCTACGGAACCCCACAAGGCAGCTAACTACCAGTGCAGACTCATTACTCACTTTCCTTTGGCACAACCAACCCACAAATCAGGCTTGGTCAGGCAGCACCAGTTCCTCTTTCTAGTTCTCCTTTTTTATCCTCCACGAAGGCACATCAGAGCTCCCTGAGGCCACTGCTGACTCACAGCTCCCCGTCTCTCCATCTCTCCAGGCCCACTTCAGGTCTGGGATCAAAGCTCTTCCAAATGTTTTGGACTTTCCTGTTTTCTATGAGCAGAATGTTCCCCAGCTGTGTCACCCATTCTCAGCATAGCCCTGCACAGCTCCTGACTATGGTTTTTCTAACCTCCAGAATGTCTTCCACCTTTGTCCCATTCTCTCTCATTCCATTTCCTATATCCTGAAATGAGGCAGGACCATGAGCCTCTCATGGACCAGAGCTCTCATTCAGTTCCAGACTCTAACATCCCTGCAGCCCTCCGTCAGCACATCCATGGCTTAGCCACAGGTACGCTCTGTTGGACCAAGGCAGAGAGAGAATACTTTGAATACATACCACACTTGGCGTGTCCAGTTTTTCCTTTTCAACTGGGATACCACATGATGTTTCCTTTTTATGGGATACCATGTGATGTGTCAATATATGTATAATGTTCAAATCAGGGTGAATATCTATCTACTCATTTTCTCTTTATAGTGAAAACATCCATAATCTTTCCTCCTGCTCCTGCTCCTGCTCCTGCTCCCTCTCCCCCTCCCCCCCCTCCTCGTCTACCTTTTCCTCATTCTCCTTTCTCCTTCTTCTTTCTTAGGAACAGGGTAAACTATCATTATCCATTAGTTAGCTCTACTGTGTAACAGAACACTGGGTGCAGTTTTTGTTGGTGCCCAGGTGAGAACATGTGCCCACTTTTTCTATAGCAGACACATATTAGCATATTCAGATAAGCCAAGGTTCAAGTGCTCCACATTTGTTACTTTTTCAATTATTTGTTTTGGTTTCCTGTTTTAGCCTCTGTACCAATACATCAAACATCTGAACAAATGACACTGATAATTTCCAATAGTTACCCAGCCAACTACCTAAATTGAGAAAACAACATTTTACCAACAGGAAACAATGTCTCCCAAGCAAAATGTATCCACAAAACAAATGTTACTGACTCCAACAATGAGGTTAAGTATTGGATACAATGTCACTCAGGGTTTAGAAAATCAGGCTGGCACAAGCCCCTCACATCCCTGGAATGCAATAAAGTCTGGTAAATGGCCACAGATGGCTAATGTTGAGTAATTAACCATGGTTTGAGACCTGGCTGCTCTACTTCTGACCCAGCTCTCTGCTATGGTCTGGGAAAGCAGTGTAAGATGGCCCAAATGCTTGGGCCCCTGAACCCACATGGGAGACCCAGAAGCAGCTCCTGGTTCCTGTCTCCAGATCAGTCCAGGTCTGGCCACTGTAGCTATCTGGGGAGTGAACCAGCAGATGGAACATCTCTCTCTCTCTCTCTCTCTCTCTCTGCCTCTCTGTAACTCTGCCTTTCAAATAAATAAATAAACCTTAAAAAAAAAAAAAAAAGACATCACTTGGCACGCCTGCAACCCACAGTGGAGGATCTGCTTTGGAGTTCTGGCTGTGCTGTGGATCTCAGCTTCCTGCTGATTCCCAGTCTGGGAGGCAGTAGGTGAATAGTTCCAGTACGTAGGTCCCTGCCACCCAAGTGGGAGATCTGCACTGAGTTCTGGGTTCCTGGCTTCAGCCTGACTAGCCTGGGAAGGGAATCAGCAAACGGAAGGTCTTTATACCTCTCTTTCTCCCTCCGTCTCTCTCTCATATAAAATGAAAATAATTTAAAATTTTAAGAGTCAAAAATAAAAAATAATTTTATGACTACTCAGGATTACCTTTATTACATTTATCATGAACCATGATTACTCAGATTTCCTTCATGCATGTATTTTTGATTTTTTTTTTTTGACAGGCAGAGTGGATAGTGAGAGAGAGAGAGAGAGAGAGAGAGAGAAAGGTCTTCCTTTTGCTGTTGGTTCACCCTCCAATGGCCGCCACGGCTGGCACACTGTGGTGATCCAAAGGCAGGAGCCAGGTGCTTCTTCTGGTCTCCCATGGGGTGCAGGGTCCAAGCACTTGGACCATCCTCCACTGCCTTCCCAGGCCACAGCAGAGAGCTGGCCTGGAAGAGGGGCAACCGGGACAGAATCTGGCACCCTGACCGGGACTAGAACCCAGTGTGCCGGCGCTGCTAGGTGGAGGATTAGCCTATTGAGCCATGGCACCGGCCCGTATTTTTGATTCTTAAAAGTTTGAATCTATTTGGCTCTGTGTTTCTAAGTCTGAGAAAGGAAATGAATTGACTTTCAAGGATTCTGAATAGCAATTTCTGCTAATTTTACTGGGCAGAATTGTGGGGGGTCCCAATATTAATACAGTAGACTATATTAACTTGCTGCTAAAATTGCTGCTAGACAAATTTCACCTGAAGTCACCCAGAGTGCCACAATTTCATGAGCTGATACAGCAGGTAAATTGATTTCTCTTACTCCTACCTTCTCTACCAGTTTGTTCGGGAGAAAAGAACCACACACCTAAGGACAGCATCTACTGCCAAGACCAGGAAGAAAGAGATTCTGTCACCCTAGCCTAGCTGGTAGACTGCTGTATGCACCAAACCACTTGTGGTAGGGAAGAAAGTTGGGGGGGTTGTAGAACATGCTATGGTTACTGTTAGAAAAGGTAAAAACCAGTCATCTACAGACTCCTGGTTCTTTGCCTCCACACTGCCTCCTTCAGTTCCCAGAATGCCATCCTTCTCTTAGACCTCCAGAAGTCTCATTTCTCTTTCCTATCCACATTACACAGTTTAGGCACATTCAATTTTCTCTTATTCGGATTTTTATAAAGCGAATTAATTCTATTCTTTTTTCTCCTTTCTAGTTTATATAAAAGTATCCTTGTTCCAAAAAAAAATTTAACCCCATGCATAACTTTATAAGATAGAAAGTAAAACACCATCTTATCTCTACCCCAATGCCACCACTTTAAGGTAGCAATTGTCAACAGTTTGGGGACAAGCAGATATGCATGTGCCTGTGTGCAGGGTTAAGTTTTGTATATAAAGCTTGTCTTTTTCACTTGCTATATCTTGATTTTCCCCAAGCCAGTGCACCAAAGCTGCTGACATTTTATTGCATTTCTCCTTTTCCATACGAGACTGCTTAATCAAAATTTACTATCAAAAGAAATAAAACAGAAAACCTATCAGCCTAATACCAAATGCGTCTTTGGTGGTATCAGTTTGGGTTGTTTTTTGTTTGTTTTTAGAGCTTTCAACTTAAAAATGGTGAAAACAAACAGGTAAACATGCATGCCTTCATGCACTATGCATATAGCTATCCTAGGTGGAAAAATGTGAGCATATGTAAGATATGTATGTCGGAATGAAGTTCATGTTCAAAGGCAAGAAGTGAAGGAAAGCAACTGCGCAGGGTCCTGAGTAGGGAGGGGCACCACGTGGAAATTTCCTGGCGTCAGACACGGGGACAAATAGAACTCCACCTGGTACTGCGTGTGTGGTCAGTGTAAGCGGCACAACCTTTCATGAACGACATTAGGGGCAGAGATTCAGAAACTGTTTTAGATGATGTCTTCCACACAGCTAGTGCTCAAAAAATGCCACTCAATAATCCAGACAGCGGATGGAATGGAATGGGTGATTCAGTATCCACACTGTCAAATACCAGCAAGCCTGGTATTTCCATCTGCCTCCATGTTTTCATACCTATTTGCAGAGACACACAAAGTGTCTTAGAAATACATTACTGTATGCATGCTTAGTAGCTCTAATGCATTACTGAAACACAATCCTTCCTCTCCAGCTCCCCCAGAGTACCTGGCACTGGGCTCAATAACAATGTCCCAGCCATCTCCTAAACAACCCTAAATTTTACTTACAACTTGTGATCAATAAAAGCTGGATAACTACCATGAAAACAGTTGCAAATGTCCTCCACAAAGGGAAAATGTCAAAAGCCAAGCTTCCCAATGACAGGAACCCCCTCCTCTCCTTTTACTTAACAAGGCCATCAATGATGCATACACCTTTAGCTGGCTGGTGCCCATGGCTTGGAGAAGAGACGTTCTGCCAACGCCAGGAACCTACCAAAAACACATCTCCTTTTACCACATGCTGTTGTGGTCACTCACCTATGCTGAAGAATTAGACTGCCGCAAAATCACAGACTTCTGGGAGAACACGTGGCCATTTTACTATGCAATCCTCTTCCTTCTACGCGGGAGCAAACTGGAGCTCAGGCAGATGAGGTATGCCCAAGGACACACAACAGCTCCTACTGAGAACCCGCTGGGGTTAGTACCTCAACTCTCTATGATCCTTTCCTACGGCTATCAGGCAAGGTATTCTATGTTCCAATAGTTCTATACCGTGCTTATTAAATATTCTGAGATGAAAGGCGATGTCTGTGGTTTTTGAATGTGTGTAGGAGGCAAGATGCACCGTGTACCGATCGACCTTGAGAATAATTAATCCACCTGTCTGTCCACGTGGGGAGACTATAAATGGGGGGGGGGGGGTTGCGTTTTAATTTTTTTTTTTTAACCTAAACTGACAGAAATCAATCAACAGGACCCAGGGCTAGCAGCCTTCATTACCATGCCCCACAGGGCTGCAGTGACCCAAGCTGAAGTAAAGAAGCACCAGGTGCGGGAATCTCCCGGGACGGCAGCGGGCAGGGAAGTCACCTGAGGAGGCAGACCGAGCCGATGTCCTCCTCCTGCCACACAGGAGGCCACGTTCTCGTCCCTGCGGCTGCTGGGGGCTCGCGTCTCGCCCTTCCTCCCGGGGATGTTTATGGCAAGGGCGTGAGGGAGGCTCGGCCGCGAAGGGCCTGGCCCTTGGGGGGCCCACCCCTCGTCCTCATCCCGGCGAGCAGCTGCCGGCGCCCGGCGAGAGCTCTCTCTGGGCAGCTCCTTTGTTTTCCCGACTCCAATTACGTTTGCGGAAGTGCTGCCAGCGCCCGGGGGCGCCCGCGGCAGCCTCCCCCTTGCACCCCGCAAAGATGACACCCGCTCCCGCAGCCGTGAGAAGGCCGAAGTCGGCTGGCGAACGAGTGAGGCCGGCGGCGGAGACACCCAGCCGCCCTCCCCGGGGACGCCCTCCCCGGGGCCCCCCTCCCCCGGCAGCAGGTGCGCGCCGCCCGCGGGGGCTCCCCGCCCGCGCACGCGGGGCCCGGCCTCCGCTGGGGGCCGGGGCGGGGCTGCCGGGCCGCCCCCTCCTCGCGCGCCAGCCCGCCCGCTCGACTCACCTGCGGCAGCGGCGGCGGCGGCGCTCAGCTGCGCGGGGAGCCGGGAGCCCTCTCCCCCCGGCGCGGGGCGGCGGCTCGCGGCGCCGGGGCGGCGGCTGTCGAAGCGGCGCGCACCATCTCGGGCCGGGTCTCTGGTTCCTGGGGGCTGTGACGGGAGGGGCGCGGCGGAGGGATGCGGGCAGGGCGGGGCGACCGGGAGCCTCGGGCCCCGCACCCGCTGCCGCCACCGTCTCTCCTCCCCCTCCTCCTCCTCCTCCCTGGGCTGGGCCTCCCCGTCGCTGCCGCGCTCACCACCGGCTGGACCCGTTTCTGGGCTGGGCGCCGAGGACCGGCCGCCAGGTGCAGCGCTCCGCCTCCTGCGGCGGCGGATGCGTCGGCCGCCCCCTCCCGGCCTCGCGCCCGCCCCCGAGCCCCGCGGGACCCCTGGCCTCAGACCCGCTGAGAAGGCGCCGCGGGGCAGTGGGCAGCCGCGGCGGGGCGCACCCCGCGCCGCACACGCGCGCACTCCGGCTCCAGGCCCCCCACCCCACCCCCGGGCAAATGATGCCGGCCGGGCGCAGGGGCGCGCGTTGGCGGCCGCGGGGCTGAGGCTGCTGGCTGGCAGTCATTTAATGAGCGCTTCTTCAGTGCCAGGCCCGGCGCTCGCGCTGGGCGTGCGTCCTCTCGGGTTTCTGGGCGCGGCCCGGTGGACTGACTGTCCTCACACAACCCGGAGGGAGGAACTGGGCCCGGAACCGGAGGCAGACGGCCGGCGACAGGTACGCTGAGGCCGAAGCGCCGGTGGGTAGGAGGGCGCCCTGCCCCGTATGACACTGCGGATGTCATGAAAGTGGTCTTTCTGGTTAAAGGCGCACAGGGTGGCGAGAGTGAGGTGGGTTGTAAACGGTGCTCCTTTCAGTGCCTGTCACGGGCCCTGGGAGGTGCCAGATCCTGTTCTCAAGGAGATTATGGTCTCGTCTGACAACACCCATAGTGGCAGGATGGTAGCTGACCTATGTGAGCATGCGCCGTGTTAAGTGTTGTTGAAGCCTTGTGGTAATCCTCTGGGTATGGATAATGATACTCCCATTTTACAGCTGACAAAATCGAGGCTGCGAGGTAACGTAACCTAGTCGAAGTTAGTTTTACTAACAGGAAAAGAGAGAAAAGGCATTTTTTTCTTTCTAGGCTTTACGGTCTTCCCAGTAAAATCATACGGATGAGTTTATAGGCCTTAAAGCTTCAGAATTTGGATTCCCCCTTTTGCAGGAATAAAACAAATAGAAATTTGCTAGGGTCCCTTGCAGAGCTTACACGGGTCCTGAAGCTTAAGCTCCATGTGCCTAGGTAAATGCCCTTGCAATACTGACACATAGAAGCAAAAACAGTGCCAGGCAATAGTGCTGGGATTTAAGGAGAAGTGATTCCATGGTGGCCGTGGGCTCAGAGGGGGACACACTGCACTCAGGTGTGGCCTGGAGACAGCTGCTTCCTACTGCATTATTTGAGCTGAATGCATTCAAAGTGCTGAGTCCATAGTTGTCAGGATAGACGCGTCTTTCTTCTTTTCTTTCCAGCTATTAAAAAGGAACCATTCTTCTGAAGAAGTAGAAAGGAGCAGACTGCGGATCCAACCTGGTTCAGGTTCTCTCCAGCTTGTGGAAGGACAGGGAGGAGCAGAAAGAACCTGGAGAAAGGCAAGGTTAGTTCTCAACCTGTGAAGGCACTTCTGCACTGGACAATGAAGCCAAAACGCCCCAGAGGTTAGCTAGTGTTCCTGTCTCATGTAGTTCAGCGCAGCCTCAAGGGTCAGCATAGGACAAAGCATTGTTTTAACAGGCCTTGTTAGGGCAAGATTTTTTCCCAGATAGCCACATCCTTTTTTTTTTTTTTAAGATTTATTTTTATTTATTTGAAAGAGTTACAGAGAGAGTCTTCCACTGGTTCAATCCCCAGATGGCCACACTGGTTGGAGCTGCACTGATCCAAAGTCAGGAGCCAGGAGCTGCTTCTGAGTCATGTGGGTGCAGAGGCCCAAGGACGTGGGCCATCTTTACTGCTTTCCCAGGCCATAGCAGAGAGCTGGATCAGAAGACATGCCGGCACTTCAGGCTGGGCATTAACCTGCTGCACAACAGTGCCAGCCCCACATCCTCACATACGGTTTCTGAACATATGTACTATGTCATTGCTCCAACTTACATGCATGCTAAATACTATCATAAACTTGTCTTAATTTTTAAAATACAAAAGCAATCAGAGTAACTTAGGAAAAGATACAGATATGCGTGACAAAAAAGTGACCTGTAACTCCTCCCCTACCTGCCTACCTTTGTGAGTTAGTCAGTGGGTGTGGTGTGGGAAATTGGCTTTAAGTCAGGCCCCCTCAGAGGTTAATTGCCCAGAAATCCTCAAAGACAAAATTAAGATGTTGAAATCACATGACTTAATGGAGCAATCTTAAAAGCACAGTAATAAGCCAGGGAAAGAGGCTAGGTTAACACATAGGAGAGTGTACAAGCAGGTGGTATATTTTACAAAACATACACAAATTCTCTTTCTCCCTCCCCCACTTCTTCCCTTCCTCCCTCTCTACCCTGCTGATGGTATAGTTACAAGGACCAGAGTTGAGATTGAACAGGGGATGTTTGCAGCCAGAGTGCCTGGTGCCTGAGCTAAGACATATAAAGTTACTTTAGAACATTCATGGAAAAATAGGATTAAAGAAAATTTGTTTCAGCGCAAAAAAAATTGAAATCCCTCCTTTTCATAACAAATTTCCATGAACTTTTTGAAGCCCTCTCATACTTGCTCTGTGTCAGAAGACGTGATTTGAGGTCAGCAATTAGCCTTAGTAGCTATTGATATTATCTGTATTTCTCACGTGCCAGGGGATTCCAATTCAATCCCATCAAGGTGGCACGTACCAATGCCATCTCACTAGTCCCAGTGATCAATTTCTGTTCACAATTGATCATAATGATAGACTAAGAGTCAAAGGGATCACATAAACAAGACTAGTGTCTGCAAATACTAACTGATAGAATAAAAAAGGAAGAGAATGATCCAACATGGGAAGCAGGATACACAGCAGACTCATAGAATTGCAGATGTCCTAAACAGCACTCTGGCCTCAGAATCAGCCCTTAAGGCATGCGGATCTGGCTGAAAAGCCCATGAGACTATTTCAGGCATGGAAAGCCAAGACACTCTGGCAAAAGATCTCTGCGAGTGAGATCCCAGTGGAAAGAACAGGTCTTCAAAGAAGGAGGTACCTTTCTCTGAAGGGAGGAGAGAACTTCCACTTTGACTATGACCTTGTCCAGATATGATCAGAGTCGGCAAACTCAAAAGGCCTCCATAGCCTTGGCAACTCATGACAAGAGCCTAGGGTGATTACTGATGCCATAAACAGGAGTGTCAATTTGTTAAGTCAACAACAGGAGTCACTGTGCACTTACTCCTCATGTAGGATCTCTGTCCTTAGCGTGCTGTACATTGAGACTTAATGCTATAACTAGTACTCAAACAGTATTTTTCACTTTGTGTTTCTGTGTGGGTGCAAACTGTTGAAATCTTTACTTAATATATGCTAAATTGATCTTCTGTATATAAAGATAATTGAAAATGAATCTTGATGTGAATGGAAGGGGAGAAGGAGCAGGAGAGGGGAGGGTTGCAGGTGGGAGGGAAGTTATGGGGGGGGGGAGCCAATGTAGTCCATAAGCTGTACTTTGGAAATTTATATTCATTAAATAAAAGTTAAAAAAAGATATTATCTGTATTTCTCAGGCAGAGAACAAATATAACCTGTGTAGGTAGGTTTCACCACTGGGTGGGCATTGAAGACTTCCTGAATATTGAGTGTCTCATGTGCCTCATGAATACTTGGTGCACTAAGAATATTTGGCAGGGCAAGCATTTGACACAGCACTGATGATTACCACTTGCCCTGTTGGAGTGCCTGGGTCTCAGTCCCAGCCACACTCAGGATTCCAGTTTCTTGCTGTGCACACCCTGGGAGGCAGCAGATGAAGACTCAAGTACTTGGGTCCCTGCCACCCACATGGGAGACCTGGACTGAGATCCCAGCTCCCAGCTTCAGCCTGGCCTAGCCTCAGCTGTTGGGCAATGATCCAGGGGATGGGAGCTGCCTCGCGCTCTCTCTGCCTTTTAATTAAATTCAATAAATAAATACATTTTTGAAAAAATATTTGGTGCTTACTTGATTCATCTAACCCTTCTTCTCTGTGTCCAGGTCATATATGCACTGCTCATTTTTCTCACAAACTGCTGGCCTCCACTTTAGTTTCATGAACTATTTTCCTTACATCATTTGTTTCTCTTATTCATTTTGGCAAAGCTGTTTTTTCTTGAATAAGGAAACAAACACATTAAAGTGTGTAATAACTCTAACAAAAATATCTAATACATAGTATTAACCATATGCCAGGATGGCTCAAAGCACATTAAAAATATTTATTCACTCTAAAAAAAGGAGGGTGGTGGTGCTGTGGCATAGTGAACTAAGCTTCCTCCTGTGGCACCTGAATCCCATATGGGCCCAGTTCAAGTCCTGGCTGCTTCTCTTCTAATCCAGCTCTCTGCTATGGCCTTGGAAAGCATAGAAGATGGCCCAAGTGTCTGGGCCCCTGCCCCGGCATGGGAGACCAGGAAGAAGCTCCTGGCTTCAGATCGGCTCAGCTCCAGCCAATGTGACCATCTAGCGAGTGAACCAGCAGATGGAAGACCTTTCTCTCTGTCTCTCTCTCTCTCTGTAACTCCGCATCTCAAATAAATAAATAAATAAAATCTTTAAAAAAGAAATTTTTTCACATAGTGCTCACAACAGTCACTTACAAGTAGGTGCTGCTATTCTTTCATTTTACAAATGAGAAAACAAACTGGTGTGCATAAAAATGAGACAGTATGGTCAGGATAATACCACAAGTTAAGTATAGAATCTGCACTGGGACCTAGTCTGACTTCTGTGGTCTGACTGTTAACCACTCCTTCTTCTTCTTGCATATTTAAATGCCTACAAAAATGCATGTTCACATCCAGAGGCTTGGAGATTTTATTTTTATGCAAATAGTATCAACCACCTCTTTCACCTCCTCTGACCTCTGTGACCCACAAGCCTTTGGTTTTCCTCTTGACCATTCCCCTTGGTGTGCTTGGGTTTTCATTTTCCTTAGGATTTGTTCCAAGCCTTTTTTTCTATTTTTTTCTCTGAGTGCTCTCACTCCCTTGACTTCCAACTCCCTCCAACTCCCATCTCTCTGGGGCAACTTCTCTCACAAGTGCCAGATCTATACGGCCAATTGTTGAGTGGGCTGTGTCCTAGAAACCCCACCTCAGTACTTCATTATCTTCTGCTCCTCCCTTGCTCACTCTGGCTTTCTAAACTTCCATCCACCCAGCTGTCCAAGCCTTTATGTTCAGTGCCCCCTTTCCCCAGTGTGTTTCCTATTGCTGCTACAACAAGGCTCTAGAAACTTAGTGGACTTTTATCATATTACAATCCTGGAAGTTGGAAGTCCAGAATGGGTTTGTTGGGCTAACCTCAAGGCACCTGCAGGACTGCATTCTTTCTGTAGACTCTGGTGGAGAATGTTTGCTTGACTTTCCTGCTTCTAGAAGCTGCTCTTATTTCTTGGCTCCTGATCCCTTCCTCTGACTGCAGAGTGCACCACTCTCACCTCTGCTTCAGTCTTCACGTCGCCCCTTTTACTGTGACCCTCATGACTACACTGGGCTCAGCAATCTAGGTTCATTTCCTTTTGAGAGCCTTGACTTAATCACACCTGTGAAATACCCTTTGTCTTTTTTTTTTTTTTTTTGAGCTTTATTTATTTATTTGAAAGACAGAGTTACAGCAGCAGAGAGAGACAGAGAGGTCTTTTTTTTTTTTTTGAGCTTTATTTATTTATTTGAAAGACAGAGTTACAGAGGCAGAGAGAGACAGAGAGGTCTTCCATCTGCTGGTTTACTCCCCAGATGGCCACAATGGCCAGAGCTGCACCAATCCAAAGTTAGGAGCCAGGAGCCAGGAGCTTCTTCCAGGTCTCCCACACAGATGCAGGGTCTCAAACACTTGGAACATCTGCTGCTGCTTTCCATAGGCCATAGCAGAGAGCTAGATCAGAAGCAGAGCAGTTGGTATACCAGCAGTGCCCATATGGGATTCCAGCACTGCAGGTGGTGGCTTTACCAGCTACACCACAGTGCCATATCCAACTCCCCTTTGTCTTGAAAAGTAGAATATCCATAGGTTCCTGGAATTAGGACGTGGGCATTAATGGAGGGTCATGACTCTACAATACCCATTTTACTGCCAAACTCTCTTAACTCCACCTTTTGAAATATCTCTGGAATCTGCCCTCTTCTCTCCATCTCTGTATTGTCTGAATTTGGGGGATTATCTCTCCTCCTCTGTACATGACAACTATCAGTGTTCTCTCATCCATTGAATTTTCCATTTTACAACCAAAGTAATCTTTCAAAACATCTGACCATAAAATTTCTTCACAGTGCCTCGGGATTGTATAATACCACATTAGACTCCCCAAGAGTGCTACCTGCAGACCTTGTTCATCTGCTTAAAACTCATCCAAAGAAATCCCACGGTCCAGTAGTCAAATAGTTAGATAATTTCTGTTCTGTGTAACAGCCCATAGGTAGATGCATGGATTCCATCTCTGATCCAGGGTGAATGTTTGGGTGTTACCATTCACAGCACATGGGATGTGGAGAGTATAAACCCAGTCACTCAAGGGAAGTCCTAGCAGGTGCATATGTGACATCCATTCACATCCCATTGGCTGAAACATAGTCTCGTGTCACATCTGGGTGCACAGGAGGGGGACATTGTCTTTCATGGAGCTACTAGATGGCCAGATAAATTCTATTACTTTACAGGAAGGGTTTGAGGAATTAAATAGCAGTTCTCAACTGGAAAAAATTCTGCCGGAGGACTATGATTTAGCATCAAGGATAAGGAAGGCCTCAGGAGGAAGTAATATTAAACTGAGACATAAAGCATAAGTAGAAGATGGCCAGGCAGAGAGTTCTGGAAAGATCTTTCCCACAGAAGGAGCAACCTTGAGGCAGGAAGGAGCGAGAGAGAGCTGTGCTTTACGTGTGTAAAGTTCCTCAAAGGCCCATGTGTTAAAGGCCTGGGACCCAGAGATTGATGTTAGTGACACTAAGAGGGTGGAAGCTTGGTTTCAGGACAGTGTTTAGAGGTAGGGCCTTTGGGAAGTGTTCAGATTGCATTGGGTGGTTGAGATGGAACTCCTGTGACTGAATCCTCGTGGTTTGTAAGAGATCGCCTAGACATGGATGGGTGTGTGTGCTCCCTCTCGCTAGGTGATGCTCTCTGCCAGCAGGGAAACTTTCACCAGAGGCAGAACCAATGGACTTGGACTGCGAACCTCCAAAACCATGAGCCAAAGTAAGCCCCTTTTCCTTCATAAGTAGTTTGTGTTGGGCATTTCACTGTAGTGACTCACACACCCAGACGCTTGTGACTAGAACAGTACCAGCAGTGAGCTAAGGGGAATTGTCAAGAGATGGATGTACAGACATAGGCAGAAACTGGGTCAGGCAGACACCTGTAGGTTGTATTGAATGCTTTGAATTTTCAGCTTGAAATCTATGCAGGGTGCAGCATCATGGCACAGCAGGTTAAGTCATTGCCTGCGATACCAGCATCCCATTAGAGCATGGGTTTGAGTTCCAGCTGCTCTACTTGTAGTCCTTCCAATCCAGTTCCCTGCTATTGTGCCTGGGGAAGCAGAAAAAGATGACTCAAGTGCTTGGGCCCCTGCCACCCATGTGGGAGACCCAGATGAAGCTCCTGGCTTCAGCCTGGTCCACCTCCTACTATTGCAACCATTTGGAGAGTGAATCAGTGGATGAAAGAGGTCTGTGTATGTGTGTGCCCCTTTTTTCTCTGTAACTCTGCCTTTCAAATAAATAAATCCTTTTGAAAAAAAAAATTCAATGCAGTCCACTGAAGGATGTTTAGGAAATCTGATTTGTGCATTTAGAAGACCACTATGGCTGCTATGTGGACAGTGGCAAGGTGAGGGCAGGTGTGGAAGTGAGGCGTGGCTGAAAGGTAGCCAGCAGTAAGCCATGGTTAACAGAGGCTTGGACCACGGGGGTGGCAGTGGGAGAGAAGTGGATGGATTTGGGAGACGGCTTCTGGAAGTGTACCAGCACACTCAGTGATATGTTGGACGTGGGTGGCAAGGGAAAGGAGGTGTTGAGAATGACTCACAGGTTTCTGGCACGAACAACTGAGTGGATTGCAGTAACCTTTACTGAGCGGAGGAGGCTGTGGGAGGAGCAGGTTAGAGGGAAGAAAGGAGACGCCTGTGAAACGTCCAGGTGGAGTTGTGAAGTAGGCAATTAAATACAAGAGTCCAAAGCTCAGAAGAAAGGGCTGGACTTGGCAGTCCTCAGTGCCGAGGTGCTATGTGCAGTCGTGGGAATGGAGGGAGGCAGGGAGGGAGTGTGTTGTGAGAGCCCGGAGAAAGGCTGGCATCCACCTGCTGGTAGAGGAGGAAAAGCTAAGAAGGCTCAGTCACGAAGGTGGGAGGAAACTTGGGAGGGTGTTGTCACTGAAGCCGGGAGAAGAGCTTCTTCAAGCAGGAGTGAGTGGTTCACACCCTGCCGTGCCTCCTTCAGTCCCCGCTGAGACAATAGGTGCTCCACAGGCGCGCCTCGTGCCCCTCAGTGGCTTCGTTTTCTCTATCACTTATCAAGTGTGATGGTAATGATTTGATTGACTTCCTCGGTATCTCCTAAAACCAGCTGTGTGTTGTTCACCCACTTGTATTAGCACAGAGGACACCCCCCCCCCCGAAACAGCCTACATGTGGTATTTTGAGCAAGATCAAAGAATGTTTCTCTCTCATATTAAAGTTCAGGCAATTTGGAAGCTTAACGGTGCTGGGGGTACCTGGGTTTATGCTCTTTCAATCCTGTTCTGCCATCTTCAGTGCAAAGCTTCCTTCTCCCTACATGGCTGCTCCAACTCTTACCATGGTGTGCACATTCCAGTGCTGGGAAAAGGAAGGGGAAAGCATGTTCCATCCTTTATGAACAGGGCCAGAATCTGCTATACTGTTTAAATTCCAGTGGCAGGACCTGGTCATATGGCTATGTCCATCTGCTTAAAGGCTGAGAAATAGTCTTTAACTGAGTAGCTGGATGCGCAAATGCAAATTCTGTTGCTGTGAAAGGAGAAGAGATGAGATGGGTGCAGCTAGCAGCCCTGAAATATCGTATGCTTGTGTGAACATAGACAAAGGCACGGGAGCACAAACATCAAGTGTTTGACATGGGTCATCTCAGGAGGGAGGAGGCGGAAGGGCCATGGAAAGAGTTATAAATATTTGTTGGATAAATAGATAACAAATGGACAAAGGACAAATCCAGTGGTGCCAGTATAATGAAGTTCGTTCCTTTAGCACCCTTCTTTACTCAGTATTGGCTTGAGGGAAAAGTGGGACTTACGTTGGCCTTGAAAAATGACTTAAGATGTAAATAGAAGGTAAGAAGGCTAACTTATGTGTCTTTTTATTCTGATATCTTTTTAAATTCTCAAGTTTTCCAGGTGTATAACCATATATAAATATAAATAATGATGCCTTGGTTTCCTTTCTCATATTTGTATCTATTTTAAAAATCCGACTATTCTGAAAAAATAGTAGTCAATATTCATGGTGATCAACAGCTGCCCATTGTCCTGTTACTGTCTTTACTGTGAATGCCTCTATTACTTTCCCACTGAGTCTGAATAGACTGGCTATTGCTTTGACATAGATAATTTTCTTCATTTTGTTAATAATGTATTCTTCTATATATGGCTTAATTTCAATTAATAATAGGTGTTTTATTATCACTTTCTTCATGTATTTTCTCTTTTCATTTAAAGAGTTATTTTATTTATTTGGAGCACAGAATTACAGAGAGAGGTAGAGACAGAGAGAGAGGTAGCTTCCATCCACTGGTTCACTCCCCAAATGGCCACAATGGCTGGAGCTGAACTGATCCAAAGCCAGAAGCCAGGAGCTTCTTCCAGGTCTCCCACATGGCTGTAGGGGTGGCATTTGGGCCATCCTCTACTGATTTCCCATGCCATAGCAGAAAGCTGGATCATAGTGGAGCAACTGGGATTGGAACTGGCACCCATATGGGATGCCGGCAATGCAGGAAGAGGCTTAGCCCACTCTACCATGGTGCTTGCCCCTCTTCATGTACTTTCTAAGATTTTTTTTTCTTGTCCATTCCACCACTTCATATGGAGTTTATTGTCTTCAAATTATGGTCATCTTTAAGGACAATAAATCTATTATAGTGGGGAAGAGAGGCCCTGGAGACATAATAAAGTATGAAGTCATATCCCTTCCATCACTAGCAGGAACATGACTGGAAATAAATCAGTTATAATTAATTTAACTGTAATGGAAGGTAGCATATACTATGAATGATACACAGATTAACTTTTCAAAAAGTAACTTTAGTCACTTTCTACTCTACTTAAGAAAAATCCAGTAGATCCTTAAGGCCTAGAGCAAAAAGTACAAAATGTTTAACCACCTTCAACTACATGCTAAATTCTGCTAATTCTGCTTTGTCAGCATTTCTCTCCTGTGTTTCATTTTACTCTTCCCTACACACATGACCCTAACTCTGGTTCTAATGCAATGGTTTCCATAACAGCTGCCCTGTTTCCAGTCTTGCGTTATCCAGTACAAATGCATGTACTTAAAATGGATCTCAGGTGCTTTCTAAAGTTTTTGACGTACTTTACAGGCAGAGAGACAGACCTCCCATCTATTGGTTTGTTCCCCAAAAGAAATACTCACAACAGCCATAGCAGCATCTGGGGCCAAAACTAGGGGCTGGAAACTTAATTTAAGTCTCCCCACATGGGTGGCAGGGGCCCAAATACTTGAGCCATTACCACTGCCTCCCAGGGTCTGCATCGGCAGAAATTGGAGCTCGGAGCTGGAGCCAGAAATCAACTTAGGTACTCTAGTGGGAGACTCAAGTACCTTAACCACCAGGCTAAATACTCCTTCCCCATAAATCTGACTTCTAACACCACAGATTTGTTGTGCTTGTGTTTGAACTTTATATAAATGGAATCAAATAGCCTATAATCTTTTGTGTTTGATTTCTTCTCTTCAATAGTATATTATTGTGTATGATTATTTCATTTGCATTATTTCTACTCTTTGACAATTGTAAATAATGCTGCCATGAACATCCTTGCATTTGTCTCTAGGTATACACATATACAACTTTCAAGTATTCCCAGAGGTATAATTGCTAAATCATAGTATATGCAGGTTTTCACCTTTACTAGTTAATACCAAACACTCCAGAGTGTTTGCAAGAATTTGTACTCCTACTAAGAGTTCTCTTGTTCATGTCCTTGCCCTTATTTGGTATTGTCAGTGGTTTTCGTTTGTTTCTTTCAAAATTCTTTTTTTTTTAAAGATTTATTTATTTATTTGAAAAGCAGAGAGAGAGAGAGAGAGAGAGAGAGAGGAAGGGAGGGAGGGAGGGGGGAGGGAAGGAGAGAGAGGTGTTCTATCCTCTGGTTCACTCCCCAGATGGCCACAATGGCTGGAGCTGTGCTGATGCGAAGTCAGGAGCCAGGAGCTTCTTCTGGGTCTCCCATGTGAGTGTAGGGGCCCAAGCACTTGGGCTATCTTCTGCTGCTTTCTCAGGCCATAGCAGAGGCTGGATAGGAAGTGGAGCAACTGGGACTCCAACCGGCACCCATATGGGATGCTGGCACTGCAGATGGCAGCTTTACCTGTCATGCCACAGCGCTGGCCCCAAAAGTCCTTTTATTTCAAAATAGTTTTATACTTTCAGAGAAATTGCAGTGACTGTACACAGAGCTCCCACACTTCCCTCATCTAGCTTCCCTCATTGCTAGCATCCTACATAACACAATTATCAAAATAAGAAGCTAACAGGGCAGTCGGCACCGCGGCTCACTTGGCTAATCCTCCACCTTGCGGCACTGGCACACTGGGTTCTAGTCCCGGTCAGGGTGCCAGATTCTGTCCCGGTTGCCCCTCTTCCAGGCCAGCTCTCTGCTGTGGCCCGGGAGTGCAGTGGAGGATGGCCCAAGTGCTTGGGCCCTGCACCCCATGGGAGACCAGGAGAAGTACCTGGCTCCTGCCATCGGATCAGCACGGTGCTCCGGCCGCGGCAGCCATTGGAGGATGAACCAATAGCAAAGGAAGACCTTTCTCTCTGTCTCTCTCTCTCACTGTCCACTCTGCCTGTCAAAAAAAAAAAAAAAAAAAAAAAAAAAGGAGCTAACAGGGCAACCAATACCTTAACAAACCTAAGACAGACTATTGAATTTTTCCAGTTTTGCTGCCAACATTCTTTCTGTTCAAGGTTCTGTTTGAGGATTCCATACAACATTTTTATCTCTTTAATCTCCTCTAGTTTTTGTCAGCTCCCCAGTTTCTCATAGTTTTTCCCGATCTTGATACTTTTAAAAGATACTGGTCATGTAGCTTTAGAATGACCCTCAGTTTAGATGAACTGATCCTTCCTCATTTTGAGATTGAGGTCATGTATTTTGAGGAAGAATGTCACAAAGGTGATAAGCCCTTCTCAGGTCACAAATCAGGGGCATACTCATCATATATTACATTACCAGCAATGAATCTTGATCCCTTGATTAATGCTCTATGTAAAGTCACTGCTATCGTTTGTGTCCCATCCAGCATTCATGTTGAAACTCAATCCTCAATGCAGGAGTATGAAGAGGTGTAGTATTTAGGGGTGATTAGGCTGTGAGGGCTGCACCTTATGGATGGGGCTGAGGAGTGATTATACCCATCCAGCCCCTTTGGCCTTCCATCCTTTCCATCACTGAGAGGGCAACGTCTGTTTCCTCAAGAGGATGCGGCAACAAACCATCATCTTGGAAGCAGTGAATCACCCTCACAGATACAAATGCTGGCACTTGATCTTGGACTTCCCAGCTTCCAGGACTATGAGAAATGTATTTTTATTAATTCTAAATCACACAGTCTCAGGTATTTCCTTAGAGCAGCACGAAAGGCTAAGATGGTCACCGCCTTTCCCTTCATAATCAGCACTATTTGGGAAGGGGCACTCTGATTTCTCACAAGCAGGCTGTTGCTCCTTAAGCTTTTAGTCATCAGTTTTGGCATTCACAGGTTGTTCCTGCCTGCAGCTATTGTATTACTGTGGTGTTATAATGGAGATTTTCTATTTTCTTCCTTTTACATTTATTCACTGAAATTTTTATACAGAAAAGTGTCTCCTTTTCTCCATTTATTTTATTTAATAATTAATGTCAGTATGGACTTGTGGCTGCTTATTTTATTGTTTTACTTAAAATCCAAAGTTAATCTTTATTTGTTTTTATGAAGTTGGCTTCTGACTTTTTCTTTTCAAGGACAGAATCTGATTGTAACAGTAATTTCTGAAGAATTTTAGGCATATAAACAGGATAATTTTTTTAAATGAGCTTTACTAGAATATCTTCTAAAGTCAATCTTCATATTTATTGCTTCATAAACCTGCTTTTAAAATTCTAATAAAATACATATAAAATTCCCATTTAACCATTTTTTAAGTGGACAGGTCATTCAGTACATTCACATTGTTGTGTGAACTTCACCATCATCTTTCTCTAGAACTTTTTAATCTTCTTGAATGGAAACTGTCTACATTAAACAGCAACTTCCTCTTGCCCACTCACCCAGCTCCTACAAGCCACCAGTCTGCTTTCTGTCTCTATGAATTTGGTTACTCTAGGTACTTCATGAAGTCATCCAACACTGGTCCTTATGTTTCTTGCTTATTTCACTTAGTATGAAGTCTTGCAGGTTCATCCAAGTTGTAGCATGTGTCAGAATTTCATTCTTTTGAAATGAGGAATAACATTCCATTATCGGTATATACCACATTTTGTCTATTTCTGTGTCTTTTTTACA
Source organism: Oryctolagus cuniculus (assembly GCF_964237555.1). NCBI lineage: Eukaryota > Metazoa > Chordata > Mammalia > Lagomorpha > Leporidae > Oryctolagus > Oryctolagus cuniculus. The sequence continues at coordinate 49,968,092 of NC_091434.1, forward strand.
GCCTGTTGATTTATTTGTATTTTTTAGGAGCATTAGCATCATAAGACATCCCATCTCAACAGTGGAATCAGTCACTTCTCTAAGGAGTCCCAATTCCTTGTATTGGAGGACAGTTTGTGGAACCCAAGTAATTGCGACCATTATAGCTGGGACATCACTGCTTCTAGGCTCTTTCAGTAGACAATGTAGGAAATGTATATGTAGATGAGGGTACTTCAAAAAGTTTTTGGAAAGTGGAATTTAAAGAGAAGTTTATTTGAAGCAGAATATTTTGAAATTTGCACAAATAAGTGCTTTCGAAAAAGTTCATGGAGGGGCAGCATTTGGCCTAATGGTTAAGACACAGCTTGGAATGCCCATATCCCACATGAGAGTGCCTAGGTTTGAGTCTTGCATACACTCCGCAGCTTCCTGCTAAGGCATACCTGAAGAGGCAGCAGATGATGTTACCAGTACCTGGGTCCCTGCCACCAACATGGGAGATTTAGACTGAGTTCTTAGTCCCCAACTTCACCCTGGTCCAGCTCTGGCTATTGCCAGTATTTAGAGTGAACCAGTGGATAAGAGCTTTCTCTTCCTGACTGTCTGTCTGTGTCTTTATGCTTCTCCAAAAGAAAGTATATGGAAAATATATATTATGCAAAATTATGTATGAACTTCAAATTGTTCTCACACCGAAATGATCTTGTTTTAGTTTCATTTTCTTTTAACCTTTTCAGTACCTCATATATGAACCCAGTTATACAATATTTACTTCTGTACCTCTCCAGCTGTATGCTTCATGTTTAAAAATAAAATGTGAGGGGCTGGCATGGTGGCATATCGGTTAAAGCTGCCACCTGTGATGCTGGCATCTCATATGGGCATCGGTTTGAGACCTGGCTGCTCCACTTCTGATCCAGCTCTCTGCTATGGCCTGGGAAAGCAATGAAAGAAGGCTCAAGTGCTTGGGCCCCTGTACCCATGTGGGAGACCCAGAGGAAGCTTCTGGCTCCTGGCTTTGGATTGGCCCAGCTCTGTCCTTTGTAACCATTTGGGTAGTGAACCAGCAAATAGAAGATATCTTTGTCTCTGCCTCTCTCTGTAATTCTGCCTTTCAAATAAGTAAATAAATCTTTTTTGAAAATGTGACTTTATACTGATACCTCCAATTGCAATCCTTCATCACTGAGTTCATCCAAATGTAACTCTTGATGATGACTTATTTCACTTAACAATATTTGTTTCTGATTTATTGATATTGTTGTATCCCATAGATAAATAAAATAATAGTTCATTGCTTTTCATTCTGAGCAGTATTCCATCATGTAGACATAGCACTTTTTTTTCAGAGTAGAAGGACCACTGTTCAGCAGGAATATAGACAAAGGGTACAAACAAATAATCAAGTCCCAAGATGCCCATTTCACTCATATACATTAAATATTTTTTGGATTCTATATAAGCTACCATAAGTCAGAGAAAATGTGATACTTGTCTTTTGGTGTCTAGTTTATTTCACTAAACAAAATGGACTCCATTTGCATCCATTTTGTTGCAAAAGACAGGATTTCATTCTTTTTTGTGGCTGAAGAGTATTCTATTGTATACATTTACAACATTTTCTTTATCCAATTATCAGTTGATGAACATTTGAGTTGATTCCATACGTTAGCTATTGTGAACTGAGTTGCTATAAACATGGTGGCACAGGTAACTGTTTTATATGCTGATTTCATTACTTTTGGGTAAATTCCTAGGAATGGGATGGCTGGGTCATTTGTAGATCTATTTTTAGTTTACTGAGGAATCATTATACTGTCTTCCATAATGGCTGTACTAGCTTACATTCCCACCAAGAGTGTATTAGGGTGACTTTTTCTCCACATTCTCACCAGCTTTGTTATTTTTTATTTTTGGATGATAGCCATTCTAACTGGGGTGAGGTGGAAGCTCATTGTGGTTTATATCTGCGTTTCCCTGATGGCTGGTAGTCCTGAGCATTTGTTCATGTGTCTGTTGGCCATTTGAATTTCATCATTTGAGAAACACCTGTTCATGTCATTTGCACCTTTCTTAACTGGATTGTTTCATTTTTGTGAGTTTCTTGAGTGTCATATATTCTGAATATTAATCCTTTATCAGATGCATACTTTGAAAATAATTTCTCCCATTCTGTCAGTTGCCTGTTAACTTTGTTGAGTGTTTCTTTTGCAATACAGAAGCATCTTCCCCTGATGCACTCCCATTTGTATATTTTTTCTTTTATTGTCTGTGCTTCTGGAGTTGTATCCAAGCATTCTTTGCCTATGTCAAAGTCTTTCAGCATTTCCCCTATGTTTTTCTCTAGTAATTTGATGTTTTCAGGTTTTAGGTTTAAATCCCTAATCCATTGTGGTAGATTTTTGTAGAGTGTTAAGGGTATTGTTTCATATTTCTGCTTGTGAATATCCAGTTTTCCCAACAACATTTGTTGAAGAGTATATCCTTCTTCCAAGGAGTGATTTTAGCTGATTTGTTAAAGATTAGTTAGTTGCACATAAGTGTATCCATTTCTGGGGTTTCAATTCTGTTCCATCGGGCCACATGTCCATTTTTGTGCTCATCCAGACTGTTCTGGTTATAACTGCCATGTAGTATGTCTTGAAACCTTGTATTGTGATGCCTTTAGCTTGTTTTTATTGTTTAATATTGCTTTGGCTATTTGGGGGTCTCTTGTATCTCCATTTGAATTTTATTATCTTTTATTTCTAGATCTGAGAAGAATGTCCTGAGTATTTTGATTAGGATCACATCAATCTGTAAATTGCTTTGGTAGTATGGACATTTTGATTGTGTTAATTATTCCAGTCCACAAATATGGAAGTTTTCTATTTTCTGTGTGTTTTCTATTTCTTTCCTTAATGTTTTACTGTTTTCATTGTAGAGATCTTTTACATCATTGGTTAAAGTATTTAAATTTTTTTGTAGTTATTGTGAATGGAACTGATCTTATAAGTTCTTTCTCAGAGTATTGTTATGTATAAATGATATTGATTTTTGTGTATTGATTTTATATCCTGAGACTTTGCCAAATTCTCTTGTGAGTACCAATAGTCTCTTACTGGAATCTTTTTGTCCCTGTGTATAAAGGATCATGTCATTTGCAAACAGGGATAATTTGACTTCTTCCTTTCCAATTTGTACTCCTTTGATGTTTTCTTCTTGCCTAATGGCTCTGGGTAAAACTTCCAGAACTATATTGAATAGTAATGGTGAGAGTGGACATCCTTTCTGGTTCCAAATCTTAGTGAAAATGTTTCCAGCTTTCCCCCATTCGATATGATACTGTCTGTGGTTTGTCATATATTGCCTTGATTGTGTTCAAGTATATTCATTCTATATCCAATTTTTAAAGGTTTTTTTTTTATCATGAATCATTTTATAAATCATTTATAAAGGTTTTTAACATGAAAGGATGTTGTATATTATTAGATGCTTTGTCTGCATCTATAGAGATAATAACATGGTTTTTGTTCTTCATTTTGTGGGCAATAATGTATCATGTTTATTGATTTGCATATGTTGAACCATCCCTGCATCCCTGGGACAAATCCCACTTGGTCCTAGCAGATGAAATTTTTTATGTGTTGTTGGATTCAATTAGCTAGTATTTTGTTGAGGATTTTTCATTTATGTTCATCAGGGATATTGGTCTGTAGTTATCTTTTTTGTTGTATCTTTTTCTGGTTTTGTAATTAAGGTAATACTGACCTCATAGAAAGTGTTTGGGGGGATTCCCTTCCTTAATTGTTTTGAATAGTTTGAAAAGAATTGGGATTAGTTAATTCTTTGAAAGTTTGGTATAATTCAACAGTGAAACCATCTAATCCTGGAATTTTCCTTATTGGGAGGGTCTTTATTATTCAATTGCAGTCTTGCTTATTGGTTTATTCAATTTTTCTATGTCTGTGTACCTCAGTTTTGGTAAGTTGTGTGTGTCAAGAAATCTATCCATTTCTTCTAGATTTTCCAATTTGTGTTGCATATGGCTGTTTATAATAATTCCTGATAATTCTTTTTATTCTGTGGTATCAATTGTAACATCTCCTTTTTTCATCTCTGATTTTATTAATGTGGATCTTTTCCTTTTTTTGTGGTTAGTCAGGCTAATGGTTTTTCAATTTTGTTTATTCGAAAAACAGCTCATTGCTTCACTGATCTTTTATATCTTTTTTGTTTCAATTTGTTTATTCTCTAATTTTTATTATTTCTTTCTTCCTATTAATTTTGTTTGGTTTGTTCTTGTTTTTCTTGGTTCTTTAGATGCATTGTTAGATTGTTTACTTAATACCTTTCCAGTTTCTTGATGTAGGTACTGACTGCCATAAACTTTCCTCTTAACACTGCTTTTGCTGTGACCTGTAAGTTTTGATATATTATGTTGTCATTGTCATTCATTTAAAGAATTTTTATTTCCCTTTAGATTTCTTCTATGACCCACTGTTCATTTAGGAATATGTTGGTCAGTCTCTATGTTTTTCTATATTGTCTAAGGTTTCTTATGTTGTTAATTTCCAGATTTATTCCATTTTGGTCAAAAAATGATTATTATATTATTTAAATTTAAAAAATTGTTGAGACTTGTCTTGTGGCCTGCTATATGGACTCTCCTGGAGATTGTTCCATGCACTGATGAAAAGAATATGAATTCTGCAGCTGTGGGGTGAAATGTTCTGTAGATATCAATTAGATCCATTTAGTTGATAGTGTAGATTAGCTCTATTTCTTTGTTGGATTTTTGTCTAGCTGATCTGTCCATTGATGAAAGTGGGGTATTGGGCCCCATGTTGTGGCATAGCAGGTAAGACCCTACCTGCAACACCAACATCCATTGTAGGTGCTGGTTCAAGACCTGGCTACTTCACTTCCAATCCAGCTCCCTGCTAATACACCTGGGAAAACAGCAGAGAATGGCCCAAGTGCTTGGGCCCCTGCACCCACGTGGGAGATACAGAGAAGACCCTGGGCTCCTGGCTTCAGTCTGCCCCAGCTCTGGCTGTTGTGGCCAATTGGAAAGTAAACCAGCAGATGGGGGATCTCTCTCTCTCTCTCTCTCTCTCTCTCTCTCTCTAAGTCTATTCTGTCTGATATGAGTATTGCTACTGCTGCTTGTTTTTTATTTCTATTTGCATGGTATATCATTTTCTACCCTTTCACTTTCAGTCTGTATGTATCTCTTTTGGTGGAATGTGTTTCTTGTAGGCAGCATATCAGTGGGTTTTGTTTTTTAACCCATTCAGCCAGTGTATATCTTTTAATTGGAGATTTTAGTCAATTTATATTGAAGGTTATTACTGATAAGTATTGACTTGATCGTGTAATTTTCACATAAATATTCCTATTGTTTGTTTTGGCTCCCTTTGTTCTTTTACTAGGAGATTTCTTTTAAGATTTAATTAACTAATTTATTTGAGAGGTAGATTTACAGACAGAGAGAGGAAGAGACAGAGATAAAGGTCTTCCATCCTCTGGTTCACTCCCCAAATGGCTGCAATGGCTAGAGCTGGGCCAGGCTGAGGCCAGAATCCAGGATCTAATCCAGGTCTCTGACATGGGTGGCAGGTGCCCAAACACTTGGGCCATCTTCTGCTTTTCCCAAGCCATCAGAAAGGAAATGGATTGAAAGGGGGCAGCCAGGTCATGAACCAGTGCCCATATGGGATTCCAGACTTGCAGGAGGCAGATTTCACCACTATGCCACAGCACCAGCCCCACATTCTTCATTTCTAATATTTTGGTTTTATTTTTCTTCAATATCTCTATTTATTTTCAGAATTTCTCATTTATGCCATGTATGAGCTTCCTTATTTTATATAACTGCTTCTCTGTGTTTTTGAGTAATTTTTTAAAGATTTATTTATTTATTTGAGAGGCAGAGTTACAGACAGAGGAGAGACATAGAGAAAGATCTTCTGTCCACTAGTTCACTCCCCAAATGGCCTCAACAGCTGGAGCTGGGTGGATCCAAAGTCAGGAGCCAGGAACTTCTAGGTTTCCCATTCTGGTGCAGAGGCCCAAGCACTTGGGCCATCTTCTACTGCTTTCCCAGGCCATTAGCAGGGAGCTGGATTGGAAGTGGAGTAGCTGGAACTTGAATTGGTGCCCATATGGCATGCCAGCACCACAGAGGGAAGGCTTAACCTGCTATGCCCACTGCACTGGCCCCTTGAGTAATCTTATACAATCATTCTTTTGCATTCCTTCTCAGGCATTTTGTCAGTCTGTCCATTTTCACAATCCCATATTAATGTAGTATAGTGTTCCTTTTGGGGAGTCATATTGCCTTCCTTGTTCATGTTTCTTATATTTCTATGTTGATTTTTACACATCTAGGGGATCACCTGTTACTATCTCATCTGAAGCCCTTATTCTTGGAATTGTGCCTCTGTAACTTGGGGGAATGCCTGTGGCTTACAACGGATATGCAGAGGTATGTGCTGGGTGTGGCCAGGGAACTCTGGCCACCACTGTGGGTGGAGCAAGAGTCCAGAGTGACATCTAAGTTGGATGTAGTAGATTTCTTCTGACTATTGTCAGTAAGGGGAGGGGATATTGACATGAGCTGGAGTGTTCATAGCCTCAGCCCTTCTCTGTGCCAAGCTGAACCAGGTGGTTCACTGCCTACAGTGATCTCATAATACCTGCACACCCCACCCACTCAGGCACATGAACCCTATAGAGCATCTGTGTGCTCCCTAATGTGACCACTGACCTCTCTGTGACGTTGTTCCCAGCACTCAGGGAGCTCTGAGCTTCCAGTGTCAGACTGGGTGAGTTCCCAGGAACCCAGAACATCCTCCGTCTTTCTCAGTTCTGCAGCCTACATAGAACGCCCACAGTCAGAGTGCAGGGGACCCACTCTCTGTCCTGTCTCAGAAGCAACATTCTTGCCCTTTCCTGTGTCAGGATAGAGGTTGGTTGGAGCTCTGCCTCAGCATGTTGAGTCTGGCACCTCGGTGGTTGGATGGGAGGGAGGTGACGTGGCCTCCCTTCATGAAGCTAAGAGGATGCCTTGCTCCCAGCCAGCTCCCCAGGCTGGACTCAAAAGTTGTCCCTCAGACAGAAGTGACAGTGGTGCAGACGGGGGCATCCTCCTTTCACCTTGCTCTGGCCAGATGATATTTCTCCACTGGCCGCTGGCTGGAGGAGTCACTGGTAGTGTGCTGCCAGCTGCTCTTTGTCCGTACAGCATCCTCACTGCTCCATGGAGTCTCTGTTCTGTTCTCTAGGATCCCTACTGAAAATTTCTCTCCAGCTTTCTCCAGAAACCTGGGCCTTCCTTTACCTTCCTATCCTTCCATGGCTAAAATGAGTGTCTTTATTCAGCCATCTTGGATCTGACATAGCACTTTAAAAAAATAAATAAATAAAAGCATTCACTAGTTGAAGAACATCTTGGTTGGTCTAGTTATTATTAATAAAGCTTCAATGAACAATTGCATACAGGATTTGTGAGAACAAGTCTTTAGTTTATTTGAGTAAATACCTAAGGGTTGGATTGCTGCTGTATCTTGTCTTACTTTTTAAGAAACAGCCAGTTTTCAAAGTGTGTGTAGCATTTTGTATTTCAGCAATATATTGCAGTTTCAGTTATTCTGCATTTTTGCTAGTGATTGTTATTTACAGTGTTTTGATTTTAGCCTTTTTGTGTGTGTGCAGTTGTATAATATTATGGTTTTAAGTTGCCTCTCTCTAATGCCTGAAAATGTTCAGCATCTTTATATGTGCTAGTAGACCTATGTCTCTTCTTTGGTAACATCTCTGTTCAGATTTTTTTTTACCATATTTAATTGAGTTGTTAATATTGTTGACTTATGAGGTTTCTTTATATATTCTGGATATAAGTCTTCTACTCAATTCCACTTTTTTTTTTAAATTTATTTGACAGGTAGAGTTATAGACAGTGAGAGAGAGAGAGAGACAGAGAAAAAGGTCTTCCTTCTGTTGGTTCACTCCCCAAATGACCACAATAGCCAGCGCTGCACCGATCCGAAGCCAGGAGCCAGGTGCTTCCTCCTGGTCTCCCATGGGTGCAGGGACCCAAGCACTTGGACCATCCTCCACTGCCCTCCTGGGCCTCAGCAGAGAGCTAGACTGGAAGAGGAGCAATCGGGACTAGAACCCGGAGCCCATATGGGATGCCAGCGCTGCAGGCGGAGGATTAACCAAGTGAGCCACAGTGCCGGCCCCTTACTTCCACTTCTAATCCAGTTTCCTGCTAATGCACACCTCAGGAGGCAGCAGATTAATGGCTGAAGTGCTTAGGTCCTTGTTACCCATGTGAGAAACCTGGATGGTGTTCCTGGCTCCTGGTTTCAGCCTGGTCCAGCCTGGTTGTTGTGAATTTGGGATGTGAACCAGCAGATGGAAATTCTCTCTCTCTCTCCCTCCCTGCTCTGACTTTAAATAAATAAAAATAAAAATAAAAATAAAAATCTTTTAAAGAAATTAAATTTTGCTGTTCAAAGCATGGTGTTACAAAAATAAAAAGCAAGGCCCAGATTGGGAGGAATTATGTTCAAACATGTATCCAACAAAGTACCTGAATGAGAAAACGCACCATTGAATATTAAGCCTAAGTTTTTGTGTTGGTATTGTTGAAAATTGGACTCTAACAGTATATTGAAAATATAATATGGCACATAGAGAATATAAAAAGAATTGTTATTCTGTAAAGCTTCACTTAATTTGATTGAAAGTTGACTTTTTAATAATTTGATACTGCTCAAATAAGATAGAAATAAAATTTCCATCGCTAAGTACCAGATCATCATTTTTATCAATGATAATAAATAAGTAATGAAATATCAATAACTGAGCAATTATTTGGTTAATATTTATTAGGCACTTAAAGGTCTGGTACAGTGCTTGGTGAAGTGTAGTGACACACAGAGAACAAGCCAAGCTATTAAGGAGCCTGCAGTCTCAGCAGAGAAATAAATATTTCTAAGCATATTTCAGGGATGTTTGTTATTTGAAGAAAAGTACATGTCTATATTCAAGCAATCCCTTGTAAGATATTCTTCCATAATATTATATTAAATACTCATTTGGAGATACCTACATATAGAAAATAAGCTCCAGTGTGTTAATACTCATGTAAAAAAATTGGGCATATATTCCAATATTTACCAAATGCCTACTTTATGACTCACAATATTATAGGTGCTGGGAACACAGCCATTTATAAAACAAAGGAGGTCTCCTTCATCTAATTTACATTCCAGAAGATATATATGAATGGATAGATGGATGAATGGATAGTTAGATAGACAGGCATATGTAACTTTTGCCCAATTGTTATTTTTTCTTAATAAAATATTATATCAACTTTTGTTTTCCATGCTTATAAAAGTGATTCTAGGGGCCAGCACCGTGGCTCACTTGGTTGATTCTCCACCTGCGGCACCGATATCCCAAGTGGGCACTGGTTCTAGTCCCTGTTGCTCCTCTTCCGGTCCAGCTACTGCTGTGGCCTGGGAAAGCAGAAGATGGCCCAAGTGTTTGGGCCCCTGCACCCACATGGGAGACCAGGAAGAAGCTCCTGGCTCCTGGCTTCGAATCGGCGTAGCTACAGCCATTGCAGCCATTTGGGGAGTGAACCAACGGAAGGAAGACTTTTCTCTCTGTCTCTCTCTCTCTCTCTCTCTCACTGTCTGTAACTCTACCTCTCAAATAAATAAATAAAAACTTAAAAAAAAAAAGTGGTTCTAGTTTATTGGAAACAAATAACAACCATAATATGTGGGCAGCCACAGGTAATCACTCCCTTTGTTTACACTTAAACATATGGAGACTTCCCGGCACAGACAATTGGGCTAGGGAGATTCCGGGAAGAGGCAGGAGGAACCTAAACCTTTCACAAGAGATGATACAAATAATCAGTCACACCTGTAACCTGCATTTATCACCTAAGTGTTTTATTGTAACCTTAAGAGCCTTTTTGATATGTAAATCTTTTGTGCTCCTTCTTGTAAACAACTGGTCATGTTTAAATACTACTGGATCAGGGCTTGTCTTGGCTCCATTCTTTGCGTCCTTGTCCCCGCATTCCCACTCTCTGTTTCAGGAAGACCCAGTTCATTGTGCCGCAGGCCGGCACAATAATACAGAAAATGAAGGTACTTTTGTTATCCTACTCATTATAATTGCCATAAATAAGTTGGTGTATAAACTTAGACTTTAAAAAATTATCTTTTATGTTTACAAAGCAGACTACTCTTCTTTAGTTGCTTTTTTCACTTAGCAACACAGTATAGCATGAGTATCTTTTGATACCAATGCATAATCTTTTTATTGGTTATATAATACACTATTACATGCACACTACAATTTATTTCAATCATTCTTATATAAATGGCCATTGAGGTTTTCCAATATGATTAGTACTTTTAGTGTTTTGTTTAAGAAATCTTTGCTTAGCCCAAGATATTTTCAAATTCACATTGTTGTGCACAGTGAGTGGGAGATTGAGACACACAGAGAGAACTCTAGCTCACAGCTGTCCCACTGGCCCTGGGAAAGCAGAAGTGGGAATTTAGGGACTTTGGGCAGCCAATATCTGAGGGATTAAGACCCCAAAGAAAAAAAGAAAAGAATGCAGAATTGCCTCTGGGGAAAGAGGTGGAGGGAGGCCAGAGAAGCACTGTAAGCATGACTAAGAGCAAATAAGGGTCCCTCCCATGTTATTTTTATGAGCTAGGGGGCGATGCCCTAATTGAATATACACATAGGGTGGGGTTTTGCATACATAAGACTTTCTGGGGGTTGCCTCCACAAGGAATATACCTTCCACAGGGCATCATGGGATACTGAGCATACTGGATTGCAGGTAAGGGGATAGACTTATAAAGCAGGGCCAGCAGAAATTGTGAGAAAATATTCCAGTTCAGCTATTCCTACCTCATCTTCCTGCCTAGTTCTTCTACACCCAGTTGTACTGTAGTTGAGCATTGGGTTCAGTTTTCAAGGGTTTGTTTGTATAAATATTGCTGTGATGGGTAGTTTTATACATGCCTTTTGATGTATATTTACTCATATTTCTGTTGGGTACATACAGAGAAAAGGGTTATAGGATGAGAATATTCTTATGTTCAGTTTTATTAAATACTATCAAACATGTCTCTAAGTAGCTAAACAAATTTACAATCATGCTAGCAAAGAAACAAGATTTCAGTTACTCCAAATTTTCGCTGATATGTAATACTGATTATTAAGTTTTAGCCATTCTGGTGGGTTTTGTAGCATCTCTCTGTAGTTCAGGTGTATTTTCCTGAGAACTAATGATGTTGAGCACGTTTTTAATGTGCTTGTTGGCCATTTGAGCACTCTTTTTAGTAAAGGGCCTACCAGCCATTTTTGAATTCTACTTTCTGTCTTGTTTCTGTTGATTTATAAGAGTTCTTTATTTCTTCTGAATACAAGTTCTTTGTCAAATATGAGAATGCATATACAAATAACTTCTCCCACTCCGTGGCTCAAATTTTTATTTTTATGCATAGGAGAAAAACAACTCTAGAGAAATTCACTAAAATGTTACTAGTAGTTGTGTCTGGATATTCCTCCTTTTTACTTGTTCACATTTTCCAATTCTTTAAGGAGTATGTAATGAACATTTGAAACACAATAAAAAGAATGAGTTGTTGAATGGAGACACTTTGTTTAAAACATAACAATGTAGTTAAAAAGTAACCCATTGGAAGAAATGAGCTCAGAGAACTTCGGCACAGTTTGCCTTCTCTGTTACTTGAAGCCTGTACAACTCTGCTAGAGACACCTGGTGGGGAGTGCTGCTACAATCACAGGAGATGTTAGCATGTGCTGACTTACCAGGTAAAGATAAACTGACACACACTCAGGTTTGCTCATACCCTTATCTCAGTTCTCACACGACTAAAACCAACTTCCTTTTGGAGTAAACCTAGCTCACCCATGGGTGAGAAATGACAAAAATTTGGTCTTTGTGTTTGGCTAATACAGGAAAATAACACAGATAAGGAAGGCTGTGATAGGTTTCCCTAGTCATTCATGTTGCTGTTGTCTTCTTTTTTGCATTCAAAGGAAGCTCTGATTCTAGGAGCTGTCAACCCCCTACTTAGTCATAAACGGAATAACTTGACATGTTCTTATTTTGAGTGTCATTGAACTGCTGTACAGGTCCACTGGAACGCTGTGCTCACAGCCACTGTGACTACCGTGTGAGGAGAGGAGGTGCACACTTCAGTAAGGAGGTGAGCAAGGTGTGTTTTCTCTACTCACATATTGCCACACAGGGATTTCTATCTTCAGTGCTCAAAGCGGGGAAATAATGAGAAGAAGTATCACAAGGAACACACTGGGCAGAGGAAGTACACTAAGCACATAGTGAGTTCCAATTTCTCTTAGCGTTCAACTGCAAAGGTCTGGTTGCCCAATAAGGGTGGAAGCAAGCTTGTGTAGATGTAAAGTCTAATTAAGGCTTGAGAATACCTCTTTCCAGAGACATTGCTCCCAGGCAACACAAGTCAGTTGACCAACACAATGGATGTGTGCAGGATGTACAAGACCCCTGCATGCCACCAATACCAGAGTAATTCTCAGTGTTGGTCAAAATCTTGTGTTTGTATGGGTTTTGGAGTCCCATAGTTGAGGCCAATAAACTCACATAGGTGGTCTCTTAAGGTGTGATGTAGCATTCTAGCCAGGAAAGGGTTTATACGCTATTATCACAGCAAAACATATGTTATTTCTGTAATGGTTGAAATCATTTCAAAGCTACATAACATAGCCAGTGCCTTGGCTCACTAGGCTAATCCTCTGCCTGCAGCACCACCACTCTGGGTTCTAGTCCCAGTTGGGGCGCTGGTTCTGTCCCAGTTGCTCCTCTTCCAGTCCAGCTCTCTGCTGTGGCCCGGGAAGGCAGTGGAGGATGGCCCAAGTGCTTGGGCACTGCACCCACATGGGAGACCAGGAGGAAGCACCTGGCTCCTGGCTTCCGATCAGTGCAGCATGCCAGCCGTAGTGGTCATTTGGGGGGTGAACCAATGGAAGGAAGACCTTTCTCCCTGTCTCTCTCTCACTAACTCTGCCTGTCCAAAAAAAAAAAAAAAAAAAAAAAAAAAAAAAAGCTACATAACACTTCCATTCATGCATGTGCTACATTGTCCCTTTGACATAATTTATAAGCCACAAATTTGAAGATGAATTCTCTAGGGATTTCCACATGTCAAATGCAGTCTTAAACCATACTGGGGCCCTTTTGATGGAGGAGCCTTATGAAACTGTCCCAGCCATCAACCCATGAAGCCAGCCCAGAGTTGATGTGTTTAAAAAATTTTTTTGTTTGTTTTTAATAGGTGAAACAAGAAAACTCTTAAATCCATGTGATCATGGCTTCTTTAGGATCAGGAATATTGAAAATACAGCCCAGAAAATAAAAATCACATGTAGAATTACAACCAGAATTTTGGCGAGCCTGATAAGCAGATAGAAATAATAAGCAAATAAAGCCTTTTAAGAAAAATAGCAATGACGAAATGGCAACTTCAGCAGGCTAATTTCAGAGATCTATTTATGGGCATGCCAGGGTTTCAGCTCCCTGCCATTGGCAGGGGACATTTGCAGTTACGTGGGTTTGCTTCATAAACCTACTTCTCAATCTAACTGCCAAACCTAGTGCGATTAGAGTCGGTAACTGTGGATGGGAAAGATCTTATCACTATTTCTACTTTCTTTTTGCAATTAGCACTTAAGAAGTAAATACAAAACTAGGAGGACAAGAAGGACACTGCTAAGAAACTTCTGTTTGCTTTTTCCCTCCTGGGAAAACAGCAGATTCGTGCATCAGTGTTTCAACCTCCTCTGCCAAAGACTGGTCCATGCCACTTTGGGTCCAGTAACTGTTGAAAGCTGGCTACAAGCTCTCTGCCGTGGCCAGGGAGTGCAGTGGAGGATGGCCCAAGTGCTTGGGCCCTGCACCCCATGGGAGACCAGGAGAAGCACCTGGCTCCTGCTTTCGGATCAGCGCGGTGCACCGGCCGCAGCGCGCCGGCCGCGGCGGCCATTGGAGGGTGAACCAACGGCAAAGGAAGACCTTTCTCTCTGTCTCTCTCTCTCACTGTCCACTCTGCCTGTCAAAAAAAAAAAAAAAAAAAAAAAAAAAAAAAAAAAGACTGGCTACAGCAACGAGCCCTGGGCTGCAGAGCAGGACAGCTGCGGTGGCATCAGGTAGAGTCAACAGATGTCTTCAGAGTAGTGGCTAAGCAAGGTATCGAAAGCAGAGATGACCCATTCGCCTGCATTCTGAGTGCTTCATAGACAGAGGGAGAAGGAGTGGTCTGAGAAGAGGGGCAGCAGGCCTCCCAGCAAAAGGCCAGGGTCAAGAATCTCAGAGGTTGCTCACCGATCTCAGAAGAGGAATCACGCTATTTGCATTTGTCTTACATGTCCACTTAGGCCTTTGCTGCCAGGAAGTTCCCTCTCTTTGTCATCTTGATGAATGCATATATTCAGAGCACTTTTAATTCTTTGGGGGAAATGAAGTAGATAAATGCATCGTAAGTAAATAAAGCCAAGAATAATCTGGCTATGAACGTCATGAGACCTCAGTGATAAGAGCGATAAGGATATGTGATCAGAGGTCAGTGCACAGTCAAAGCTGGGACAGCTGTTGGCACTGAGTGATAGAGATTGTGTTCCATCTTCCAGGGTTATTAAGGACTCCTGATTTCTGACTGGGTACATGGCTATCCAGAATAGGGACTATTTCTCTCAGCTTCCCTTACAGGTGTAGTTCTGTGATTAGGTTCTGGCCGATGGGATGGAAAATTCCCCATCCTTTCCATCTCTGCCTTTTCCTGTAACTGGCTGCCTGAAATGAAGATCCTGGTGCTCCAGACTGCAAGAAGAAGGGCCATAGTCTGAGGCTGGGAGAGTGTTAAGATGGGAGAAGTGTGAGCTCCTGAGGGTTTAGGGTGGAGCCACCTTTCCCCTGTGGACCACTCACCACTCCACTCCACTCCACTTTGTGAGAGAGCAGTTGCTTCAATCTTAAACCATTGTTGTTTTGACCTTTCTGCCACTCATGGTTCAGCCCAATGCTTATTGAAATAGAATATTACTGCAAACTTATCCTGCCTGGACTTCCTCCAGACAAAAGGAAGCCTTAGGGACTTTACACGTGGGTGGAATAGTCTGTTTTCTATATCCCCATCAATATAACAGAGCAGAAAGCCCCTTACAGAATATTCATCCCTTGCATGTCAAAATTTCACACAAAGAGCCAATAGCAAAGGTCAGAAGCCAGGACAAAAGATTGGCAATATACAAAGTACATTAAAGGGCCATGATCTTCAGAGGCCCATACTCAGAGTAGGAACCAATCCTTAAGATTATTTGGGCCGGGCCAATGTTTGCTGTATAGTGGGTAAAGCCGCCACTTGTGGCACCAGCATCCCATATGGGCACCGATTCGAATCCCTGCCACTCCACTTTGGATCCAGCTCCCTGCTAAAGCTCCTGGGAAAGAAGCAGAAGATGGCCAAGTTCTCTGGAGGTGCAGGGCAGCAAGGGGGTCCAGGGCAAAAGGGAAACAGGCCAAAAAGGGCTGGGCCCACTGTGTCCCAGGCCTCTAATCCACTTCCAAAGGGGAGTGGTTAATTAACCTGATTGGCTGGTGGGCACACAGTATGGCCAGGTAGAGGCAGGAGATCACACAGGGCATGGTGAAGGAGTGGTCTTCCAGCTCACAAACCTAATCAGTTTTATTCTATATGCCTGCCTGCAACATTCCCCCCTCAGAGACTCCATTCCTTAAGCCTTCCTGCTTATGAGGGGCTTAGTGCAGGCCCTGCCTGTCCTGTCTACACCCCCCCCCAACACTTCCCTCTTCCCCTCTCTCTAACTCTGCTTTTCAAATAATTTAAAATTATTTTTATTTATTTGCAAGACAGAGTTACAGGGAGAGGTAGAGACAGAGAGGTCTTCCATCTGCTGGTTCACTCCCCAAGTGGTTGCAATAGCCAGGGCTGGGTAAGGCTGAAGCCAGGATCCAGGAACCTCTTCTGGGTCTCCTATGTGGGTGCAGGAGCCCAAGGACTTGGGCCATCTTCTACTGCTTTCCCAGGCCATAGCAGAGAGCTGGATCAGAAGAGAAGAGCCAGGACTCAAACTGGTGCCCATATGGGATGCTGGCGCTTCAGGCCAGGGCTTTAACTCACTGTGCCACAGCGCTGGCCCCAAATAAATAAATCTTTAAAGAAAAAAGAGACTAGTCAGGCTGAGCGACAGGTGGATAGTGTATGAAGCAGCTGGCTGGTGTGGAGAGTAACAGGTGAAAAGGATGTATAGAATATGTATATTTTTTTCTTCAGGGTAAGCATGAGAACATTTTTATTTTTCCATCAGGTCAGTGGATCCTGCTTTTGTGTGTTTATTTTTAATTTTTTTTTGCTTTTTAAAATTTATATAAATGGAACAAATTTCATGTGTTTTTGTATATACGATTTTAAGAGCATAATGATACTTTCCACCTTACCCTCTCTCACTCACTTCCACCCTTCCTCCACCCTCTTTTCTTATTTTTTTAATTTTTACAATGACATACTTTCAATTTTCATTATAATAACAAAAATGTGATCTAGATGAACAAAATTGATATTTGGATATTTGATTACTGTTTATAGCCCTTGTCTAAACTCTTGAGGAGCAGTAGTTTTTCTACTTACGGCTTGTTGAATTCTGTATTAGTGAAGGTTTAAGCTTATGATTATAAAGATTATACATTTAAAAAGCGGATATTAAGAAGTTATGTTGTTAAGATGTTTTAAAGTTTAAGTAAAACATCTAGTCTAGTGCAAAAGGCAGTGTTATGCCATGCCAAGGATATACAAATTTTGTTTATTATTTTAAATAACAGATTGCAATTAAATGTCTAACATAGTACTTGAGATGTAGTGCTCAATATATGCTAGCTGATAATATAAATTACGTTGAGGGCTGGCATTGTGGCACAGTGAGTTAAACTGCCATTTCAGTGCCAACATCCCATATCAGAGTGCTGGTTCAAGTTCCAGCTGTTCAGCTTTCAATTCAGCTCCCTACTAATGTGCCTGGGAAAACAGTGGAAGAGGACCCAAGTGCTTGGGCCTCTGCCACCCATGTGGGAGACTTGAATGGAGTTCCTGGCTCCTGGCTTCAGCCTGGCCCAGCCCTGGCTATTGCAACCATTTGGGGAGTGAACCAGCAGATGGAACTCTGTTTTTCCCCTCTTTATTTATCACTCAAAAATAAATAAATCTTTTAATATATATATATAAATTATGTTGACAAACTAAAATAATTAAGTCTATTAATAAATTATCTGAATGATTCATTAAAGTGAGATCTCTCTTTTTTCATTCCTGGTAACTTTAGGTTGATTATGTTATACATGAATAGTAGGTGTGTTCATAGATAATTTTTTTATTGAGCATCTACTGGGTTAATGGTTTTACATACATTATTTTCTTTGCTTCTTACAATATTCCTGAAAAATGGCATAAATATGTTACCAGATGAAGAAACTGGGATTTAGAGGCGTGGTGTTTAACAAGATCCCATAGGAGTAGAGGTGAATCCAGGTCTGTTTAACTCATAAAACCATACTTTTTCTCTTAAAATGATTCTTATTCTTTCCTTCATAGCAAGGTATATGTCAAATTTCACTTGTAGATCACTTTAGCCTATTGATGCAAACTTGCAGACAAGAATTATCTCATTGTGTGTGTTTTTAACAAGTCTTAAATCAGTTAGTGACTATACAGCAATGTGTTGTGTAATTGCAAAAAAAAGAAGGAATAAATTAGTAGTTATAACATGGGAAATGCAAGAAACAAAACAGCAAAATGTACATGAATAACTTATGGGTAGGAACTGGAAAAAATAACTGTTATTGCATATAGTCAGGGATACATTCTGAGAAATGTAGCATTGGGTGATTGCATTGTTTTCAGATGTTATAAACTGTATTTATGCAAACTTAAATGGTACTGACTACCGTGTGGTAAATGAAGTTTTCGGAGGCCATTGATTTGGACTAGGCTCCTGCCCTGAACACTTCAGACCAAAGCAGAACAGTGTCTAATCACAATAGCTGAGCTTTGCATGGTTGTGGGAAGCAGGTATCCTATTCACCAAGCTATCACCACTCCACTGGTTGATTGACTACACTGTAGTCAACTAAGTTGTTTTCTTTGCCTCACTTCTGTTTTTTGATAAATGCTGTCAGATCATACTGTTGCTTTGAGTTCTCAGAACTTGTTCTGGTTCCAGGAGCTGCCAGATTCACAAACTGTTTTTTTTGTTTTATTTTGCTGTGTTTTTCTTTGCTCAGATAAATTCTGCTAAATGTGATTGGACTAAGGAATTTTTCTTCTAACAGCTGTCTGGTACAACCTATTGACTGTAGGCTACAAAACTGTATAGCATGTTACTGTACTGAATACTGCAGACAACTGTAAAAACAATGGAGTATTTGTGTATCCAAACAGGTTTGTTTACACCAGTGTCAGCACAAACACATGAGGAATGCATTACTCTACAAGGTCCGGACTAGACTGTCATTCAGCCATGGGAACTTTTCAGCTCCAATTTAATCTGATTGAATCACCATCATATAAGCTGTTGCTGACCAATGCATTATTAAGTGACAAATGACTGTATTTTTTTTTATTTTTTTTTGACAGGCAGAGTGGACAGTGAGAGAGAGAGACAGAGAGAAAGGTTGACTGTATTTATTAATTGCTTTTATTAGTGAATTTACTGCTTTCATGAGTTATTTCTTTCTTATTTGTTAAGTTTCAAGTTATCTTATTCCAAATTTAAAATTATTATTTCATTAACAAAAAATGAGTTACAGAGACGTCTAAAAGTGAAATCCAATACTGAGCAAACAGTGTTTAAGGGAAATGGCTGGTTGTTTTGTGAATAAATACGCTAACTTGTTGATAGAACTGTGTCTTTCAGCCACGCTTCTATTATTTGTCACCTGTTCTGGGCTCTATGTCTTAGCCTGCACCTGTGCACCAACATGTGTACTTAAGTCTGAAGACAACAAGGATTCTTAGAAATGTATGCAAGTTACCAAAAACATGAGCTACCAAACAAGTTTACTAAGTGCTTATGTGGTAAGCAGTCTTTACTAGTTATCAAGAGAGGTGATCTTGCCTTCTTATATTATAACATACTATATATACAACATGTGGCCATGTGTTTAACTGAAACAGAGGGTTTGTGACATAGTGTTTACCTTTACTAAGTATGATGCATTCTGATACTTTGTCTTACCTCTCACTATTCTAGGACTTGATAATGGTAAGATGATGATAGTAAAATTCTTTAAGCAAAATTATAAACCCTAAACACCTTTTTTGTTTTACATGCATCAGTTGCACAGTAATAATAGAAGAGTTATTACAGGCTACAGAATAAGTACTAGATTTAGATGGAGGAATATTCCAAAATTTGTGTAAGAAAAATCTTTTTTAATGTTGATATATTTTTTATTTATTTGAAAGACAGAGAGAGAGAGAGAGATCTTCCATCATCCATTGGATTATTACCCAAATGGCTGCAGTGGCTGAGGCTAGGCCAAGCCAAAGCCAGGAACCTGGACCTCTATTTGTCTCCCATGTGGATGGCAGGGACTCGAGTACTTGCTGCAAGGCACTCCAATATAGGATGTGGTTGTCCCAAGCAGTGGCTTAACATACCGTGCCATAATGTCTCTCCTTAAAAAATATATTCTAGATGTCATTCACTAGACTATTTATAGAACTCATTTAGAACAATGGAGATTATTAGTAGTACAGATTATTTGATATAAAATACAGTTCTAAGACTATATACAAATCATTTGAAATACATATAAAATACTTAATGTTTGTTTTCAAAGAAATTTTATGTCTGCTTCTGTGAGCAGGCATGGCATATAGCACTACCCACCTTCACTTTATTAGTCATTGGTTTCTATGCTTCTGTATGTTAAAACTGCTACCAATATTTATATACCCATTTTTCATTGCAGCATTATTCACAATAGCCAAAAGGTGGAAGCAACCCAAGTGTCTATTTACAGATGACTGGATAAACAAAATGTCGTATATGTACATACAATGAAATAGTACTTACCCTTAAAAAAGAAGGAAATTCTGACACATGCTACAACATAGGTGAATTTTGAAGACATTATCCTAAGTGAAATAAGATAATCACAAAAGGGAGCTGGCATCATGGTGCATCAGGTTAAGCTACCACTTGTGACACTGGCATCCCATGTGAGTGCTGGTTCGAGTCCTGGCTGCTCTACTTCCAATCCAGCTCCCTGCTAATGGCCTGGGAAAGCATGGTGGCCCAAGTATTTGGGCCTATGCCACCCACATGGATTAAGCTCCTGGCTCCTGGCTTCAACCTGGCCCTGCCATGGCTATTGCTCCCATCTGGGATGAATGAAAGATCCCTCTTTCTTCCTCTCTCTAACTCTAACTTTCAAAATAAATCTTTTTTTAAAAATGAGCAAACAGTAATAATTTAGGTTTTATATTTTAGCTGTGTATTTATTGAAAGTACCAAAGAAAGGTGAAGTGGGCATGAGTCGGGCATTAACAGACAAGAGGGTTTGTACCCTGAGAGACCTGAGGAACCATTTGGAAGGCTTAGAACACAACAGAGGCAGGATCTGATCCATTTGAAAAGGATTGCTATGGCTTCCGTGTTGAGAATAAAGGGATTCTTGCAGTAATCCCGGTGAGGCTCTGGAGGCGCTGGAGCAAAGTGAAGGGCAGCAGAGTGTTGAGGCAGGGGTAATTTCTGGGCATATTTTCCAAGCGGAGCCAAGAGGGTGTCCCAAGTGGTTGCATTGTGGGCCTAAGAGAAGAACTGATGATGACTTGAATGTTGCAAAGGCTGCTTTTACTGAAGTGCAGATGAGGCGTTTTCACCACTCCCCATCTAAGTAACCTGGCAGGGAAATGTGCTGCACAGGACACCCGACCTGCATGGCCACAAGGCCCCCATCTAGAACACTCTTACCGCTACTCCTGACGTCTGCGTAGTCTGGGTACCACAAATTGTTGACTTCTTTCCAAAAGTCTATATTCCAATGCTACGTTTAATGTTTAAGTCAGTTAGATCATAATACAAAATAATGGAACATGATTCTGAAGAATTGGAGATTTTGGTAGGAGTTGAAAAAAAAAACTAAGTCATAAAAAATCACTGTTGAATATAAGACAGCTATCAAAATAAAGGGTAAATTCTAAAGATCCAGGATGATTATGTCTTCAACTGCTTTGCAGGTATTTTTAGGTTCTTCCTCTAAGGAATAGTGGGTTAGAACTCATACTCACTGGGTGTGGCTTATGAAGGGAAAAAATGCAGCCCTGTCAGCTTAAAGGAAGGGCCTTGGCTTTCCTGCAAAGTGGGGGATTGCTTCCAGAACCACTCTTGGGTGCCAAGTTCCTCATGTAAAATGGCATGATATTTGCATCTACCCTATGCACACGCTTTAAGTAATCTCTAATCACTTGCAATACTTAATATGAAGTAAACTCTATGTCAGTAGTTGCTATACTGTATTGTTTAGGGAATGGCAACAAGAAAATAAGTCTGCATTCAGTGCATATGCAGCTCTTTTATGGCATTATTTTTTTATCTGAGGTTGGTTGAGCCTGCAGATGCAGAACCTGTAGATAGAGGACCAACTTCATGTTTGATTCCATATATGTAACCACAATCTAAATTAAATATATAAATTTTAATTCCTCTTCTATCCAGTTTGACTTCCCCTTTAGAAACTGTTTAGATCATGTTGAAGATGACTATTCTCACAGCATGCTATCGATAATCCACATGTTCTAACTTGTTCATACTGACAGCCAATGCTTTTTCTTGAACCACATACTACTTCTTTTTTGGGTTGCATATAGGAGGGAGGCTCCTGAGTTTTCGTTTCTCATGTGTTTTGTGAAGAGTGAACACTTTTACTTAAAATCAATGTTTAAAATTAGACTGTAAGTGACAAGAACATACAACTAAAGGGATCACAATCAACTGCAAAGTGGTAGACTTTTAAAAACTATAACTCTATCATTAATCACTGAATCTGCTGTATGCAACAAAATACTATTAAAGAGCTTGAGAAAATGATAGATGTTGTGGATATCTGTACTTCCACATTCACTTCAGCATTATTCACAAAAGCCAAGGTATAAAAACAGCCGAGGTTTCCATCAATGGGTGGATGAAGAAAATGTGTATATGTATATAGTATATATACATATATGTGTGTGTGCATATATATGTATATAGATATAAATAGATATTATTTCTCCTTTCAAAAAGGAAATATTCTCACTTGTCAAAACATGGATTCATCCAAAGGACATTACATTAAGTGAAATAAGCCAGACACAGAAAGATAACACTGTGTGATCTCACTTACATATGAAATCTAAAAAAGTTGAACTCATAGAAGCAGAGAGTAGAACAGTAGTTCTAGTAGCTAGTGTGGTGGGATTATTGGGGAAATGCTAATCAAAGAACACAAATTTTCAATTAGCAGGATTAAGTTTGGAAGATTTACAGATGGATCTACTGAGGCTGGTGTTGTGCAGGGGGTGACAAGTCCCAGCTATTCTGCTCCCAATCCAGGTCCTTACTAATGAACCTGGGAAGCAGCATATGATGGCTCAAGTACTTGGGTTCCTGTCATCCATGTGTGAGACCTGGATGGAGTTCTTTGCTTCCACCTGCCCAGCCCCAGCTGTTGCAGGCATTTGGGAAGTGAACCAGCAGGTGGAAAATCTCTATCCCTCTCCCTCTGACACCCTGCCTTTCAAATAAATAAATCTTTTCTTTAAAAGATCTATCTTACATCATGTATGCCATAGTTATGACTACGTTATGGTATTGCTAAGAGATTTTAAGTGTTTTCACAGTGCGGTAATAAATATGTAAATTAGCTTTAATTAGGCATTCCACTATGCATACCTATTTAAAAACATCATAGAAAGCATCATAAACATATACAATTTTATTTTATTGTTTAAGGAATGGGAAAATAATATTCCTTTGTTTATAATTGTAGAAAAATACAGGATACTGTAGTAACATCATTTTGCCCCTAGAGGGCGCAGGGTGAAAAGAAGTCAGAGCTGAGGGTTTGGTCCAGTTGGCCAGCTGGTGCTGCCTGGTTACCAGGGACACTAAAGAGAACATAAAAAGTGGTCTGTGTTTGCCACTGATTTTTTTTTTCATTTTTTAAAATCTATTTATTTATTTGAAAAGCAGAGGTACAGAAGGAGAGAGAGTTTTTCCATTGGCTGATTAACTCCCCAAATGACTCCAACAGCCAGAGTTGGGCCAGCCTGAAGCCAGTATCCAAGAACTTCTTCTAGGTCTCCCACGTGAGTTCAAGGGCCCAAGCACTTGGGCCATCTTCCACTGTTTTCCCAAGCGCGTTAGCAGGGAGCTGGATTGGAAGCTGAGCACCCAGGACTCAGACAGACACCCATGTAGGATGTCAGCCTTGGAGGCCGCAGCTTAACCTGCGCTGCCACAGTGCTGGCCTCCCCGCTGACTTTGAGTACAGCATGCCGCAGCACATGCAGGCCAGGTGTGAGGGCAAGTCAACAAGTTTATCAAAATGCACTAATGAAAACATATGCAAATTTCACAAGGCTTTATACCAAAACAACACATCTTTTAAACCTCCTTTCCACAAAGCTTTTGAGGTATCTCTATATATCTAAAGCCTACCTGTGTTTTTGAAGCGTAGCAAACATACAACTGCAGTGAGCTCTATCTCCTTCTGCCTCACCTGCAGACGGAGCGTATAAACTCAGTTCTCAATGCTCCACCATGGGCGAAAAAATGCAGGTTTTCACTTTAAGACAGAAAATAAAATCCTGTTTCTCTTGTCACTTAGAGTCGTACTAATTGAATGGGATATTTTTCTTCTTTAAATTTTACTTAAATGTTTAAGTAACACTAAAAGCACAATAGCCATTATAAAGATTTCACACAGCAAGGCTTTAGACATTGCTGTAAGAATGTCATTTATTGAAATTTAGCATTACATGACCATAAAATGGAAAAACACTCCTCAACAGAGGAAGGTGCTGTTAACCACCAACAGGACAAAGCTGTCTTCAAGAGATGGAGATAAGGGGACCAGCTTCGGAGTTCCACTGAAGTGGACACTGAGGTCAGACTCCATCTACGTCTGTGTCTCCCAAGGCTCAAGGTTTTGGATGAGGAGGCTGAGGAAGGCCTCCAGCTGCTTCTTGCATCTGTATGCGACCAGTCCTCCCCTGTTGGCCCAGCGATCCACCCCAGTGGCCCCTGGGTTTTCCACGTGGTATACCAACTCTGGCAAGTCCGGCTCCGTGTCTGGATTTCTTTCCAAGCATCCTTTCAAGTCTACCATTCCCCCACCCATGGCCCTCAGTATGGCATGAGCAGCACAGGAGTCCCACTTGAACGTGGTGTCTTCTGAAAAGATGTAAATGTCAACAAGGCCTTGGACAACACACAGGCTCTTGTAACCAGCCCCGGCTGCTCGGAAAATGCCATCACCACACACGCGTGCCAGCGCAGCCTTGATGGTCTCCTTTTCACTGGTGCTGATGACGGCCGAGAAAGGGTGGGGGGCTTGTGCCTCAGAACTGCTGCGTTCCTGCTGCACTTCCCTCTTTCCTTTAGAGACGCCCAGCTCGGGGGAATGGATGTTGGTCCCCATGTAAGAAAGGCCCCAGTAGCACTGTCCTTTCCACCTGTAGAAGACAATGTCCAGTGGGTGGGGGTGATAACCACATTTGCTTTTCATGATTCATGCTGCTTTCAGACTTAATGACATGAAAAAGACAATTACAATTCATCATGAAGGAGTGAGTCTCCATGCCCCAAAGCCTGCAAACAGACTGCGTCGCCAGTTCATTTCTGAAAGTTACTCACAGGCACGCAGCTGCCAGTGCTGCAGCGGGGCTGGCCTGCCGTCCACGTCACTGCACTACTGCATCGATCTAGGACAACATTAAAATACCTGTGGGATTTCCGGCCTCCAGAAACATGGCTAAATGTCATTGCCACTTTTGGCATTTAAAGTTTAATGGGGAAAAGGAGGAACAGACAAACAGGTTCTCTCCAAACTGTCAATCTTTGTGATTCTTATAAAAAGCTTTTCTTCGCTTGGTCACTTGCATTATCTGAGTCACTAGTTCCACTTTGGCATCTAACACCAAGAAAGATGGACTCGTGATATTTTTATTGCACCTTCCATGTACCAGTGCTTGCCTTGGGTTCTATGCTGGGTAATTTGTTCTACTTGCAGATGAAGAAATGGTAACTTAGTGAATGTAAGTAACTTGCTAAGGCCCACCCCTCTGGTCAGTGGTAGAATCTGCCTTCAAACCCAGGCAGTCTCCCTGCAGAATCTGGGCCAGTAACTACTTCGTTGATCACCTCCATTTCTAGGCCATGATTCTGTCTGCACAATTTCTTCTTTTGAAGACGACAGAAACATATTTTTGGTTTGGAAGAAGGCAGGAGTAAATGAAAATAATCAATACTTCAGAGGTGACTATTAATGACTATTAAAGAACTAACAATTCTCACTCCCCTGAGACAACTCCAAGTTCAATAAAAATATGTAGCCCTATATAAGTGGGAAATATGACCTATTTCAGTTTTTACAAAACTGAAGCCGCTGCTTCTGCTTGGACTCTGCCATGCCCTGGAGTCAACCCCAAAGCACAGGCCATGGATCAAAGTCAACAATCCCTGAGCATCCTCTAAGCTCTGTCCAGTAGTCTGAGGAAAGGGTGGGGAGGAGGAGGCAGTAGGGGAAGGGATGCTGACAGCGTTTATGAGGCGATGCCCCACAGGCAGGTTCTAATCCTGGCTACCCCTACCGGTCTTTTCACTGGATAATTTTCAATTTTGTTTTGAACTTCTGCTAAAATTACACAAAAGTTCAACTGACCATATGCACAGAGGGCTTCAAAAAGTTTATGGACAGGGGTGAGCACTGTGGCACAGCAGGTTAAGCCACTGCTTGCAATGACGGCACCCGATATGGGTGTCCCAGCTGCTCTACTTCTGATCCAAGTCCCTGCTAAAGCTCTTGGGAAAGCCGTGGAAGATAGCCCAAGTACTTGGGCCCCTGCATCCATGTGGCAGACCTGGATGAAGCTCCTGGCTTCAGTCTGGCCCAGCACCAGCCCTGTGTCTTTTGGGGAATGAACCAGAGATGAAAGATCTCTCTTTGTCTCTCCCTCTCTATAACTCTGCCTTTCAAATAATTTATTTTTTTAAAGTTCATGAAATTTATTTTTGTGCCAAAAAATTTGAAATCTATATAGTTTTTTCATAATGCACATTTTTTATGAACTTTTGAAGACCAACCAGTATATAAGGATTTCTAAATTTTTCACAGCAAAATATATGTTTTAAATTAATTTTCCATAAACTTTTTGAAACACCCTCATGTAAGTGTACCCATCTTGTTCCACATATTTTAGAAGGCAGTGTTACCACCATTCTATTAACCTAGGTTTGAGTGGATTCTTAGAACAGGGATTAGGCTTGCTGTATCCCCAGTGCACAACCATGATTTCTCCAAGATAGTATTCCTTTTAAACTTTCTACCTGCATGCCCTCAACACTAAATGAAATGACGCCACATCCAAGACTGGAAATGAAAAGGCCTTTAATTCAAACATGCGGACTTTTAGTGGGAGCACTCCAGTGTAGCTAGCCCTTGAGTCATGGCAATGTCACATAGAATGATAAATCTGAAAATAAGCAAAGCTGAGGTCATGAGTTCTAAAAACCATAATATTCAAAAACTCATCTTTTACCTGAGAGTCTTTGGATCTTGTGTCACAAAAGGCTGATTGATAACTCCCATCAGAGGTACCCCTGTTTGGATGTCATAAACACCAATTAAAATGGTGACACACTGAAGGCCAGAAGGGAAGATTCCTTGATTGGATTTAATGTCAGTAGAGCCTTTAATATATTGATAAGTTGAATCTGAAAAATGAAGCAAATGTATTTGGAATCAGATGAAGATTCTGAAGATCATGGTGAATCCATCTATAACCTTTGTCCTGTATCATTTCTCTTTGTCACTAATTTGGTAACTAATCAAGTTTTACATTTGGATGTCATTTGTACTGAGTTATTTCAGCTTTTGTATGTCATTTTTTCTGCTACTATTTCATTTTCTTAAAAATATGAAAACTCTAAAATGGAGGACATGTTTATAGCATCTAGCATAGCATCTTGCATATAATGAGCACCACTTGTCCCACGTCAAATACATTTGAAAACTATTAACTCAGAATAATTAGTAGGATTTTTTTAGAACTGTCACTAATCAGAGGACAAGTACAAGGTGAGATGGAAAAGCTTCCTTCCAGGAATTACTTTTTGTTATTATTAAGTCCCTCAAGTTAGAAGGAAGAGATAATGATAGTGGTAATAAAGGTGAAATATCAGTGGTGCCAAAGAGGGAGGTTTCTCCCTAACAGGGCATTGATTAAACAGTAAGTTTATTTTGGTGCAAAATTTTGAAACCTATGACAGTTTTTTCATGACATACATTTTCCATTTACTTTTTGAAGACCCCTTGTATATGCCAGCAGCTGACTGCCAACATTCAGTGAGCTAACACACAGTTGAGGATGCGCCTGGCAAAAGATCCAGAGTTAGAATCAATTCAGGGTGGAACCAAAAAGCAAGAGATCCCTGTATCTCAGAAATCACAACTGATACCATTTATTTTCCAGAGATAAGAGATTCCAGGAGAGGCTTTTAGTTTCTATATATAATCCATTGGATGGGAAAGGTGGGGGAGTTTGCCTGCTCAACATAATAAAGAGCAGCAATGCTAAGGATAGTGGGTGATAGATACAGTCCTACCACAACAAAGACAAAAAGTTGATGATAAAGTTTACATACAGCTCACAAAGTGACTGCTCAGAAGTCACCTTCAACTATGTTTTGGATTGTTTGCTTAATTGCTAGCTTAAAAACTGGGAGATCTTTAAATCTTTTTTTTTTCTATGATTTATTTATTATTTGAAAGTCAGAGTTACACAGAGAGCGAAGGAGAGATGGAGAGAGAGAGAGGTCTTCTAACCACTGGTTCACTCCCCAGTTGGCTGCAATGGCCCAGGCTGGGCCAATCCGAAGCCAGGAGCCAGGAGCCAGGAGCTTCTTCTGGGTCTCACACGCGGGTGCAGGGGCCCAAGGACTTGGGCCATTCTCTATTGCCTTCCCAGTCCATAGCAGAGAGCTGGATTGGTAGTGGAGTAGGCAGGACTCAAACCAGTGCCCATATGGGACGCCGGCACTGCAGGCAGTGGCTTTACCCACTAATGCCACGGCACTGGCCCATGGAGATCTTTAAATACCCAGAAGTTCTGGGCTGGTGCCGTGGCTCACTAGGCTAATCCTCCGCCTGCGGCGTCGGCACACCGGGTACTAGTCCTGGTCGGGGCACCGGATTCTGTCCCGGTTGCTCCTCTTCCAGGCCAGCTCTCTGCTGTGGCCAGGGAGTGCAGTGGAGGATGGCCCAAGTCCTTGGGCCCTGCACCCACATGGGAGACCAGGAGAAGCACCTGGCTCCTGGCTTCGGATTAGCATGGTGCGCCGGCCACAGCAGTCACTGGGGGATGAACCAACGAAAAAGGAAGACCTTTCTCTCTCTCTCTCTGTCCACTCTGCCTGTCAAAAATAATAATAATAATAATAATAATAGACACCAGAAGTTCTGGCCTGGACTCCCCCATGGCAGCAATCTGCTGTGCTCCAGTTTGCTGTGGTCAGAACCAGTCAGTAAGGGAGAGAAGGACCAGATAGGAGTGTGGCCCCTGAAGTCTTCTAATGATGAGTTCATCCATCTTTGTGTGTGTACCTGTTTGGACTTCATGAAGTTCACAGAAAATGGAATTAAAAGTTGATTTGGGTATAGAAATTTTGATGTCCATGTTTAGTGTTTTCATGAATTTTTGGAGACTATGTGTATGCACAGATTTTAAGATTTTTAGCACCAAAAAAGCTTATATTTTAATTCTATTTTCCATGAACTTTTTGAAGTATCTTCACCAATGTATATATACACGTCTGTTAAAAATATGGGTATATACATTTATAATTGAATATATAAACATATAGACACACACACACACATATATATATAAAACACAATGCACTGTAACACATACACCTGGACTCTTTATTTATCATTTTAAAACTTAAAACAACTTCTACAATGGGGCTAGCATTGTAGTGCAGTGGGTTAAGCTGCTGACTGCAACACAGGCATCCCATATGGGTGAGTCCCATATGGTTCAAATGCTGGCTGCTCCATTTCCCATCCAGTTCCCTGCTAATGTGTCTTGGAAAGCCGTGAAAGATGGCCCAAGTTTTTGGGCCCCTGCCAATCCACTTGGGAGACCCAGATGGAGTTCCAGGCTCCTTCCTGGCTTTGACTTGGCTCAGTTTTGGCCATTGTGACCATCTGGGGAGTGAATCAGCAGATGGCAGATGTCATTCTCTCTCTTACTCTCTGTAACTCTGCCTTTCAAATAAATCTTTAAAAAAAAATTATGACCTCTAGGGGAATTAAACTACACTCTCAATTTTCATTTTTCCAAACACCACCCCCAAAATTGCAACAAGTAAATGAAATATACCCTCCTATACTTACCTATGGGATCCACCCAGATTCCTAACGTGTCCTGTGGAATGCTGATCTCTACTGAATCCAGAGTTGCATCAGTGAAGGCCACGTCCTGATGAACAACTTTGGCTAAGGCTCCAGATGCCGACTGGTTACCATTAAGCACCTTGCTAAGCAGCTCTGCTGTTTCTTCCTCAGCAGAACACAGCCTCACAGTAATCTTTTCCCCTGCAGTAAAGACAAACTAAAAGCTGTTACCTTTCTAGAGTTTCCTTGGAGAAAGAATAATGGAGATGGTGGGACAACAAAGAGCGTACACCTAGATTAGAGGCAGGTAATACAGCCATACCACTGGTTCCTAAGCCTGGGGAATCATGCCAGAATCATCAGGCGGGCTTCATCAAGTCACTGATGCCCAGTGGCCACTCCTGTCCTTGGTGGTGAGGGATGGGCTCCAGGAACCCAAAGACTTTCTCCCCAGATGTTTGTGAACACCAATTTGTGTCCAACTGAAGGGAGCTCATAGCCAAGTTAAAAATTCCTGAACCCTTGATATACTTTTTTGCCTTCTGATGCTGTTCCAAGTCTAAATGTTATTGAAAAGTGCAGGTTCTATCAGCACACTGATGTGCTTCTGCTTCCTTCCATGACACTTCTGATGTCAGATTGTTATGCTAAGTCATGGAAGACAAAATCGATGACTCTTTAAAGGCAGTGGCACTGTACGACTTGAGTGGCATCCATGGAAGCCACTCTCCTCTGGGAAACTGCGTGAGGAAGGTGACGCAAGCAAAGCTGCTTCCCCAGGTGAAGCCAGAGGCCACCAAGTCCAGGTGCTCCACCTGCACTTTAACATGTTGCTTAGAACTTTGGTGAACCTGGTTCCCAGCCTCCACAGAAGTGAGACAAGAGACTGGTAAAATAGGCAAGTTAATAGCAACAAGAAGTGTCAGCAATGGAAAAAAGAAACACACACACACACAATCCCTTAAAAATTATGAAAACATTGCACTTTAGTGCTTTTTAGGTATACTGACTAATACTCCCAGCTACTCTGTCAATTCCAACGACCAGCAGCTTTGTCACCTGGGAGCCTGTTAGAAATTCAGAGCCTCAGGCACTACCCAGACCTGCTGAACTCTAACATAATCCCAAGGTGATGAGTGAAGTTCGGAAAGTGCAGTATGAAGCTGCTATGAAGGTGAGTCTGAATTAGCAGGAAATGCTCACTCTCACTTAAATTTAATTAAAGTCAAATTTGAATTAAACTGTGAAAGCTGGGAAATAATGCTAACAACTGCTGCTTCCCAAGCACCTACTTTGGTTCCAGTAACGTCATTGGATTGTTTATAGGAGCAAATCACATGGCTTCACTCCTCTGCTTACCAACTGCCAATGCATCCCCATCACATTCAGAGAAATCCAAACGCCTTCCTGCTCTCTGGTCCTGTGCTCCCATCATCCCCCACAGCCCCGCCTCTACCCTCCGCACCCTTCTCAGCAGTCAGGGAGCGCCCTGCCTTTTTACCCTGTAATCTAGATAAGTGACGTCTTAAAATAGCTATTTAGGAGGTAGCAGAATGGAGGATTTTAAATGCAAGGTTTCTTATAGTTGATCAACAGGAGTTATTTTTACCTGAAATGAGATCTCTCTCTCTCTTTCTCTCTCTTATGAAATGCCATCAAGCTAAGTGCATCTGAATACACAGCCCATGACGGAAGTGAAAACATTTTCAGAGTTAATCCAGAGATTTTTTTTCCTTTGTAAATGTTTTTCTGGATATTTCAAGATTTGTCACATGAACGGTGTTGTTAAGGTTCACTATTTTAGCCTCTTCAATCATTAAACAAAAAATTCAACAAACTAATTAAAAAATGTTTCTCTGTGATGAATTAGAGACCAGGATATTTTTCTCAATGCCTGCAGGGAGGGGATGTGGAGGTCTATAGGAGAACCCAGCTCACAGGACACTGAGTAAACGGGACTTACAATGAGGTTCTGAGAACCAGAGAAACCATGAGGCAACCTGCTCAAGTGTTTCAGGGCCAATGCTTCCTCTACACTCTTAGCCAAGGTTCATGGACTCTTCAAGGGGTCCACAAAGGATTACTTCCATTAGATTCCCCAACTTCCCCCAAGGGTTAAGTTGTAAATTACTTATATGCTAAATAACCCTTATTATTTAAATGTCAAATTATTGTAAGATACCAACCTTTTCCTAACTTAAATGCCATGATATTCTGGGGCAGAAATTGAATGAAACCTGAATTCAAGTATATTATATTGTTTACATTGAAAGGCTTTCAAACATCCATTTATGCCATGGTATGTTGGAGATTAGAATACCTCGTGAATTAAGTTACAAAAACACATGAAGATTCTTATACTTACCCAAATCATTAGTAAACTCATTGGATTCTTCTCCAAAAATATTTTTTTCCAGGCCTGGAAACTGGATGATTTGGAGTTGACAAAGAAATGAAACAACAAAAATCCACACATGTAAGTTCTGAACAGATTTCTAGTTTATATTTAAAATTAAATAGCACACTTAGAGTTGATATTCAGAAATTTCTAATCCTATAACCCAATCCAAGTATTTAAAGAATGGAGTCAGCATAGTTGTCAAATATTTTACTGCTTCTTTGCCTCTCCGGAAAGTCCACAGTGAGTTGGAAATCTGGTTTCCTTACGTCTGGTTCCATTGCAGAACTGCGTCTAGAAATTCCACCCTTCTATATAAGAGTAGAGAGCTACAAAGTCTGCAAAGGAGAAATTTCAACCATTGCTCTTAAAAAATTAAAATTATTAATCAAGTACCTAAAATTGTTACTTGAGAGCAGATGAAAAATTAGAAAACAACATTAGATTTTATTTTCATTTTCAGGTATGTTTCAGCCCCTGTTGGAGGAACCAGGAAGTTGATTAAGAAAAAGAGAAATTTTATTGACCAATAATTTATGCATCAATGTAGAGTGAATGAGTCAAGAAAAAGTCTTCTCTGTGTGTGTGATCAGGAAGCTTTCAGGTTCATTTTGCTTGTGATCCTCAGTGGAGGAGATAATTTTTCTCAAAATATGTACCCCAGTTATGCATGATGTTCTCTGGGAACAGAAGCAAGGAAATGCTTCAAATATTTGAGCTCAGTCATCTGCAAAGGCCCAATAGCTTTATTTTTAAAAAAAGCATTTATTTATTTAGTTACTTATTCAAAAGACAAAATGAGGGTACAGGGCAGAGGGGAGAAACAAACACGCATGTGCATACACACATACACACAGAGACGGAGAACATTCTTCCATTCCCTAGTTCACCTCCCAAATGGTGCTGCAACAGTCAGGTCTGGGCCAGGCTGAAGCCATGAGCCAGGGAGTTCATCCTGGTCTCCCCCAGGAATGGTAGGGATCTAGCTACTTAAATCATTATCCACTGTTGTCCCAGCTACATTAGCAGGAGGCTGGATTGGAAGTGAAGCAGCTGGTACTCGAACCAGCACTCTGATATGGGGCGCTGCCATCACGAGCAACAGTGTAACCGCGCCACAATGCTGCTGCTCCCCACTAGCTCGAATAATGCCTACAACCACTTGTTATTCTTTTTCCCCTTTCTGCTGGACAGTGCAACCCAAAAAGGGCTGGTGACCAGCCTACTCATCAAGAAATGAAGCTTAGTCTCTCAAGGCACTTTAAAGACCTGTTTCTGAGGCTACAGGACGTAAGGGTCATGAACTACAAATATTTTCTATCACCAAAATGGAATATTGTTTATTAGATCATAAGTCCTGGTATTTACTTCATGAATAAATAATTGTCTGAACCTGCTATAATGCCTTGGGGCAAATATTAGCCTGTAAAAATCACTATCAGTACATATCTAATCCAGTGATTCAGTCTCCCCTAGTACCCAACTATCTTGATCAGTAACAAACAAAAATAAAGTTGCTTCATTTAGTTTATTGAAGCCAGATACTACAGGGTATGAAAAAGCACAGTTTGTAGAGATTTCATGGAGTCATTTATTCTTTTCTCTTGTCTGTGACCAAAAATTTTACTTCAATGATTTTAGATGATACTCATTATCTTGAGAATTTTACAGAAATTCTTCCAGTATTTTATAGTTCTGTCCTAAAGTTCTATCCTCCAAAATCAGAACAAATACAATTTGTTTATATAAAAGGCAATGTAATATTGCAAGGAACGCAGACCATGAGCCAGTCTGCCTGTGCTCAAAAACTGGCCTTGTCCATTCACTTGCTGTGTAACTTCAGGATGTCACGGAACCTCTCTGTGCTCCCTTTTTTTCATCCATTTCCATGGAATAATAGTTCTTACCTCAAAATTGCCATATGGTCTAAGTAATATATTTAAGCCCTTAGAACAGTGTCTCACACACAGAAAGCCGTTGTAAGTGTCTGCTGGTGTTATTACTGCTACTGGTTTCTTTCCCCTAGTCATTTCAAGCAAGATACCCAGAATCCTGATCACTTTTAGTTATGAACAGTGTTTTCTGGCTAGGAAAAAAGGAGACTTTAAGTCTCCAGTTACAAGCCCATAACTGAGGCAAACATTAAACAAGTAAGTCCAAAAGGTGGCACTTAATGTATCAAAGCTTAAACAAACAAACAAAAAGGTTACAAAACAGTGTGCCCTCATTTCTATTGAAATACATTTTACAAGTCATGCACACACATACATACACACAAAAGAAAAACAGTCTAACAATATTTAGAAAACATAGTGGTGGTTTTGTCTAGTGATGGGATTAAGAGGGTCCTTGGTTTTTTTCTTATTTTCCAGGGAACACTTATTTATGAAGAAGAAACTCATTGGTAAATAAAAGCTTCTCTACCAAAGTTTTTATCTCTAGCTGTTAAAATTGGGAGTGATTTTTATTTTCTTATTGCTTTTCTGTATTGTATACATTTTCTCAAGGAATATTTTATTAATATTGTAATCCAAAGGAAAGAGAGGAAAACCTCTGACGTTGACTTGAACCCGAGGCACTAGTGTTCCGTGCAGGGTTGGGGAGCTAAGGGAGGCAGGCTGGCCAACAGGGAGGGGAATCACAGAGGCGAACATTCGGCAAACACCTGGGCGGGCCCTTCGTACCTTGTTCTCCATATTCTGCTTTATCACTTCCTGCACCAGCACATCAGCGAGGGTCTTGAAGTCAACCGAGAACTTCTTGTTCTTTTCGCCCTCTTTCTTTTCTTCGATCAGCAGCTGAAAGAGCGCTTGCTGCTGCCTGCACGCCCGGGCGATGTTGGCAGCCCGCTCCGAGACGCGGAGCAGCTCGCGGAGGATCTGGGACATTTCTGAACCTCCCTTTGCAGTGCCAGCTCCTGGTGGGAACGGCAGCCAGCCACTGGGCTGTCAGCCGGAGAAGTACTAGAACACAAAAGAGAGAGCAGTACAGCCAGTGATGTCAGGGTGCCTCCAGGGCTGCTAACTACCCATCTGGCACTCAGCCTGGTCATTTACATTATAAATCCCTAGATGGGCAGGTGGACACAAAACACAAGGAAAGCCAAGTCCTTGTAATGACCTTGGTGTTCATTCCAGCAGATCTGGAGCAACTTTCTAAAGTGCCATTAAACAAAATTTGTGGGAGACCATGAATTTGAACTGGGTACCTGCACTGGGCCCTATAAACTAAACCAACAGATTAATTGCAGTAACTGAGCTTGGGCTGGCTGCACAAGGCCTTGCAGTCAGTTCATTGATTGTATTTTAAACAACTTAAGCTTTAACCGGTTGACTGGTTGACTAGGCTGTAGGCAGTTATTTCCTAGGCTTCTCTCTCAGTTTTGCCTATAAATTCTGTCTGATTACACTGTTGAGTGAAGTTCTCAGAACCTGCTGTGGTTCTGGGAGCTGCCCAATTCAGTTTTGTTCTGCTTAAATAAACTCTGTTAGATTTAATTTCTCAAAAACCTTCTTGTTTTAACAGTACCAAGTACCAGACTAGGAAAGCACTGTTGTGTGTGCAAGACTGAGGCCAATCACCCAGCCAAATTCTCCACCCACACTGAAAAAAGAGGTGCCGCTAACTGCGCTAATCCCTTGGCAGGTAAAGGCAATAAAACAAGGTGAAAATGGTGACTTGTTAGGACTTGCAAAGTTCTGGCCTCTGAGCCTGTCCTCGCCTGGGATATCTGTTTTGCAACTGGAGAGAAACACTTCTCATTTTACAATAGAATCTACCTCTACTTGGAGGCTGGAGTGTCTTCTCTTGTGCGAATCACTTGAAGATGATCAGCCCTGTTTTACAGCAAAGGAAGCTGAAGCCAACAGAGGTTAAGTAACTTCTTCAGGGTTACACAAGACTAAACCGCAGGGCTCCACATTGGCCAGGACCAAAGCCCGGCGTATTTATTATCATTAATCAACAGTTTCCTTCGTGAAAACAAGTTTCCTTAATGGGCTCCAGGAGGCTGAGAATTAACCCAGCTATAAAGATGCTGATGTAATGGAGCGAATGGTGAATTATCATTGTAGGTTTGTCTTAAACATGTTTGCTATAAAATATGTTAAAGTCAACCACTGTGAGGAAAAAGGCCAAGCCTTATTCGTAATGAAAGGAAAACGAATAAAACAAGCCACCTTCTATTGTTGTTAGGTGTGTTTTAATGTTAGCGTTCCTCCTGGGAGGAGGTGGGGTGAAACAGGTGCCCATGCTCAGCTCATGGCCGGCAGACAAGCAGCTTTCTGGAGGGCAGTCTCCCAGAGAGGAATCTATGGGTGCCGTTGACTTTTTACTCCTAATTTGTGTAAAGAAAATCAAAACTGAGTTGAAATGTTTCTTCACAAGGAGGAATAATATTATTTATAGTAGCAGAAAGTTTAATAGTTTTAAATATTGGTGGGACTGGCGCTGAGGCGCAGCAGGTTAAAGCCCTGGCCTGAAGCGCCAGCATCCCATATGGGCGCCGGTTTGAGTTCCGGCTGCTCCTCTTCCGATCCAGCTCTCTGCTATGGCCTGGGAAAGCAGTAGAAGATGGCCCGAGTCTTTGGATCCCTGCATCCATGTAGGAGACTGGGAAGAAACTCCTGGATCCTAGCTTTGGATCAGCACAGCTCCGGCCATTGAGGCCATCTGGGGAGTGAACCAGCAGATGGGAGACCTCTCTCTCTGTCTCTACCTCTCTCTAACTCTTTCAAATAAATAAAATAAATCTTTAAAAAAATATTGGTGAGATGTAAGAATACTACACAGTAAAATCATGTTTCTGAAGAATAGGGAAATATGTTAATCCTAAAAGGTAAAGGGGGAAAATGACCTATTACCAAATGGAGTATGAGAATATGTTACCAGTTTGTGTCTAGAAAGGGACCAGCAGGTGACATTTTAATTGCAGTTAATGCTGAGTAGTGAAATTGTGGATGGTTTTTTGAATTAGGCTTCTCTATAATTTTCAAGTACTCTAAAGTAAATGTATAATGTTTCTAAGAAGTGACATCTTAAAATATCTTAGAACAATTAAGCTGACAGAATTCTTTAACTCCTGGAAGTATGAGGCCAAAGAAATTGGGACTACCATACTAACACAAAAAACTTTTAAATAGTAAAGAGAATGTAGCTAAAACTTGAAAATAGCTGGGGCCATTGCTGTGGCACAGTAGGTTAAAGCCTGCAGTGCTGGCATCCCATATGGGCGCCAGTTTGAGTCCTTGCTGCTCCTCTTCTAATCCAGCTCTCTGCTGTGGCCTGGGAAAGCAGTAGAAAATGGCCCAACTCCTTGGGCCCCTGCACCCGTGTGGGAGACCCAGAAGAAGCTCTTGGCTCCTGGCTTCAGATCAGCTCAGCTCTGGCCATTGCAGTCACTTGAGGAGTGAACCAGTGGAATGGAAGACCTCTCTCTCTCTCTTTCTCTCTCTCTCTCTCTGGCTCTACCTCACTCTGTAACTCTGTCTTTCAAATAAGTAAAATAAATCTTTAAAAGAAAATAGCTGCTTACTTAAATGTCTTTTCTTTCAGGAATGAGTATGTTTGGAAAATTCACTTTAGTTGACAACATAAATATTAAGAAAAGTAGCTGCTTTTAGTACAGCTGAGGCGCTCGGTTTAGAAATAATTTATAGTATATGATGTATATACCACAAATTACAATCTATATATAATACAGATGAATACATTTCTCAATATAATATATGAGCCCCAAGAGTATAAATGCAATAACCATATTTTTTACTTCTTAGTAAATGCTCTGCACTTATTACAAGTGAAGGAAAAGACTTAGTGAATCAATAATTTCTAAATAGCTTTTTATCTTAAAAGCAGCAGATTTTTGAGCAGTCTAATTTGAGAGTTTTCAGGATAATAACAATATTGTCCAAAGTAGTCAATTCTGTTACGTTTAATTTTTAAGTGTCCTAAACTACACTGTCACATAACCAAGAACTTTCCTAACAGTGCCGAAAGAATACCAGCTCTGGGCACCACACTCACTCCTTTTCCCCATCCAGGGCTCATCAACTTCTCCCTGACAGTTGCGTACAGCTGCCCCCGGGGCCTGGAGCTTCTCCTGTTAGAGCTGACCTTTACTCTCAGCAGTGATCTCTCTTCCCCACCTGAGCAGTCGCTGCTCTGAGCATGGCCAATTGACCAGTGAGGAACGAGCTGGCGACTGCAGCTGTCGTTACCCAGCGGGCAGAGTAGGAGCTGTTCAATTCCAAAGTCATCCCACAGTTCAGATGGGCTTGGGGAAGTGTCGTGATCATCATCTCAAACCCGATCTCCGCCTTGACAGAGAGCTGTGTCATGATGTCACATAGAATTAGAATCGCTTTAGCTTTTGTGAGACACTCAAGTCTAATTGAAGAAATAACGAAAAATTGAAGCAGGTTAAGAAAAAAAAAAAAACCTCTCTACAAAGAAAAAGAAAACAAACCGTAATTTCTCGCTAGTCTATCATCTCATCAGAATACGACGGGTTTAAAAACTGTATCTGAATAATCTGCACATCTATTGCAGATGTGATAAACAGTACAGTGGAAAGAGAGGATTTAGAGTCCTATAGAACCGGGTTCAAAATCTGACTCTGCCAACAATTAGCTGTGTGGCATCAGGTAATGTATTACCCTCTCTGAGCCTCTCTTGTCACCTGTAATAAGAATATTTGGCAGTGATGTGGTGAAGATCAAAACGAGATGTTTTTGAACAGGTACTAGAGCAGAGCCTTACACATAGCAGATAACAGATGACAACTAGGACTACTAAATAGAACCCCATGGAAACCAGTCACATGTTTTTACTGGAAAAAACAGAGGCGGCTGGCAAGTTTATATGGGTCACTGAAATCTTTTCTGAAAAGTTGCTAGTCCATTAAATCCTGAAGCCTGGGAACTACTTGTCATTCTCTGAACAACCCAGAATAAAGTTCCTCTATGTAGGCCAGGTCACACTGCTTCCGGTTCTGGGCATGGGCCTGAAAACCATGGCTGCTGGAGGCGTGAGACCACCCCGGCTTCCTGCAGACCTCCGCTGGGAGGCTCGCAGGAGGGTTCTATCAAGGGGGATGTTTTCTCAGGAAATGTGGTGAGGAGTCTGGGGCCAGGGGCGTCCACTCTCGTGGGAAGAGCAGGTAGCAGCGGAAGCTGACCATATCCTTTTTTGTCCGCAGGGAAAGAGGTGCGATGACGGCGAGCAGCGGCAACTAAACAGAAACGCTCTCCGATGGACAGCTGACATCCCCTTCTCCTGGCAGCTCATGGGAAACTTCTGCACAGCCCACCTTTTTGTCCATTCTACATGGACTCCACCCCGCCCACCATCACTTCCTCAATTCAGTCTTTCACTCATCCTCAGGAATGGCCACTAGAAGCCACTGTGCAGTGGCCCTGCCTGATAGGACTGCAAGGGGCGGGGGATGGGGAGGCCCAGGTTCCATAAAGTACCTGGGTGTTTTCCGGCAAAGGTCCAGAGCTGTCCAGGCATCTCACTAAATGGACACAATAAGGAGGTGTCCAAGGCTCAGTTTAGCTGGGACTGTGGCTGTAGGGGAAACAGGCTTTGTGGCACCTCTCCTTTGCTCTACACCTAGGGTTGCCTTAGGGAGGAGAGAGAGACTGGAGGCTGTCCTGGCAGAAGGGATATACACAAAGAATAGCAGGAATGCCAATTTGTTCTGCACCTTGCAGACAGTAACCTTCTGGTATCTCTATGAGACATTCATTGCCCGCCTGGTGACCCTGACCAGAGGGAAACTGTACTACAAAGCATCACAAGGGACTTGCAATATGACTTGTTGGCTCACTGGAAACTCAGGTGTTCCTGCAGTGGATAAGCCTCATTCAACACTCAGATACTCGCCATCAAACATTGCTCGGGATCCAAAAAATATTATACCATAGGACTGCCTGCAGTCTGAAAATCTCAATAGGACACTAATACCTGCCCAGTAGAATTGCCAAAATTAATAAGACTGAAAATTTCAAGTTTTGGTGTAGATATGGAGTGATGGAGACTCTTACATGCTGCTGGCAAGAGTAAAATTGGTACAACCATTTTGGAAGAAAATTACTTGTAGTTTGTTGAATATAAGTATAACCAGTGACCTAGCAATTTCTTTTCTAGACATATACTTAACAGAAATTTATGCATATATGGGTTAAAGGACATATTCAAGAATATTTATGAGCAGCAGTAGTATTATAATGATCTAACACTGGTAATAATCCAAACAACCATCAATAATAAAATATAATAAACTACAGAATATTCACATAACAAAATACTATACAGCAGTAAAAACAAAAGTGAGCAGGGCTGGCGCTGTGGCACAGCAGGTAAAGCTGTCGCCTGCAGTTCTGGCATCCCATATGGGTGCCGGTTCGAGTCTCGACAGCTCCAGTGAGAAAGAGAGACAGAAAGAAAGGTCTTCCTTCCATTGGTTCACCCCACAAATGGCGGGTGCAGGGCCCAAGCACTTGGGCCATCCTCCACTGCCTTCCGGGGCCACAGCAGAGAGCTGGACTGGAAGAGGAGCAACTGGGACAGAATCCTGCGCCCCAGCTGGGACTAGAACCCGGAGTACCGGCGCCACAGGTGGAGGATTAGCCTAGTGAGCCACAGCGCCGGCCGGCAGCTCCGCTTCTGATCCAGCTCTTTGAGTAGAAGATGGCCCAAGTCCTTAGTCCCCTGCACCTGCATGGGAGACTCAGAAGACGCTCCTGGCTCCTGGCTTCGGATAGGTGCAACTCCAGCCATTGCAGCCATCTGGGGAGTGAACCAGTGGATGGAAGACCTCTCTCTCTCTCTCTCTCTCTCTCTCTCTCTCTCTTTCTGTCTTTGTTTCTTATAACTCTGCCTTTCAAATAAGTAAAATAAATCTTTAAAAGAAAAAAAAATG
This sequence comes from Oryctolagus cuniculus, assembly GCF_964237555.1. Taxonomy (NCBI): domain Eukaryota; kingdom Metazoa; phylum Chordata; class Mammalia; order Lagomorpha; family Leporidae; genus Oryctolagus; species Oryctolagus cuniculus. The sequence continues at coordinate 50,009,168 of NC_091434.1, forward strand.
AATGAGCTATGGCACTAGGCAACAACTTGGATGCATCTCACAAAAATATACCATCAAACTAAAGAAGTCAGACACCAAAGATACAGACCATGCAATTTAATTTACTCAAAACTCTAAAACAGGCCAAAATGAATCAGGTGTTAGAAGTCACAGTGTGGTTACCACTGGAGGAGAAAGAGGGGTTGTTGGTGGTTTAGAAACTGGTAAAGTTCACACTTCTGGTGGATGGCTTAGCTACATGGGTGGTTTGACGGCAACTCACTAACACTGAGAAGTTCCATGCTTATATATATGTATTTATATTTTAATAAAAACAGGTTTTTGTTTTACTTAAAACAAAAATGCATCGGTGGAGGAAAAGAGTCAGCTCAACTGTTGGCTGCAGGAGCCATTCCTTTGTCTGAGGCACTTGGGCCCTGGGTGCGTGGAGACAGGCCAAACCTTCATTCCGGCTCTCCAACACACTATATATAGGTTTACTTATCTATGCTCTGTCTGGCAAGAGATTTAAATGAGTGTGGTTTCTTATGACTCTCAGGCATACTTCAGAGGTGTTCAATAAGTGTTGGCTGATGAGCTTCCTCTGAGCTTTGTAAATACAGAATTCACTCTTGGCATGCTGTTTATTTTATCAGCAGTACCTAGGTGCTGTTAGGCACATGGACTCATATTTATTTATATAAAAGTCTACATATATTCTGTATTCATTTAGAAAAATGAAGCACAGATGTATCTGGGTGGCTGGCAACTGAACCACATTTTTTGAGCACCAAATAAGAATCTGAAATTATATTCATCTAGAGGTGACCCTTCCCTGAAAAGATTAATTTTGTTAATTAACTTACCCCAAATAGCAAATTTAATTTGATTTTGTTAGAAATGACATTAAATATGGGCTATGTAAATCCACCTATTTAACCCTAATATTCCTCCTTTCCCTCTAACCTTCAAATTGTGTTACCACCCAGGTCCTTTCTTTTATCTTTTCCTTTTTCTTTTTAATATTTTTTTTTATTTATTTGAAAGGTGGAGTTACAGATAGATAGAGGAAGAGAGAGAGAGAGAGAGAGAGAATCTTTCATCCACTGGTTCACTCCAGTGGCTACAACAGCCAGCACTATGATGGACCAAAGCCAGGAGCCTGGAGCTTCTTCCTGGTCTCCCACATGGATGCAGGGGCCCAGAGACATGGGCCACCTTCTACTGCTTTATCAGGCACATTAGCAGGGAGCTGGATTGGAAGTGGAGCAGCCAGGACTCAAACCGGCACCCATACTGGATGCTGGTGTTGCAGGTGGTGGCTTAACCCACTATGCCACAGCACTGGCCCCTAGTCAGCTCTTTTCTAAGCTGGTTATCTAACTCACACTAGCTAGATTGAGGACACTAATGCATCACATTAATGCACATATTTGCTTACCAAAGCTCCCCAAAACAATAGGTCAGAAAGATGTCCCTTGTTTTAAATATTGTTCTGGTAGCTTATAAACAGGAGCGTGTGCTAAAATAGTGTTTTCCAAATCAGTAAGATCAAAAATTAACTGAGGCGCTTCTTAAGAACATAGATTTTTAGAGGGCAGCATTGTGGCATTAACAACAAGTTAAGCTGCTGCCTGTAATGCCAGAATCCTATATGGGTTCCAGTTCCAGTCCTGGCTGCTCCACTTCTGATCCAGCTTCCTGCTAATATGCCTGGGAAAGCAGTGGAAGATGGCCCAAGTGCTTGGGCCCCTGCACCCAAGTGGGAGACTCGGGCTCCTATGGTCATTTGGAAAGCAAACCAGAGGACAGAACATTGCTCTCTCTCCTGCTCTGTCTCCCTGTCTGTAACTCTAACTTTCAAACAAATAAAAAGTAAATCTGATTGTTTTGCTTGTTTTTTTTTTTTTTTAAAGGTGGATTTTTGGCCTCTTCCCCTGGAGATACTGATTCAATAAGTCTGGGCTGAGAAAATGGGAACTCCCTTGGCCAACTTTCATCTGCAAATTTAAGGAATGGGCTAACAACAGGCTCTGCCCTTCACCAATTACCTAGGAGCCTTGTTAGGCTAAGAGTGATACTGCCTTGTAGTAACAAAAACTAAATGCTAGAAAAAATGCAAGTTGACCTACATAGTAAGTATTCCATATTAGCATAAATCTGGAGTAAAGAATGCATATTAAAGACTTCCCAGAACTCATCTGAAAATTATGAAACAAGTATTCCATTTAGAAATACTTTTAAGCTTGTTAGTGACCTTTTTTATCCTCTTTATGGAGTTAAGATTAAGAGCATTTTCTATATAGATCCTCTATTTATTTAGAGCGTTTCTATCTGCTATGTTCCAGCTCTGTGCTTAAACTTTTGTGTGCTAAGAGATGTTTTTAGAGCAACTGTGGTGTCACAAATGAAATATGAAATCAGATAGAATATAAAAAATAAAATCAATTTTAGTGTGACTATCTTAACTATAGGAGAGAATGAGTATTTTTAAAAATGCATGCTTAATGCATAATTCAAGGCAGCAAAAGAGACAAGATGCTTGCCTGTAGAAAGAATCTTTCCCAGTGGAGTGTTATTTATAGTTTTGATCACCGTTAATCAGAATGTAGCCTCACTCATCCTCAAGTGTATTTTGAATGTTGCATTTGTAATGTGACATTTCTCAGTTATTAGGGAAGATTCCCAGGTTAATTTATCTTTCCTTCTGAACTCTCACAACACTGACGAGAGACACTAATTTTGAACACTTGCCTTTTATTGTCTACAGAGACCACAGGGTGGTGTGGTAGAAAGAGCTCTTTTCTAGGTCACAGAGCTGGTTTTTAGGCTTGGCTTTGCCATTAACTAACCAGGAGTATAACCTTGGCCACATGACTTAAGCTCTCAGGGACTTGTTTTCCTCAATTCTGTAAACATAAAGAAGAAAGAAAAGACAAGTTGGATGGGATGGTTTGTACGACAGGATCCCATCTGAAACTTTTGTGCTTTGGGCGGGCATGGTGGCACAGCAGATTATGCTGCCACTTGGGATGCCTGCAGCCCATATCTGAGCGCCAGTTTAAGCCCAGGCTACTTGGCTTCTGATCTAGCTTCCTTATAATGTGCTTGGGAAGCAGGTAATTAAGTCCCTAACGCCTATGTGGGAGACCCAGATAGGTTTCCTGGTTCCTGGCTTTGGTCTGGCCCAGCCCTGGCTGTTGCAGCCATTTGGGAAGTGAATCAGCAAATGGAATATCTCTGTTTCTCCCTCTTTGTCACTCTGCCTTTAAAAAATTTTTTAATTCCTTGTTTTAAAATCTGCTTTCCATATAAAAGAAGTTGAGGATTATTCAGCCTTTAAAAGGTGTGAAATTTTGGGGCTGGTGCTGTACTGTGGCGAGTAAGGCCGCTGCTGGCATCCCATAAGGTTCCACTCCTGGTTGCTCCACTTCTGATCCAGCTCCTTGCTAATGCACCTGGAAAAGCAGTGGAAGATGGTCCAAATCCTTGGGCCTCTGAACCCGTGTGGGAGACCCAGAAGAAGCTCCTGGCTCCTGGCTTCCAATCAGCCCAGTTCTGGCCATTGCAGCCATCTGGGGAGTGAACCAGCAGATGGAAGACCTCTCTCTCTCTCTCTCTCTCTCCCTTTGCTTCTCTGTAACTCTGCCTTTCAAATAATAATAAAGCTTAAAAAAATTTAAGGTGAATTTTTTTTTTTTTGACAGGCAGAGTGGACAGTGAGAGAGAGAGAGACAGAGAGAAAGGTCTTCCTTTTGCCGTTGGTTCACCCTCCAATGGCCGCCACGGCCGGCACACCGCGCTGATCTGAAGCCAGGAGCCAGGTTCTTCTCCTGGTCTCCCATGGGGTGCAGGGCCCAAGGACTTGGGCCATCCTCCACTGCACTCCCTGGCCACAGCAGAGAGCTGGCCTGGAAGAGGGGCAACCGGAACAGAATCCAGCGCCCCGACCGGGACTAGAACTCGGTGTGCCGGTGCCGCAGGCGGAGGATTAGCCTAGTGAACCGTGGCGCCGGCCTAAAGTGAAATTTTGACACACTCTCTAACATGGATGACTCTTGAAGACTTTATGCCAGGTAGAATCAGCCAGACTCAAAAGGACAAATATTTTGATTCCATTTATATGAGGTACTCTAGTCAAACTCAGAGACATGGAAAGCAGAATGATGGTTACTGGGGCTGGAGGAGAAGGTAGTGGGAGTTGCTGTTTAATGTGTAGAGTTTTGATGTGCGAGGATGAAACCATCTTCAAGAAGGATGGTGGTAACAATTATACAACAATACCACTGAAATGTACACTTGAAAATGATTAAAATAGTAAATGTGATATCGCACCTATTTTGCACAATGTTTAATATTTTTTAGTTTAAAAATTACAAGTTTTAAAGAAATGCACATTTCAAAAGCATTTGGCCTTTATCATCTGCTTCATAAGGGAGAAACAAATATATGCTGGATAAACGAACAAAAGAGGAGGCTGGGGTAAGGTTACGAAAATTAAATTGAAATAAAGGCACTAGACTCCTCGTCTTGAGGTGGAGTTTGCACAGCAATCACATTGGTTTTAGTTCCTAGATTGTATGCTTATATACTATGGTTTGGGTACAGGCCAAGGGGGTAACACACGTGAGGAGGAGGGGCTCACGCTCCCCACTGAGTCACCTTTGGGTCACCACGTTCTCTCTCCTGAGGCTGTAGGTACCTGAGTGCCTGGGACACATTCCAGCTCCCGGTGCCGCGCAGGTGCAGTTCTAAAAACTGGATCATTTTCATTGTATCAGAGATGAACATGTTAAAGGGGTTTTCTTGCACCAAAATTAATCTGCTAAGGATTATTCCTGACATGCATTTCAGGAATATAGCAACTGCTAGAAAACATGATTACATGATTTGAAGGAGGTTTTTTTTTTTTTTTTTTTTTTTTTTAACAGAGGTTTCTAGCAGATGATTATTACCACTTACTTCTGCAATGACAAATTTACTTGATCTAAAATGCATCCCCTGAATGTTATGGTAAAAAGCAGAGGTCATAGACCACATTATGTGTATCATGTCAGCAGGCTGGGGATACTGCATATCTCTTGGTATTCTATTTACTCTTCCACTTTGTAGAGCAAATATTTATTTTTAAGAGATAGCTACCAAATGTTTAACAGAGCAGTATGGAATAGTGAATACAACACTTTCCTTTAAAAGAACACAGAATATTTATAGAAGCTTTATTGGAATGAAAAAGTTCAAAGTACTAAAAAGATACAAATATCTCATTAAAGCCACACTAACATAGAAATATACTAAATATCTTGCATTCTTGCTGACCCTGCAACCGTAGATAAATGTCTGAGCTGGTTAATATTTATTTTCTTGATCTGATTCTTGATCTTGATTCTTTATTCCCCCTTTGCTATTCATGAAGCTTATAATCAGCCATGTTTTAAACACAGAACTTTAATTATTCCCAGATCAAACTGAAATTGCACATGATTATTGCAAATTCCCAGGATTTAACTAGATGGTTTCCCCAGGACTGGGAAGATCAAATCCTCATTTAAAAAGTTGCTGATAATGAAGAATTATGCATCACTTTAACTAAGCTGTGTTTTCTTTAATATTAAAAGAACACCAGTGTCATAGACGTTGAGAGTAGATTACTAGAGGCTAGGGGGAGTGGTGGGGAGGGGAGAGGGAAGGGCAAAGGTTGAGTAATAGGCACTAAGTTATAACTGGATAGGGCAAGAAGTCCTAGTGCTGTAGGTGCAGTAAGGTGACTATAGATAACGATATTGTACAGTGTGTGTGTGTTTAAGCTAGAAGGGAGGATTCTGCATGTTTTCACCAAAAAGAGATGATGAATATTTGAGGGGGTAGCTAGGTTTACCCTGAATTGAACATTGCATAAAATATACATGTATCAAGATAGCACATGGTATCCCATAAATATGTACAATTGTCATATACCAGTTAAAAATTAAAAAGTTTTAAAAGTTCTCAAAAAAAAAAAAAAAAAAAGAATAGAGGAGAGCTTCTTCAACTTGGTAAAGAAAGCCTACCCAAAGAACAACTATGAAAACAACAAAACGGGCCGGTGCTGTGGCATTGTGGGTAAAGCTGCCATCTGCAGTGCTTCGATCCCATATGGGCGCTGGTTCGAGTCCTGACTGTTCCACTTCTGATCCAGCTCTCTGCTGTGGCCTGGGAAAGCAGTAGAAGATGGCCCAAGTCGTTGGGTCCCTGAACCCACTTGGGAGACCTGTAAGAAGCTCCTGACTCCTGGCTTCAGATCAGCCCAGCTCTGGCAGTTGCGGCCATTTTGGGAGAGAACCAGTGAACAGAGACCTCTCTCTCTCTGCCTCTGCCTCTGTAACTCTGCCTTTCAAATAAATAAACACATCTTAAAAAGAACAAGAAAAAACAAAAAGGAAAAATTTCCTTTGGTCATTTGACTTTAATTCTTTTGATATTAATTATAACACTCTTTTAAAACTATTAATTAATTTGAGAGAGAGACAGAGAATTCTCTTGTGCTGGTTCACTTCCCAAATGCCCACAACAGCCAGGGCTGGGCTGGATTGAAGCCAGGAGCCAGGAACTCAATTCAGGTCTCCTGTGTGGGAGGCAGGGACCCAGCTACTTGAGCCATCATCTGCTGCCTCCCACCGTGCACATCAGCAGGAAGCTGGAGAGAGAAGCCAGAATGGGATATGGAACCCAGGCACTCTGATTATAATTTTCATTTGCATTGAGAGAAGCATACCATTGTCATGCCAAAGAAAAGCACAAGTTTCAGTATATATTGGTAAAGTTTGCAGCATTTAAATTAATTTAAAGTTGGACAATTAATTTAGCAGATTTTAAATATTTAGCTGATTTAAAAAAACAAACAATCCCATGAAAAAGAGAGAAAGAAAAGGAATATAAAGAGAGGAAAAAATTTAATTCTGACACTTAGCAGTATGGCAATTAATCTACCTAGTGAATTATTTTATAGATGTCTAATACTCTATTTTGTTTATTTGTTTTGTACATAATGGGCCATGTTTTACTGCCAAGGAAAATCTGGTTTTGGGTGGGATTGGGGAAATCATTTTAATAAAAGCTATGTTACTCAAATGTGCATACTTGCGTATCTTTCATTTAAGAACATTTAATGTATAGGAATCCTACAAGGTTATGTTAGCTATTCACTCTAGCAGCAGTCATTTCCCATTTGTGTTTCCCAAACTTGCCTATTTTTTTTCTTTTGGTTTATCTTTTTTTTTAAAGACATATTTATTTATCTGAAAGAGTTACAGGGGGTAGGAGGAGAGTCAGAGAAAGAGATCTTCTATCCACTGGTTCACTCCCCAATCACTCTCCTCACTCCCCAAATAGCCGCAATGGCAGAGCTGAGCCAATCCGAAGCTAGGAGCCAGGAGCCTCTTCCAGGTCTCCCATGTGAGTGTAGGTCTCCCAAATACTTGGGCCATCTTCCACTGATTTCCCAGGCACATTAGCAGGGAGCTGGATCAGAAGTGGAACAGCCGGGACTTGAACTGGTGCCAGTGTGGGATGTCGGCACTTCGGCATCTTAACCTGCTATGCCACAGCGCTGGCACCCTGGTTTATCTTTTAAAATGTAATATTTGCTATTTTAAGTATCTCCTCCTTTCCCTCAGAAATTCTGATTTGGGAATTCCTAAACTGCAACCCGAGAATCTTTTTCTTTTCTTTCTTTCTTTCTTTCTTTCTTTCTTTCTTTCTTTCTTTCTTTCTCTCTCTCTCTCTCTCTCTCTCTCTCTCTCTCTCTCTTTCTTTCTTTCCTTTCTTCTTTCTTTCTTTCTTTCTTTCTTTCTTTCTTTCTTTCTTTCTTTTTTTTGAGATACAGTGAGAGACAGAGAATGAGCTCCCATTGAAGGTTCTCTCCCCTGATGCCCACAGACACTACTCCCCTGTAGCCCAGGACAGGGCTACACTGAAGGAATCAGTAACTCAATCCAAGTCTCCCACACAGGTGACAGAAACCCACAGCCATCACCATCACCACTGCCTCCCAGGATCCACGTTAGTGGGAAGGTAGAGTCAGGAATCAAACTCAGATATTCTGTTCTCCGACACGGTCATCCTAACTGGCATATTAACTGCAGACCAAAGGCCTGCCCCTGGGAAACTTTTTTTTTTTATCTTTTATTTAATGAATATAAATTTCCAAAGTACGACTCATGTGTTACAATGGCTTCCCCCCCCCATACCGTCCCTCCCACCCACAACCCTCCCCTTTCCCACTCCCTCTCCCCTTCCATTCACATCAAGATTCATTTTCGATTATCTTAATATACAGAAGATCAGCTTAGTATACCTTAAGTAAGTATTTCAACAGTTTGCTCCCACACAGAAACATAAAGTGAAAAATAATAGATGATTTTTTTTAAATGATGATGAAATCAGATCAGACCTATTGTCATGTTTAATCCCTGGGAAACTTTTAAAACCATTATTATCTCCCCTTTTGCCCATCATCCTAGATAAAAGCCAGACAAGTTTGGGAAACACTACACTAAGCATGAGAGATAAGAAGCAAAACTTCTATTTCTAAGCTCTAAGCCAAGCAAAAACATAAATTTAGCTTCATTACAAGATTCAAAGAGGCCATTTATAAGGACTCATATTTATAAGGACTCATATAAGGACCTCATATTATAAGGACTCAAATTTCTCATGTACAATATCCTCAATATTCAATTGTCTTTATTAATCATTTTATGTTATACATATAATGAAATACATATAATGAATTATCTCAATAACTTTTGCTTTGGGCCTTCCACATCAAATACATTTCCTCTTTTCCTTGTTATAAATTTAATTTTTTTCATTAGAGAGAGAGAGAATCATGCTTTTACCCATGATTCAATCCCGAAGGGCCAGGACTGTGCTGGGAGGAACCTGGGAGCAGGGAATGGGATTCAGGTCTCCCACGTGGGTGGCAGGAAACCAATCCCTTGAGTCTTGGTTGGTGCTTCCGAAGGTCTGCCTAGGCAGGAAGCTGGAGTCAGGGGTTGGAGCCAGGAATCCAACCCAGACACTCTGATATGAGACTTGGGCATCTTAATAGGGGTCAAGAGCTAGGCTAAACACGGGTCCCTCCTTTTCCGTTTTTCAGGACTACCCTGAGTACGGCTATAATTTAAATCTGTAATGAGATATTACACATTAAAGGGCTTGAGTCTAAGCTGCAATTGCCAAACAAGCGGTAGTTTGTTCCAAAGGCTTGGCAACAAGTGGTAGCTTATTCTACAAGCGTAGTTTATGTATTCTACATCTTCTTCATGATTAAGAACTTAAAAATAATCTAAAAATCCACAAACTAAACAATAAAGTAGAATCTAAACAAGGATGTAAACAATATCTGTTCAAAAACAAACTCTCCCATTGCCTTTATTTTCTCCCTATTTTAAAGGGTAAGGATGAGACGACTTAGCTAATCTACCAGTCGGTAGTAGTTCAGCGGGTTATTACACTATTGTGAGGCGGAGCAGTGCTGCTGCTCATCAACGTCTGTTTCAAAGCTAGGAATCAAAGAGAAAGGACCAAAAAGTGTTGTATTCAACACAGGGGATGCACTTAGGTCATCTGTCCACACAGCCTTGAAGTATAGTTCCTCTGCAGCGGACATGCCTGCTTACTCCACACCTTAAAACTGGAACTCGCCCAAAAAACACCCTGGCTGCTCGTAAATGTTTTTCACAGGCTGACTAAATAATCTAGAGGTTTTCTGTCACGTTCTTCTTGTCTAACAGTCTGCATGATTACTTTGTAATAATGAAATGTTTTCCCCACCTACTTACTACTCAAGCCACACCATCTATGACTGTGCACATCTTACAGAACAGCCTTTCAGAACAAATGCACAGAGGATCAGCAGCCAGGAGGCCACGCGTGCCCTGGAGTGGATCTGACACTCGTCGAGCAGGGCACCGGGGCAGCCGCCGCATCTCTCAGGGCCCAGGGGGGCACCAGCCGGCTGCGCCATCTACCTGTGGAACCCGGGCCACCGCTCTTCACAGCCGTCGTTCGGCTTCTTCCACCTAGAAATGCTGATGACTGTATTATTTATTAACATTATGTTTAAGTTGTCGCTGCTACTCTTTTCTTTCCACCTCTGATTTCTTTCCCGAGTGCTTCTGCAAAGCCGAGGCGGCCGAGCCGGCTGCGAGCTCCTCCGGCCGGCGGGCTGCGGCGGCGATGTCTGGGTGGGCAGGGCCGGGCCCGGCCGGGGACAGCCTGGCTGCAGGAACCCGAGGGGACCTCGCAGGCCAGGACGCGGCGGCAGGGGCCTCCGGGCCGGGATCTACTCACCTGGCGCACGGAGAGGCGATGGCGCGCGCGCCGCTCACGCAGCCGGGGGACCCAGGCCACGGCGAGGACGACCGCGTCCGCGGGGCAGCGTCAGCCCTCAGCCGGGGATGCGGAGCCCAGGAGGAGGCTGCAGCTTTCCCTCGAGAAACGGAAGAGGCGGGGGAGGAGAGAGGGAGGAGGAAAGGAGGAGGTGGCCGGGGCCGCGGCCGCGGCCGCGGGAGGCTCGGAGAGGGGCGCCGGGCGCCTGGCCGCAGGCTCGGCCCGCGGGCGAAGGGCGGGGAGGAGGCCGAGGTCACGGGAGGGGAAGGCGAAGCCCGGGGACGCGCGGCCCGGCTCGGGCTCGGAGCGCCGGGCTCTGCAGCGGCGGGGTGGCGGCTCCTCGCTCTCCCACGGGCGGCGCGGCACGGCGTGGAGCGGAGCGGTGACGCCGCGAGGCATCCCACGCCCGCCGGAGCCGGCCGCCCGCGACGTCACAGGGCCAGCGCGGCGACCCAGAGGCGACCCAGAGGGGGCGGCCCGCCCACCCGCACCGCGTCTGCTGTTTTCCTGGTGACGGCCGGCAAACCCGCTTTTGAAGTCCTCCCGCCCCGCTCCTCCGCCCTGTTTGGGGGCTTATGGGTTTGACAGACAGGTTGGCAGCTGCGAAGGTGGACTTCCTGCCCATTGTTCTGATAGACAAGTCAAGGGTGGTGGTTGGCTGTTCACCAAGCTGTAGCGGTGTCTCCTGGGCGCTCGCCTTATAAGGCGTGCGCCAGGGCCACCCACACAGGAAGCACCTCGTGGGTAGGGAACTCATGTCGCTTCAGCCCTGTCAGCTGCGGCCCTCGGTGCAGCTCATGGGTCGTTTTGAGTAGTAGACGGGACGAGGAGGGGGAAGCATAACGCTTTTGAGGGGAAGGGGCCGCAAGCTGGCCCTGCAGGCTGGTGTTGCTTGTGAGCGCAGGGCGGGGGTCTTCTAAAGCAGCTCCCCTCACCCCAGAGCCCGGAGGACTTGCACCACAAGGTCTGAGAGAGAAGAGCCCCCCCTGCAGCGGGCGAGCAGGCCTTTCCACCCGCCCTGAGGGCTGCGAAGAGCTGACACTGCGTACCTGTCACTCGCTCCCTGGCACTCAGCACGGATGGGTGAACTCTGCAGTATAGCGCCAGCCCGCCAGGTTTTTAATCTGCAGTCAAGCCTTGGGCCTCAGGTATCTGAAGAGGCAGGAGTCTGGGGCAATACTCACACTCCAGAAAACGGTGCTTCAAACTTGATGGCTTTCCCACTGAGCCCATCTTTCCGTTCCCCACCTACTCCTGTGGTCTCAAACTCAGTCGCTTCTCCACGTTCCCAGCCGCCCTCCCCGGATGTCACAGAGTAGCAAGCCCAGTTGAGTCTACCTTCATCTCTTAGACCTATCCTCTCAAGGTTCCTTGGGTCCAGCTCATTGCCATCGTTAATTAGTGTCATAGTCATATCTATGTGGGCAAACGTAAGAAATTGTTTGAACATGGCATTTAGGAGTGACGAGACATGTGCCAGAAGAAAAAGTGAAAGAATTTGCCTCTACAGAGCAGGAGTTTGGGCAGAGGTGGGTGGCAGGCGATTTGAATCCACTCCATTTTCTAGTTACTTACTAGGAAGGTTATCCGGAATCACACAACTCAGTGGTTTTCTTGCTTGCTTAAAAGCTTTCAGTGGCTTGGGGTCTCTAGTCACTTTTAAGAGCATGCTCGGGGGCTGGCATTCAAGGCCCATGGTCCCCTCCCTTCTGTCAAGCCTGTGGCTCAAGCTCTACACACCATAATACCGCAGCTCATCTGGTTTGCTAAATGCGGAAACTGGTTTCATACCTTTGCATACTGGCATGCTGTTGCTTTTGCCTGGATCACTGTGTTACTGCTATAATTATAACAACGAATGGCACTGTTATTTCTTTCACCAACCCTATGGTAGGTATTACTATTAACTATATATTTTTTTTCAATTTTATTTTGAAAGATTTATTTATTTATTTGAAACTCAGAGCTACAGAGGGAAGAAGAGACAGAGAGAAATTTTCCATTTGTTGGTTCACGCCCCTTCCCCATGGCCCCGTTAGCCTTGGGCCGGGCCAAGCCAAAGCCAGGAGCTTTTTCCAGGTCTCCCACTTGAGTAGCAGGGGCTCAAGTACCTGGGCCATCCTCTGCCACTTTCCCAGGTGCATTAGCTGAGGGATGGATTGGAAATGGAGCAGTGGGGACACGAACCGGCGCCTGCGTGGGATGCTGGCATTGCAGGGGGAAGCTTCACCCACTGGGCCACAGGGCTGGTGGCTGTTATCTACCCTTGAGAAGCAAATCAGAGATGCAGCAAGTTAAGTAACTTATTTAAATATGTGGTATGTGGGGAGGCTAAATTTGAACCTAGCAATTTGACTGTAGGAGTCACATAATATTACCTATTCATCATTTGAAAACTTCACAAAACTAAATTTGAGTGGTATTAAAATATTTTAAATTTCTTGAAGCCTTAAAAAGGCAAGCATCTCAAAGTTAGCATGGGACAAAGGCTGAAGTTACTAAAGTGACAGATCTGATTGTTTCATTAACTCCTTTTGTCAAAAAACCCTCATAAAATAAAATTAAAAGACATGTAAAAATTGTCAAAATTCACAACATACATGAAAGATAAGAGGTCTTGTTAATGGAGGGGTTTTATAAGGAAAATAAAGACATTCTGTTCCAAAACATTGCACCAAAATGTAAATCAGCTAAGTCATGAAAGAGAAATGTAAATGGCCAAACAATTCAGACAGAAGCGAAAATTTAAAACAACAACACACCATCAAATTGGCTGAGAATAAAATAATACTTAGAGCTAGTGATTGGTGCCAGTAGGATGTGTGACAAATGGCCAAGCTCATGCATTACTGAAGAGGACAGAAATTGGCTCAAATTCTAGAAGGCAATTTAGCAGAAAGTAATCAAAAAAAAAAAAAAAAAAGCCCTCAAAAAAGGTTCACACCCTTTGGCTCAAAAATTACATTTCTGAGAATTTATAACACAGACATGCTCTGTTATAGGTGTTGACAAACATTTTCTATTAAAAGGCCAGATAGTAAATATTTGAGGCTTTGAAAGTCACATAAAACTCTATTGCTATTTTTCCTTTTCTGGTTGTGCTTAAAAAAAAAAAAAAAAAGACAACTAAAAATGTAGAAACTGTTGGCTTGAGGACTGTTCAAAAAGAGGCAGTGGTCTGAAATCAGCCAGAGGGCAGTAATGTTTGCAAAGAGTACACTCCAAGAAAGTTCATCACCCCGCATTTGGCAATGGCCAAAAGAGAATCCAAACTAAATAAATGAGAATAGAAATTATTCACAACCAAATACAAGAACACACTTTTTAAAAATCATTTAAAATATTTTTAATGTTGCACATGGATATTTATTGCATGAAATAGTATTTATGATTAAGTAGGAAATAGTTTACTAAAGAATAGCTATGATGTGATCCCACATACAACATAATCATCATATGCATAGAAAAAATCTGGAAAGATATAAACACAGTGTCTATAGTGGTCTGGGGGTAGCAGGAAGAGGGGATGTGGATTCACTATTTGGCTTTTCATATGTGTATGTGTATTTCTTATACTGAATGTGTGTAGTTTTTGTAAAAAGCAAAAACACAAGAAACAACAAAGCACTTGAGCAGTGAGTTTGAGAGGGTCTTCCCTGAATCTTTTCTTCCAGATAGAAGTTGGTGGCTCCCTCTTTTGTGCTCCCTAATTTTTTTTTTTTTTTGACAGGCAGAGTGGACAGTGAGAGAGAGAGACAGAGAGAAAGGTTTTCCTTTGCCGTTGGTTCACCCTCCAATGGCCGCTGCGGCCGGCGCACCACGCTGATCAGATGGCAGGAGCCAGGTGCTTCTCCTGGTCTCCCATGCCAGTGCAGGGCCCAAGGACCTGGGCCATCCTCCACTGCACTCCCTGGCCACAGCAGAGAGCTGGCCTGGAAGAGGGGCAACTGGGACAGAATCCGGCGCCCCAACCGGGACTAGAACCCGGTGTGCCGGCGCCACAGGCGGAGGATTAGCCTATTGAGCCACAGTGCCGGCCTGTGCTCCCTAATTTTATAAAGGTCTTTGGAGCATCGCCATTTACTTACTCACAAAATGGCTAATACCATCATTTAGTTAACTTTCCCCTACTATCGGACACCTGAGTTCCCAATATTTCCCTGGTACAGTGTACTGGGCGCCCTCTACTTGCCCTCTGCCAGACCCATATCTGCCTCTGCTAGACTGCTTCAGAAGGGCAAACTTTCACAACCGATTCCCTCGGGGCTCTCTTGCCAGCCGTCCTTGACCAGTGGGTGATGCCAGTTGTACACACGGGGGTGGAAGAGGAGAATTGTTGGAGTGTTTCTTCCTACTCTTTTCACGCTTCTGGCAGAGTTCTGACAGTGCCTTTGCCCCTCCAAGGCTCCTGGCAGTGTGATTTCCTTTCCTTCTTTTGTTCCTGTAGGCTTTGCCACGCTAGCAGCTTCTGCTGCTACAAGGGCCTGACTACCTCTACATTCCTCTTGTTTCCTTTCATCCAACCCTAACCCTAGCCCTAACTTGTGTAAACAGTCTCTTCAACGAAATCTCTTGGTTTGAAACATCAGAGTGGAAGTTGGTTCCTGTTATGACAGACTGATATATTAAGGAGCACTGTTGATCATCAAAGAACACACATCTTTTACTCTTTATTGCAACAGGCCCTGGATAGCTTCAGAGTTTACATCTGAGCTTCTACTTGCAAGGTAATTATAGAGTGATTTACATGTTTCCTGAGCAGGAATGTGAATAACTTCTGAGAAGCCAGAGTTTGGGAATGTAGCACTGACTATTGTCCGTTTTGGAGAAGTAACACTCCATTGCATTTTATTGAATAAATTATTTACTAGAAGTGTTCAAATTTTGATTTTTTTTCAGTGGAATCTTTAAGAAAAAAAAATCCTATGGGAAACCTAACATGTAAATTAGGTAAAAGTCAAATTCCCATGGTTGAGGTAAGCTTGAGGAAAAACTTCCTACCTTTTTTTAAAAAAATACATAAATTATTTATTTTTTTGAAAGGGAGACACATAAAAGAGACACAAAGAGATTCCCCATCCACTGGTTTACTCCCCATATGCTTCCAATAGTTGGAACTGAGTCAACTGGAAAATAGGAGCCAGGAACTCAATCTGGGTTTGTCACAGGGTGGCAGGGACACAACTAATTGAACCAATACCTGCTGCCTCCCAGGTGACTTTAGCAGGAAGCTAGAACCAGGAGTGGAGCTGGGTGCAAACCCAGGCACTCAATTATGGGATATGGGCATCTCAGCTGGCATCTTAACTGCTAGACCTAACATCTTCTCCCTCTTCCTATATTAAAACAGTCCTAGGATGAGCTTTGCAGAAGCCTAGGGCTCCTTAGACACAATTTGAAAACACAGCTTTGAAGACGGCCAGAGTCTAGAAGCTACACTCTTCATAAATATAAAATATCCATTGCATTTCTTTAGGCTACAATCCTAGAATCACATAATCAACAAAATGATTTTACTGGTTGCATTTCAAGATACTCTTCACTGTGAACCACATTGCCTATCTCATTATTGTATCTATCATTAAATACACAACCCTTCTAAAAAATCTTCTGATTTCTCATCTTAGTTTTTGTTTAAGATTTATTTATTATTTGAAAGTCAGAGTTACACAAAGAGAAGGAGAGAGAGATCTTCCATCTGTTGGTTCTCTCTCCCAGATGGCCCCAAAGGCTAGGGCTGGGAAAGGACTGGGCTAGGCCAAAGCCAGGAGCCAAGAACTTCTTCTGGATCTCCCACATTGAGTCCAGGGGCCCAGGCCCTTGGGCCATCTTCTGCTGCTTTCCCAGGAACATTAGCAGGCAGCTGTATAGGAAGTGGAGCAGCTGGGACTTGAACCGGTGCCCATAAAGGATGGTGGCACTGCAAGCAGTAGCTCCATCTGCTATGTCACAATGCTGGCCCCCTAATCTTAGTTTTAAGTGAATTTTTATTGTGAGAGAATTTTTCTGAATCTATTATACATTTATATTCCCCCCTTTGTCTTTTTTTTTAGTTACCTATTTGATCATTTTTTTTAGTTACCTATTTGATTGTATTTTATCATTTCCATTTTTCATGCAATACATATTAATTCCTTGCCCTGATGTCTTCAAAAAATTCATGGAAAATGTGTATAACAAAAAATCTTTGCATAAATTTCAAAAATGTTTTTCAGCAAAATAAACTCATACCAGCTTGTTATAACATGTCTGAACAGAGTCTAGTTTGAGGTATTAAAAAAGTTAAGTCATCAGCTTAAAAAGGGCTCCATCAGAGAAATATGAATTCTCCCAACATTGAAGCAAGAACAAATGACAAACAGTGAAGTTTGACTGAAGGATGGAGAAACCATTGATGTGTTTCAAGAAGTTTGTGAAGACAATACCTTCACAGAAACTGACAGTTTACAAAAAGATAACTCATCTTAAGAAGCACCAGTAGCTGCTGAAGATGAAGCCCATAATGGCAGATAATCCACGTCAACTTGTGAGGAACCTTTAATCTTGGCTGTGTCCTAATAAGCCGACGCCATAGACATCTCATCTGGTTCATCTTTTTTTTTTTTTTTTTTTTCATCTGGTTCATCTTACACAGTTGTGACTAACAAGTTAGAGTAGAACAAACTTTATGCTCGGTGGATGCCAAAATTGTTGTACCCAGATCAGCTACAGAGAAGAGTGGAACTTTCAATGGAAAGTTTAAACAAGTAGAATCAAGATCCTGATTAAGGATATTTCTTTGAAGAGCTGTAACAGGAGATGAAACATGACTTTACCAGTATGATCCTGAAGACGGAGCTCACTCAGTCAAAGCCACGGCTACCAAGACTTGGAAGTGGTCCAGTCAAAGCAAAAGTGGATGAATTAAGAGGAAAGGTCATGGTTGACAATTTCTAGGGATGTGGAAGACGTTTTACTTGTTGATTTTCTGGACGGCCAACGACTGATAACATCGGCTTATTAGGAGGGCATTTTGAGACAGTTAGCTAAAGCTTTAGCAGACAAATTCCCAGGAAAACTTCCCCAGAAAGTCCTTCTTTACTACGACAAAGCCTCTGTTCATTCCTTTAATCAAGCAATGGCAATTTCGCCAGTTTCAATGGCAACCACCTGACAGTACTAATTTGGCTTCTTCTGACTTCTTTTTGCTTCCTAATCTTTAAAAAAAAATTTTAAAGAGCATCATTTTTCTTCATTTAATCATGTAAAGAAGATTGCATTGATAGAGTTAAATTCCTAGGGACTTCTGTTCTTTAGGGCTGACCTTTTGACAAGTGTCTTGAACTTGATGGAACGTATGTTGAGAAATAAACTTTATATTTTTTATTTTCACCTTTTAATTTCATCTGTCCCCAAACTTTTTGAAGTCCTTTCATATAATCTCCTGGACATTATGCTATGGTTATATAAAGGGCTTCAAAAAGTTTGTGGACAGGAGCCACTTTGTGGTACATTGGGCTAAATCACTGCTAGCAATGCCAGCATCCCCTATTAGAGTGCTGGCTTGAGTCCAGGCATTTTCCTTTCTGAGAAGCTTCCTGCTAATGTTCCTGGGAAGAAAGGGGTTGATTGTTCAAATATTTGGGCTCTTGTCAACCATGCAAGAGACCCAGATTGAGTTCCTGGGTTTTGGCTTCAACCTGGCCCAGCCCTGGTTGTTGCAGGCATACGAGGAGTGAACCAGAGGATAGAAGATCTCTCTTTCACTTTCTCTCTATCTCTCTTACTCTGCCTATCAAATAAATAAATGAATGAATAAATAAATAAAGCTTTAAAAAATAAGAGTAAAGGGACCGGTGCTGTGGTGAAGCAGGTTAAAGCCCTGGCCCGAAGCGCCGGCATCCCATATGGGCGCTGGTTCGAGTCCTGGCTGCTCCATTTCCGATCCAGCTCTCTGCTGGATCTGGAGGATGGCTCAGGTTAATAAAATGTGGGTTACCCATGACAAGGAACAGAATTGAATTGGTATCACTCTGAGAGTTTCCTAGCACATAATTGCACAATATTCTTCTTGTGTTCCCTTTAAATCATTAACTAATATAAACCATTTATGCCTGCCCTAGAAGAGATAAAATAATTTTCATGAAAGCAAAACATATACATGATTTTTCATGGATTTTGGGTAGGAATCATTAATGTTTGTGATAGAATGCTTAGTAGTCTTAAGTTTTTCTTAAGGTACAGTGCAAGGTTACTAAACTTTATAAACCTGGGGGAGTTTGAATATGGTATTGAAGTCTTCAAGTAGCTGAGATATCAAACGCAAAGGAGAACTTTCTATAACAAGTCAGACCAGGCACAAGTATATATATATATGCATATATATATAGTCACTTCCCAATGCATAACTATATAAGTTTCCCTCTAATAAGGTTTCACTGGGCCTTGAGTATTTATCCTTATTCTATTATACTCTGCACACGCACATGCACACACACACAAAAGTATATGTTAAACTTCATAAAATGGAGATTACCTTTTTTTCACTTACCCTTTTAAAGAAGTGTTGCTTTACAAAATCCCAGATAAATATAATGAATGTCAAAGCTTTGATATATGTGGACCTTGGACTTTGAGGTTCTCTCTGTCTCAAAGGAATTAAAAGCTGGACTCTGAGAGTAAAAAATTCAGGGAGGGGATACGGGATTGCTTTTCCCTGAGCTCCATCTCAACATTCCTTAGTTCAGTAAACCATGAAGCCTGGCCTCTGCCGATTAGGTGTAGAGTTCTCTGCCACTCAGTACAAAGGTTATTCTCTGAACTGAGCGTATTATCAATGAGTCATTTCCTTCAATTCTTCAACCTTCCTGGATACTTTCTGGTTTACATTAGTTTTCCATGGACAACTTGAAAATCAAGTTATTATTGGAGCCTCCCTAATGCACTTTAGTTTGTAAATTTACTTTATCTTTTATTTTGCTATCTTGACTTCACATCTGTTATTCCTTTTGTGTATTTTGCTTTGGAATCAGTTTGCTTTATTTTTAGAACTGTAAGCAATTTAGTAATTTTTCTTTTGATGTGTTGTGGTAAGTATGGAAATCAAACTAATTTCATAGGGAAAAGGGCATTAAAAGTCTCACTAAATTTCTTAGGCATTAGAAATAGAACTGTAAGAGTTTCTTTAAAATGTCTCATATACAGAATGAAATTCTTTTATTAAACTGCACCTGTTGTGTCTCCTCCACATCTCACATTACCAAATCATTCTGGTAAAAACTTAAGCCAACAAGACACTGCAGAGGCAAGAGGAGATAAGAAGTAGAACTCTGGAATGTTGATTTGACTGTAATTTTAATTTGTTAAATGACTTCTTTCTGTGCTATAAAGTGCTTCATTATAATAGTTGGAGATCACCAAACATATCTGGGCACACAGAATTGTACTATTGCTCCTAATGCCTCACAACTTGAAAATAGATTTAATTCCTAAAATGCCTTCACACATATTCAATGTTTGATCCTAAATGTTTTCACAAGTCTCTTCATAGACTATATAAACACTGAAATGTTTGCTTACTATGAGTAATCTGTTCCACAAATGAACAGTTATAAACACAAAAAAATCAGAAAATGAAAAAGAATACACACTTCTGTTATCCAAATTTTTAAAATTTATTTCAGAGGCAGAGAGAGAAGAGACAACTCCTATTCACTGGGTTACTCTTCAACTGCCTACATTGGCCCCTGCATGAGGCTGAAGCTGGGAGCTGGAAACACAATGCTTCCAGTCACCAGGGCTGCCTCCCAGGGTCTGCATTAGCAGGAAGCTGGCGCCAGCAGTTAGAGCTGAGTATTGGACAGGTACTCCAGTACAAGACATGGACTTCTTTCCTGATGTCTAACCACTAGGCCAAATGCTGCCACATAGTTTCTTTCATCATGCACATTTCCTCTCCTCTTCATATATATTTTCCCCATCTTTACTCTTTCCAACAGATCATGAAGAAAAGTTCAATACATTGCTATATGGTTAAATTTCATCTTGGAAATAGCAACAAAGGCAGTCATTAGATGCTTGTGCAAAGACCAATGAGTCAAGTGAAAGATGCAGACCACTGCTTGACACCAAGATGAGGAAAAGGAGGCTAATCCCTAGCCTCCACTTACTTCTCCACTGCCCTCCCTGGTCTCCCACTCTCCACGCCTTTGGTTAGTCATATCTCATGGATGACTGTGGAGGTTTTGACCTCTGCATATTACAGGGTCAAATACATCATTGTACCACCGGCAGTTCTCTGTTGTCACTTTTTTTTCCTTAAAAAGTTATTTATTTGAAAATTAGGGTTACACATGCAGAGAGAGAGAGAGAGAGAGAGAGAGAGGTGTTTCATCAACCGGTTCACTCCCCAATTGGCCACATGGCCGGCTCTGTGCCGACCCAAAGCCAGAAGCCAGGATCTTCTTCCAGGTCTCCCACGTGGGTGCAGGGGCACAAGGACTTTAGTCATCTTCTACTACTTTTCCAGGCCATAGCAGAGAGCTGGATCGGAAGTAGAGCAGCTGGATTGGAACCAGCGCCCATAAGGGATGCTGATATTGCAGGCAGTGGCTTAATCCACTATGCCACAGCTTGTCACCCTTTTTGAAGTCAGAATTTAAAACTTGGAAAAATATTTGAGGTTTTTATTATAAATGTTTCATTAGCTGCAAATTACTTCCTATCTTCCACTTTGATTTTTTTTTTTTTTTTTTTTTTTGGTTAAGGGGAGAGGATAGAGAGCAAGAATGTTCTCATGTGCTGGTTCACTCCCCAAATGCACAAAATGAACAAGGAGGACTAGGCTGGGGTCAAATCTGAGCACCAAGAACTCAATCCAGGTATCTCCAGTGGGTGGAGTGGGTGGCAGGGACTCAATGTCTTAAGTCATCATGGCTGCCTTCCAGGGTCCCCAGTAGCAGAAAGCTGGAGTCAGAGTAGGAGGTGGGAGGCAGGTATTGAACTCAGTCACTACAATATAGGATATAAGTGTCTCCAGCGCCAGTCACTACAATATAGGGTATAAATGTCTTCAGCGCCAGGCCAAATGCCTGCTCCTACTTTGAATCCTAAAAACACATATTAAACATTGCTGTCTTGCCTTCCACTGTCTTTTTGCTCTAAGTGACTCTTTTGATTCTAAATTAAGGCAGAAATTATATATATTTAAGTTAATTGTACCACTGAAGTTGAGATGAGTCATTTTTCTTTTTTAATTTAGGATTTGGAGGCAAGAGTTTCAAAACATAGCAGCTGAATATCAGAGTACAAAATGATGATATTTGCTTTTCTCTTTCCTTACATCTTCTTTAATCTTCTGTAGAAAGAATACAGTATCCAGAATAGTAGAAAGCCTCAGGCAACCAAATATCAAAACAACATTAAAGAGATTCCAAAAAGGACTTAAAGTTTTCCCATATGAGTGGAAAAACACACTCACTTGATTTTCTTCTCCTCCGTAAATGAAATACCACATACTGAGGAATCTAATGTTCATCACAGTGTATGCACTCAGTGAATAATTTTGTTACTTAAATATCATTATTGCAGTATACCCATAGTACAAACAAGCCTAAGGAAATCCACAGAGTTTTAATGGCCATAATTATTATGACGAATCCTCCTGATTACATAATTCCCCATGGGACTTGCTAGCATCATGGAATTTATAAACCAACTTACCAAAGTTGGTAGAAGAAGTCAATTTACTCATTTATTTAGGATTTTTTTAAAAAATTTATTTTTATTATTTGAAAGATATAGTTTCAGACAGAGACAGACAGACCTAGAGGGAAGATCTTCCATCTGCTCGTTCACTCCCCAAATGGCTGCAATGGGGCCCGATCCAAAGCCAGGACCTGGGAGCTTCTTCCAGGCCTCCCACATGGATTCAGGGCTGCAGGTTCTTGGGCCATCCTCCACAGCTTTCCCAGGTATATTCTAGCAGGGAGTTGGATTGCAAGTGGAACAGCCGGGACTTAAACTGGTGACCATATGTGAAGTCAGTGCTGCAAATGGCAGCTTTACCCTCTATGCCACAATGCTGGCCCCTTTTTGGGATATTTTATAGGAAATCTTATGTGTCTACTGCTAAACAGGGGTCCCCAAAACCATATCTATAAAATATACATATTTTCAATAATAGTGGTTTGCTTTTTTTTTTTTTAAGATTTTATTTATTTATTTGACAGCTATAGTTACAGACTGTGAGAGGGAGAGACACAGAGAAAGGTCTTTTATCCATTGGTTCACTCTCCAAATGACCACAATGGCCAGAGCTGTGCCAATCCAAAGCCAGGAGCTGGGTACTTCTTCCTGCTCTCCCATGTGGGTGCAGGGGCCAAAGCACTTGGGCCATTTTTTTTTTTTTTTTTTTGACAGGCAGAGTTAGACAGTGAGAGAGAGAGACAGAGAGAAAGGTCTTCCTTCTGCTGGTTCACCCCCCAAATGGCCACAATGGCCGGAACTACGTTGATCCGAAGCCAGGAGCCAGGTGCCTCCCCCCAGTCTCCCATGCGGGTACAGGACCCAAGCATTTGGGCCATCCTCCACTGCCTTCCCGGGCCACAGCAGAGAGCTGGACTGGAAGAGGAGCAGAGGAGCAACCAAGACAGAATGCGGCACCCCAACTGGGACTAGAACCTGTGGTGCTGGCGCCGCAGGTGGAGGATTAGCCTAGTGAGCTGCAGTGCTGGCCTTGGGCCATCTTCTACTGCTTTCCCAGGCCACAGCAGAGAGCTGGATTGGAAGGGGAATAGCCGGGACTAGAACCGGCGTCCATATGGGATGCGGGCAATACAGGCGAAGGATTAACCTACTGCACCATGGTGACAGCCCCCCATATTTTCAATAATAAACATGTTGACATTTCACGTTAGAAATATGGAAATTAGTTGAAATCTGCATGTACACATTTAACTATTACCATGTGCCAAGGCTTAACCTTCTTTGAAATTACAGCACAATATCTTTAACATTAATGTTAAATCTTATGTGGTGAACATATTCTGCATATATTTTGAATTTCATTATAATTTGGCATGCCATATATCAAAATTAAGCAACATATTAAGGTTTTTATCTAAGAAATTTGATTTGGAGGGATTATTTAAAGGAAAAACCCAAGTCTTTCAGTCTTCTTTGATGTGATATATTCACCCCCTGGTGGCAACTCAGTAGAAAACAAGTGCATTTAGTAAAAACCTTGTTCTTAGGTCTTCAAAGAAGGAGGTACCTTTCTCTGAAGGGAGGAGAGAACCTCCACTTTGACTATGACCTTGTCTAAACAAGATAAGAGTCGGAGAACTCAAGGGGCTTCCATAGCCTTGGAAACTCATGACTGGAGCATAGGGAGATTACTGATGCCATAGACAGGAGTGTCAATTGGTAAAGTCAACAACAGGAGTCACTGTGCACTTACTCCTCATGTAGGATCTCTGTCCTTAGTGTGCTGTACATTGAGATTTAATGCTATAACGAGTACTCAAACAATATATTTCACTTTGTGTTTCTATGGGGGTGCAAACTGTTGAAATCTTTACTTAATGCATACTAAACTGATCCTCTGTAAAAAAAAAAAAAAAAAAAAAAAAGAAAAGAAAAGAAAAGAAACTATCAACTCCCAACTTGACTCTCACTGGGATTAAACATGACAATAGGTCTGATCTGATTTCATCATCATTAAAAAAAATCATCTATTATTTTTCACTTTATGTTTCTGTGTGGGAGCAAACTGTTGAAATCCTTACTTAATGTATACTAAGCTGATCTTCTGTATATTAAGATAATCGAAAATGAATCTTGATGTGAATGGAAGGGGAGAGGGAGTGGGAAAGGGGAGGGTTGTGGGTGGGAGGGACGGTATGGGGGGGAAGCCATAGTAATCCATTATTCGTACTTTGGAAACGTATATTCATTAAATAAAAGTTAAAAAAAAAAAAAGAAAAAGAAATCAAGAAAAAAAAAATAAAAACCTTGTTCTTTTGGGAATTATCCACAAAGAAAAATATGGCAGATTTTGTATAATGCTCCCCTCATGATCCTCTGCATGTATTTCCTTGAATGCCACTTTTATTTTTGTTACAAAACAACTATTCACAAACAAAACAACAGGAAATATAGAGAAGTAGGTCACTCATTATTTCCAACAGCATCTAAAGAGAACCAACTGCTAACACTTTGGATATGCTTTCCTCTAGAATTCTTAAAAATGTATGTTTTCATATTTTTTCCTAGCAGAAACCATCCCTATTCTTTATTTTTTTAAAGATTTATTTATTTATTTGAAAGGCAGTTACAGAGAGGCAGAGGCAGAAGCAGAGAGGCAGAGAGAGAGAGAGAGAGAGAGAGAGAGAGAAAGGTCTTCCATTCACTGATTCACTCCCTAAATGGCTACAATGACTGGAGCTGCGCAGATCCGAAGCGAGGAGCCAGGAGCTTCCTCTGGATCTCCCGTGCACATCCCTATTCTTTAAAGTTCCTATTTTATTAGTACTCCTCTCTGTTTCAGCTGTTACTCCAATCAGTACTCTGAGCGTGGATACTGGTTGATGACCTTAGAAATAAGCCAACATTGCCTGTTAGACTCACATAATCTCGAAATCCACGAACATTCCCAGTATCCAAATATAATCCTCCTGGCTTCTTGATCCAAGGTGGCCACCTCTAGGCTAACTGTAGTGTTCTGTGAGTTCAGAAAATGGGAAACTGATGGCCAGTTAGCAAATGTGATGAAAATGAAACAGATAATTTGTGAATACTGATATAGTAAGATCTGTTGCCCATTTTTAAACTGTTTTATTTTAAATGTAATGGTTGTTTACAAATTCCAGATAAAAGCCCCTTATCAAATATATGATTCATTAAAATTTTTTTTTCCATTCTATGGGTGGCCCCAGAATTCTTGTCCAAAATGATATAAATGCTTGGAAAAGCTCTGGTTGTTTCATATAAAACCAAGCATAGACCTACTCTATAAATCAGCAATTCTACTTATAGGTGTTACCGGAGAAATGCAGGGTTCTTGTCTTCGTGCAAGAAAGAATTCAGGCGTGAGACAGAGTAGTGGAAAGTAAAAAGTAGCAAAGTTTATTAGGGTAGGGACATCCGCAAGAACGGATGGGCACCTCTCCAGACAGGACCTGAGAGAGAGTGCAGTCGCTTGGACGGTGGGAAGGAACAAGGTTACATGGTTGAGTGGAGAGACTACACCTGGCCAGGCAGGTGGGCAGCTCAGCATAGAGGCAGAGGGCTGAGCGCCCAGTCTGGTTGAGGCTGGGGGTTTTTAAAGAGATGGGTCTCTGTCTTCACACATTTCCTCCTGAAACAAAGGATTTTATGGCTGTAAATATTAATAAACTCCTATCTGAGTTTTCCCTTGAAGGTATCAGACAGGAGGAAGCCTAGCTGGCGCCATCCTGGGTTCAGAGGAAGGGTGAGCAGGACCCCCTAGAGAATGGGGATCCAGAGCAGGGTGTTTGAAATGCAGATACTGGGCTGCATCTGGGAGATTGTGGAAGATTTGTCAGGCAGAAGGGGCGGGGACCCCCACCTGGCAGGTTATCAGGTAGAAGGGGGCAGGGCAGGATGCGAACACTGGGCTGCCCCTGAAACATTATCGGGATGACTTTGAGATGTAGATGCATATGCTGGACGTAGAAGTCTTCTCTTTAGGTCTTTGTCATATGCACATAAGCTCATATCTAACTTCCTACCTAACATAGGTACTTATCCAAGAGAAAAGAAAATATATGTCTATAAAAGATTTACACAAGAATGTTTATGGCATCTTTATTTGTAATAACCCCAAATCGGAAACAGTCCAGGTGCCCATCAAAAGGAAGCTGGATCAGCTATCTTCTATGGCCTGGGAAGGCAGTAGAAGATGGCCCAAATCCTTGGGCCCCTGCGCCTATGTGGGAGACTCGAAAGAAGCTCCTGGCTTCTGGCTTTGGATTGGCACAGCTCCGGCTGTTGTGGCCCATTGGGGAGTGGACCAGCAGATGGAAGACTTCTCTCTCTCTCTGTCTTTCCTTCTCTCTCCATGTAACTATGACTTTCAAATAAAAAAATAAATAAATCTTTTTTTTTTTTTTTAAAAAGGAGGTGAGGCTGGATCAACAAACTGTGGTATATTCATACAATAAAACACTACTCAGCAAGAAAATGGAGCAAACTTCTGACTCCATGACAACAACAGACACTTTGCTAAGTGAGAGACACCATACTCCAGAAGTACACAAGGTTCTAGAAAACGGGAAATTAACCTCTGGTAGAAAACTACAAGAGTGGTTGCCACTGTGGTAGAAGATGAAGAATGAGTGGAAGTTGGCAAGAGGAAATGTTGCTCCTCCACGAAGACGGGGAGCGACATAAGATCCCCCTTTCTTTTTATTTTTGGCGTTGATACACGCCTGTCTTCGGTGTCCCGCGGCACACACTCTGCTCTACTTGCTAGAGTTGCCACAGGCTCTTACAAGTCCTATCAATCAGGCAAACCGAATCCGGGTCCTCTCTTCGCCATGTTGTGAGGAGGTTTTTAGGCGCTGATGCGTGCCTGTGTTCGGTGCCCTGCAGCGCATGCTCTGGTCGAGCCTGCAGGGGCTTACAAGCTCTATCAGGCAAACCGAATCCAAGCCTTCTCATTGCCTTTTTGTGGGGGAGACTTATTAGTGTTGGTTTGTGCCTATCTTCGGTGACCTGCAGCTCATGCTTTGGTCGAGCTGCTTGCTGGTGCTTACCGCCTTAAATCAGGCAGACCGAATCCAAGCCTCCTAATTGTTGCATTGTGGGGAAGCCTTACTGATGTTAATTCGTGCCTGTCTTCGGTGACCTGCGGCGCACAAGCTGCTGGCCGCCCAGGTGCTCATCGCCTCACTAATCGGGCAGACCGAATCCAAGCCTTCTAATTGTGGTATTGTAGGGAGGCCTTTCTATTTCTCTATTTCTCTATCTCCGGGCATTCCTATTTCTCCCATTTTACTTCTATCTTCCAGCATTCCTATTTCTCTCATCTTCTAAACTTCTGTTTCTCTTATCCCTGCGGCTTTCCGGCGCCCGCCCCGAGACTGCTTCTCAGTGGCTTCCCGGCTCTGAGCCACTTCAGCCCGCGCTTCTCCGATCTGCGCGGCTTCCCGGCTTTGCGCGCACGCTCCGCGGTCTCCACGCACTTCGCGCCCGCACCACGGCCTCGCGCCAGCCCCGGCGTTCCCCATCTATTCACGCCCCGTGCTCTCTCTGCACGCGGCGGCTTCCGCGAATGTTTCCGCCACCACCGGCATTCAGTCCAAGTTCCCCGGACTAACCTGGCGAATTCCAACCTGGCGGCCCACGTCTCTGCCTCTGGTTCCAGATGTTCGCCTCTTGCTCCCCGGGGTGACTTGAAGAATTCCAAGGTGGCTTATGTCTCCGCCTCGGCCTGCACTCGCGGCTTCATCCTCCCTAACATTTTTCTCTACCCGGTATGTTTCCCTAAGTTTTCTTCCAACAATATTCCTCTCATTTCTCCTGGCTTCTCCCCACAGTCCGTATCCGAGTCCAAGCCTCCTCCAGGTTTCACTTTCGCTTTCAATCTCCTAGCTTCCCCACCATAGTCCGCATCCGAGTCTATGAAAGCTTTCACTTTCGCTTTCAATCCTAACTTCTTTCCCACAGTCCATATCCGAGTCTATGCCTAGGCTTTCAATAGCTTCTTCCGGCACCTAGGCTCTTTGCTAGTCTCTCTCTCCGGTATTTTCCTGCTTCTTCCCGTTTCTTCCCTCCTAAGTTTCCTATCCGTCCTAGGTTTCCTAATCCGAGTCATGTTTCCTATCCGAGTCACGGCACCATTATGTCGCTCCCCCTCTTCGTGGGGGAACGACACTGAACCCTGCCTAGGCTTCCTATCCGAGTCACGGCACCATTATGTCGCTCCCCGTCTTCGTGGAGGAGCAACACAGGACCCTGCGCTGTTCTCTCGTCTGCTCGGCCCTCCCCGGGTTTGCTGCTGGTTCTTCCCGGGTTGGCTACTATCCCTTCCACCTCCGTGGAAGGGTAGTTCCCCCTGGCCACATTCCCCACTTCCGCAGGGGAGCGGCACACCGCCGGCCGGCTCTCTCGGGGGCTGCACAGGTGTTCCCCTTAGATGTTCCCCATAGATGTTCCTGGTGCATGCCGTCTCTCTCCTCCTTTATAGTCCTCCTCCGCCAATCCCAACTCGGCTGCCCACACGCCGAGTACGCTGCTCTCCTCCAATCAGGAGCAAGTCCTACAATTTATTAGTTGAACTGGAGGCAGCTGTGCGGAAGCTGTTTACTTCTCTCCCAGCGCCATATTGTGGGAGAGCAGATGCATAGAATAAGTCTTAATTCGAGTAACAGTCTAGTCCGGATTGCTCCCCACAAGGAAACATGGTAAAAACATTTGTTTCTAAAAAGGACTTCAGAATGTCTATGGCTAGAGGCATTGAGACTGAAATAGAGGATTTACAAATGAGGACGGCCTGGCAAAGGGCAATGGTGAAGCACTGACAGTTCTCGAATGCCTGGGAATTCCCACGTCATTGATGCACACATTTCCAGCCATATTTCATGGGTTCTTTACAAGCATCTCTAATCTGGATTCAACAGCGTACTCATTTTCTGGTGATAAAAGTGAGGTTCAAGGGAGTTAGATAATTTGAGCAAGGTCACTCAACTAGGAACATAAGAGATTATATGATTTGTAGGCCTAAACCAAAGTGAAAATTCAAGGTCCTTTGTTCAAAAATTATTAATAGCAAAGCATTAAACCACGACCAGGGACCTTCTGAGCATGAGGCCTTGTGAGACACAGCTTGCAAGCACACGAAGCTGGTGGGACAAGGAAGATTTGAATCTCAGACTAATAGGAAAGCCCATTTTTTTGCAGTAAATCATAGGAGCCATGCCTTATTGTGCACAATGAATGATACCCAATGGTGAGTTCAGTCCCGTAGCTGGTTAAAAACTGAATTGCAGGTTAGAAGTGCCTTCTGTGATGTCTGTTGTTTGTTATCAGTTCAGAAGGCATTTAATTATTTTATTTGACCTAGGTTAGAAAAGGAAACTTTCTACCAAAGGCTTGGCAATATATCTTCTTAAATATCAAGTAGCTAAGAATAACTCTTTTAACTCCCCCACTCCTGAATTCTTCCCTGAACCCTTTCTTTCTGATGAACAATACTGTAGCAATGATGAGATGTTTACTGATGAAATCACCTTATGTGAGACAACTGGGTGAATCCTGAAGTAGACAAACAAACTTCTTAACAATGGTTGCAGCAGTTGAGTTAAATCTTAATTTCATTTAAGAGTAAGCTACTGGAGTTGGGCATTGTGGCATAGTGGGCTAAGCCCATGTCTGCAATGCCAGCATCCCATATAGGCACTAGTTTGAGTCCTGGCTGCTCCACTTCTGATCCAACTCTCTGCTATGGCCTGGGAAAGCAGTAGAGCATGGCATAGGTCCTTGGGCCCCTGTGCCCATGTGGGAGACCTGGAGGAAGCTCCAGTCTCCTGGCTTCAGATAGGCACAGCTCCGGCTGTTGCAGCCAACTGGGGAGTGAACCAGAGGATGATGGAAGACACCCCCCCCCCGGCCTCTTCTTCTCTCTGTGTAACTGACTTCAAATAAATAAATACATCTTTTTTTTATTTTTTCTTTTTCTTTTTTTTTTTTCTTTGACAGGCAGAGTGGACAGTGAGAGGGAGACAGAGAGAAAGGTCTTCCTTTTGCCGTTGGTTCACCCTCCAATGGCCGCCGCGGCCGGCGCGCTGCAGCCGGCGCACCGCGCTGATCCGATGGCAGGAGCCAGGAGCCAGGTGCTTCTCCTGGTCTCCCATGTGGGTGCAGGGCCCAAGCACCTGGGCCATCCTCCACTGCACTCCCTGGCCACAGCAGAGAGCTGGCCTGGAAGAGGGGCAACCGGGACAGAATCCGGCGCCCCAAGCGGGACTAGAACCCGGTGTGCCGGCGCCGCTAGGCGGAGGATTAGCCTAGTGAGCTGCGGCGCCGGCCCTTTTTTTTTTTTTTAAAAAAGGAGTGTTTGGCCAGCACTGCGGCTCACTAGGCTAATCCTCCGCCTCATGCCTCCAAGGCATGGCTCCTATGAAGGCCTGCCAGCACCCCAGGTTCTAGTCCCGGTTGGGGCGCTGGATTCTGTCCTGGTTGCTCCTCTTCCAGTCCAGCTCTCTGCTGTGGCCTTGGAAGGCAGTGGAGGATGGCCCAAATGCTTGGGCCGCTGCAACTGCGTGGGAGACCAGGAAGAGGCTCCTGGCTCCTGGTTTTGGATTGGCACATCTCTGGCCATTGTGGCCAGTTGGAGGGTGAACCAGCGGATGGAAGATCTCTCTCTGCCTTTCCTTCTCTCTCTGTAACTCTGAATTTCAAATAAATAAATTTTTTTAAAAAACGTCTACATTGTCAAATAAGTTATTAAAATTCCAGAAAAAGTCTTGGCATCAATCCAAGCTAGTCAAATTTTCAGGCAAGCTTTGACGTTTCCGACAGCAGCCTCTAGAGGGCAATCTCGTTTGCTGTTAATCAGCCCAAGTCCGCACTCCCTTCTCTCCCCTCTCTCCGCCTTCACTCTGGCCCCGCCTCCGAGCATGCCTCCGCCCCTATAGGGTCCCGCCCCCAAAGGACCCCGCCCCCATAGGGCCCCACCCCTGGCCCATCGCCCTCCCCCGCCCTCACTGCGTTTCCTCCAGCACTGGTTCTTGCCCCGCCTCTCAGCGCCCCGTACCGGAAAAGCCACCATAGGCCGCTCTGGCCTCTTGGAGGACTGATCATCGGTGTCCTGGGCGGTGCAGGAGCGGTGGGCGGGTCTGACGTGAGGAGATTTTTGGGTTCCCCCTGCTCCCTGAGTTTTGGCCTCGGAGTCCTTTGGCCATGGGACAGCAGGATGTGTGTAGGCTCCTGTGGAGGTGAGTGAAGGAGCGAGCGGCCGAGGGCTTGCTCGTCTGCTGCGCTCGACGGGGTGGGGGAAAAGGGCAGCGTGGAGACTGTGTGGGGTCGCTGTGGGGGTCGTAGCTCTGGGATCCGAGCCCCGGCCGTCCCCAAGCCCTCGCATAGCCCGCCTCTTCCGGGTTGCGGCTTTTCGCCCTCCGGCACCTTGTTTGCCGCAACTGCACGGTTTTCTGCCGTCCTGGCTGTTAGCCTGGACCTCCCATTTCTGTCCTTTGGCCCTGACTTCTTCCTTTCTTGGGCCTCGGATGCGGTCGCGACCCGTTGCGTGGCATGATTTGTGCCCCCACAGACACGCGCTGCAGCCGAGCTGACTTCGTTGCCCGGCTTTGCCCGGTGGCTGCAGCGTTGGCGCAGGCGTCGGGAACTTCGGCCAGTGTTGCGGAGTGAGGTGCAGACGCTGGGCTGAACTTTCTGAAGGCGCTGCTCACCACAGCCTGGGCTTAGCAAAAGAAAACTGGTAGCAGTCGTTTTGGGAAGCTGGGTTGCGTGAGCCTTGAAGCCTGCCCCGCCAGCCCGCGTGCAACGCCAGGGAGCACTGTGCCCAATTGGAGGGAGAACTGAGCTTAGAATTACTGTGCCCTTTGCGCCTGAACCGGTTGCCTTAGGGCTTTACTGCAGAGGGTCAGGGTGTTTTTTTAACAGTTTCTGTTTTAGGGGAAAACGTCTAGCTGTGTAACATTGTATCCGCAGACCTGGTTCCCTGATGTTTGTTATTCTTTGGTGTTTCTTTTCTTAAAAAAAACCAAAAAACAAAAAACAAAAAACTTTATACTTTTAAAATTAGTTGTGCACCTGTTGCTAGCTCATGGAAATCAGTACCTGTAATTATTGCTTGTTTGATCTTTTTAGCAAGTACCGAAGTGTTTGAGAAATAAATTGGAAGAGCATGTTTGTTAATCAAGTTAACTGAGTTGGGGAAGATCTGGTAATAACCACAGTTCACTTTGGCTTTATTCCACCCCACGTTTCAAGATGTGGACTGAATAGGCGAAGGCTGGGATGGATTTTAGATTTCTGATGCCTTTTCCAAGTCTCTTGGAGTGGACATTAACCTAGCAAAGCAGAGAGCTGAGGCCAAGGTTGTCCAGTCTGAAACAGCCTAACCCACAGATGTAGAAGGGAGCAGGGTACCACGGAGGATCCTGAGGGAAATGGGTCTCTCTCTGTGCTGTGGTTGACACTGTTGGGCAATC
The DNA here is from genome assembly GCF_964237555.1 of Oryctolagus cuniculus. Lineage (NCBI taxonomy): Eukaryota > Metazoa > Chordata > Mammalia > Lagomorpha > Leporidae > Oryctolagus > Oryctolagus cuniculus. The sequence continues at coordinate 50,041,696 of NC_091434.1, forward strand.
CCACTTGAACTCTGGCTTCTTTTTGGCTTCCCTGGCACTGTCTTTCCTGTTACAGGTGAGTTTCCTTCATCCAGAATGCTTGGGCTCAGGGTGTGTGATGAGATATCCTGGAGATGGAGCGCAGGTCTAGACACCAACTGCTGTATGTTTCATAGCACTGCACACATGTAACGTGAAAGTAATTTTGTGCAATGTTTTTAGTGCACCTGAGTTCAACTCTGGCCTGTCACATGAGGTCAGGTGTGTAATTTTCCACTTGTGGCAGCATGTTGGTGCTCAAAAAGTTTTCAGAACAGGGTTGCTCAACCCGCTGTGCTTCTTATCTTGTTTCAGTGCCAATTCAGCCCTTGGATTTTTTGTTGTTTTCCCAAATCACTTCTCAGAAGATAACACTCAAAGTTTGTATGTCTAGCGCGATTTATCCTGAGCTGTGGTACTAGTCACAATCATTTGAATGTTTTGAATGCACTTCAGATGTAAATTTTGTCAACCAAAGTAAAATCAATTTAGTTGAGAATAAAAAGGTGTTGTTTATTTGGTGATTAGGATTTCAATTCGGGAGACACAATTTAAGCAATTTTGAGTATTGCTACAAAATGTTACAAGATGGTGGCTTTTCTATAGCTTAAACTACAGGGAGGTTGTTAATTACATCTCTTCTTGGTCAAGAATTGTGATTGTTATGGCAAAACTTTGCAAGAAAGGATTTGGGCACAGTCTCTGGAAGCAAGGGGATGACCTCAGTCAGTAACTGTTACAAAGGCCGGTGGATCTTGTTCCAGAAATTGTAGTTTGTCCCCATTCAAAGGGTCAGTGCTTACCAGGTAGGTTATGTGTAGACTGCTCAGTTCAAAAGTTTAACTGGAACATACCACATAACTCATTTCAAATTTTAGCAATGGATGTACCTGAGACCTTATTAAAATTTTTTTAATTTGAGAAGCAGAGAGCCAGAGTAACTTCCCATCTGCTGGTTTAGTCCCCAAATGCCTATAGTGGCTTTGGCTGAAGCCAGGTGCTGGGAATACAATCCAGGTCTCCCATGTGGCTGGCCTGGACCCAAATACTTGAGTCATCACCTGCTGCCTCTTAGGGTGTGTATTGGCAGAAAGCTTGAATTGAGAGTGGAGCCAGGACTGGAAACCACTTTATTTTCCTTGACAGTTTGCACTTATATGCAACTTTTACTTCTCAGTTATTGCTGTTGGCACTTTTAAAGATTTATTTGAAAGGCAGAGAACTTCAATCCACTTGTTCACACTCCAATTGGCTGCAACAGCCTGGTCTAGGCCAGGCCAAGCCAGGAGCCGGGAATTCTGTCCTGGTCTCTCCGTGGGTGGCAGGGACCCAAGCACTTGGGCCCTTTTTTTGCCTTCCCAGGTGCATTAGCAGGGAGCCAGATTGGAAGCAGAATAGCTGGGATTTGAACCAACACTTGGATGTGGAATGCTGGCATTGCTAGTGGCTTAACCCACTGCACTAGCACGCTGGCCCCTTGGCGTTGGTCTTTGAGATTACTAAAATTATCTAAGTTCTCCTACACTCCCAGACCTTATCTCTTCTTACTGATTCAAATTTGAACAATACTGGCAGGCTCATGTACCTGGGTCCCTGCCATCCACACAGGAGAACAGGATAGAACTCCTGCCTCCTGGCTGTTGTGGGCATTTGGAGGGATTGAACCAGTGGATGGAAGATCTCTGTCTCTTTCATTGTCTCTGACTTTCAAATAAAGTTATATAAATTTGAGAGTAAATTTTATTTCACTGTTGATCTTGTAGAAACTTGATTGACAGACTTACCATCTTGCCAATTAAAATAGGTTCTGCACGTGACTGCTGATGCAATCTTTCCAAAGTTTACTTCAGTGCTTGCTGGTCTTCTCAGAAGCTCTCAGATGTGCCCTCTTGATTAAGAAATTAAATAGAGCTTCACCAGCTAGACAAAGGTTTGGCTCTGATTCACTTCATGAATCTAATAAAACTTACCATTCTGTTCTGTCTGTTGGGAGGCACTGTTCTAGAACTTTCTATAATCTAGCCTACTTGGTGTTCTTACTGCACCTTTGTGTAAGGGTCCTTGAAGTGTGAAAGGAAAGTGAACATGTGATAAATACTTAGATAAGAGTATTATTTGGTTACTACTTCTGGTACATGTCTCAAAGGAAAAGCAGTTGTGAGGAAGCCAGATTTAGTTAGGGAGAGGGCCTCAGGAAGCTTTTTCAAAAAGGGTGATCTTTACTTGTTTTTTAATTTGAGAGGCAGAGAGTGAGAGAGAGGCCACAGCCAGGAGCTGAAAGTAATCCCTTGTGAGTGCCAGGAACCTAGTCCCCTGAGCCATCATCACTGCTTCCCAGAGTCCTAGAGTCAGGAACCAGAGCTGGGAATCGAACCCAGGCACTCTGATATTGGACATGGTCTTCTTAATTGCTAGGTTAGGTGACATGACATCTCCTGGAGCTTGATTTTTAAATTGTTAATAGTACTCATTCCTTTTACTCTGTTTTTGCCAAACTACGGTGTTTGTTTCTTGCTCTTTGGCTACCTCTCTTCTTACTTCTACTTAGTTGTTTCTTATTGACCAAAGGCTAAGTCTTTAATCAATTCATATTTTTTCTTCCTACCTTCCTATCTTCTTGCCTCTCTCCCTTCTTCCCTTTCCTGTGCTAGGAATCACAAACTGAAAAGCAGATGCCAAGAAGGAAGCATTGAGTGATGCTGGTTAGATGTCAGCAGAGGGGGCCAGTAGGGGACTGGTGAGCTGGAGAGAGTGCTCTGTCTAAAGGAGGCAGTTTCTCAGCCCCAGCTTGTTGCTATTGTAGAATGGGGGCATTTGGCACGGTGGTTAAGAAACTGGTTGTGATGCCTGCATCCCATATCCGAGTGCTTGGTTCAAGTCCCAGCATCCCCACTTCTGATCTAGCTTCCTCCTAATGTACACCCTGGGAGGCAGCAGATGGTGGGCGAGGTACATGGGTCCCTGCCACCCATGTAGGTGACCCAGATTGAGTTCTGGACCCCTGGCTTCATCTTGACCCAGCCCAGGTTATCATGGGCATTTGGGGTGTGAAAGAGCTAATGGAAGATCTGTGTGTTCATCTCTGCCTCTCAAATAAAATGGGGGAGGGGGACAGGGAGGAAATGTAGGGACCAGTCTTGTGGTACAACAGGTTAAGCTGCTGCCTGCAACACTGGCATCTCATATCGGAGCACTGTTTTGAGTCCCTGCTGCTCTGCTTCTGACCCAGCTCCCTGCTAGTGCACCTGGAAAAGCAGTGGAAGATTGGGCCTCTGCCAATCATACAGGAGACTCAGATGGAGTCCTGGATCCTGGCTTTAGCCTAGACCAGATCAGTCTGTTGCGGTCATTTTGGTAATGAACAAGTGGGTGGAAAATCAGTCTCTCTTTCAAAATCCTTAAAAAAAAATGTAGATATTGTAGATCCAGAGTTTCCATAGCTACCAATTTTTCTGGAAAAGCTGGAGAACTATTTTTTTTTTTAATTTTTTAAACTTTTATTTAATAAATACAAATTTTCAAAGTATATAGTGGCTTTCCCCCCCATAAACACCCTCCCGCCCGCAACCATCCCATCTCCCACTTCTTCTCCCATCCCATTCTTCATCAAAATTCATTTTCAATTATCTTTATATACAGAAAATCAACTTAGTATATACTAAGTAAGGATTGTAACAGTTTGCACCCACACAGACACACAGAGTATAAAGTACTGTTGGAGTACTAGTTATACCGTTAATTCACATAGTACAACACATTAAGGACAGATCCTACACAGGGAGTAAGTGCACAGTGACTCCTGTTGTTGTTGTTGTTGTTGTTTTTGACAGACAGAGTTAGAGAGGGAGAGAGACAGAAAAAGGTCGGTCTTTTTCCATTGGTTCACCCCCCAAGTGGCCGCTACAGCTGGTGCATTGCGGCCGGCGTGCTGCGCTGATCCGAAGCCAGGAGCCAGGTGCTTCCTTCTGGTCTTCCATGCAGGTGCAGGGCCCAAGGACCTGGACCATCCTCCATTGCCTTCCTGGGCCACAGCAGAGAGCTGGACTGGAAGAGGAGCAGAGGAGCAACTGGGACAGAATCCGGCGCCCTGACCGGGACTAGAACCCGGGGTGCTGGCGCCGCAGGTGGAGGATTAGCCTAGTGAGCCACAGTGCCAGCCCATAAATAAATAAATCTTAAAAAAAGAAAAAGTCCAGTTGACATCGTCTCCAGAAAATATGGATAAAAAAATTCAGAATAAAGCAGCTGAGATGTGCATGCCTCTTTTAAATGTCCACTAGATGGCAGTGTGGAGCCAATACAAAACAAGGAGAAGACCATACATTCAGAAATGCTGGGAACTGATTTCTCACATACAATTTTGAGGCATAAAAGTTATTAATATAAGTTTTTAAGTAACAGTTTAATATAAATTGGACCACATAGAAGCTATAGAATTATACATAACCTGGGGAGCATTTTAGTTGTACTTAGGGTTTTTTTTTTTCTTTAAGATTTATTTATTTATTTCAAAGGCAAAGTTACAGTGAGGCAGAGGCAGAAACAGAGAAAGAGGTCTTCCATCCAATGGTTCACTCCCCAGATGGCTGCAGCTGCCAGAGCTGTGCCAGTCCGAAACCAGGAGCTTCTTCCAGGTCTCCCACATGGATGCAGGGGCCCAAGGACTTGGGACAACTTCGATTGCTTTTCCAGGCCACAGCAGAGAGCTAGATCAGAAATGGAGCAGGCGGATCTCTAACTGGTGCCCATATGGGATGGTGGCACTGCAGGCAGCAGCTTTATCCATTATGCCACAGTGCAGGCCCCCTGTACTTTGATTTTTAAAAATACCAATTCGGAGGTTTTTGTGTTCTATAAATGTTGTATATAGTGCTTTGTTCTTTGATGCAGTAGGTTTACCTTAACCACTGCAGTGAAATAAATTCTGTCTCAGGACTTGAAGCTAGGCCTTTGCTTCCATTTACTTTTATAGTGCTTGTAGCACTTAAATAGTTGTAAAAGACTTGTCAATCTGGCAGCAGCCTCCTTAACCTTGAACTGACACTGGGCTACTGGCCTCATTAAGGAATTTGAAGTCCTTCTGGACCTAAAGAAATTCTTATTTTTTTGATACTTAGTATGTATAAAATGATGACTTTGAGTCAAGTCGAAAAAAATTTAGTGTCGCTCAGATTTTAAAAGTCTGTATGAGGGGCCGGCACTATGGCACAGCCGGTTAACACCCTGGCCTGAAGTGCTGGCATCCCACATGGGTGCTGGTTCGAGTCCTGGCTGCTCCTTTCCAATCCAGCTCTCTGCTATGGTGTGGGAAAGCAGTGGAGGATGACCCAAGTCTCTGGGCCCCTGCACCCACATGGGAGACCCAGAAGAAGCTCCTGGCTTCAGATTGGCACAGCTCCAGCTATTGCGGCCATCTGGGGAGTGAACCAGCGATGGAAGACCTCTCTCTCTGTCTCTTCCTCTCTCTGTGTAACTCTGTCTTTCAAATAAATAAAATAAATCTTTAAAAATAAAAAGTCTATATGAAAGCCTTAATTATAAAATGCCCCTCAGGGCACTGTGGCATAGTCAGTAAAGCCACAGCCTGCGATGCCAACATCTCATATGGGCACTGGCTCTAATCCCAGCTGCTCCACTTCTGACTGGGCTCCCTGATAATGTGCCTGGGAAAGCAGGAGAAGATGGCCCAAGTGCTTGGGCCCCTTCGCTCATATCAGAGACCCTGAAGAATTTCCTGGCTCCTGCCTTCTGTCTGGCCCAATCCCATCCATTGAGACCATTTGGGGAGTGAACCAGTGGATGGAAGATTCTCTCCCTCTCCCCGTCTCCCCGTCTCCCCGTCTCCCCGTCTCCCCTCTCCCTGTCTCCTCTTCCTCTTTTTCTGTAACTCTGCCTTTAAAATAAATAAAATAAATCTTAAAGCAACTGAAAGTATGTTATCACAAAAAAGAAAAAAAAACCTTTCAATAAACTAGGGATACTGTCACTTCAGTTTGAATTTTACAAAGATTTCATTTTATTTCCATCTTGCCTGCTATTTGAAATCATTTGGTAATGCTTCAAAGAAAATACTTATGCCTGTATCACCCCTCCAGAGTTTATGATTGAATTTAATTGGTCTTTGCTGTGACTTGAGCTTTGGAATTTACAAGAGTCCCTGGTGATTCTTTTTTGTTTTAAAAAGATTTATTTACTTATTTGAAAGGCAGAATTAGAGAAGGAGAGACAGAGCGAGCTTCCATCCCATGTTTCACTTTACAAGAAGCCGCAACACAGTTGGGGCTGGGCCAGGTGGAAACCAGGAATCTGGAAGTCTATCCGGGTTTCCTGTGTGTCAGGGCCCAAGCAATGTGGGCCATCTTCTGCTTTCCCAGGCACATTAACTGGGAGCTGGATCAGAAGAGGAGCAGGCTGGACTTGAATAGGTATCCCTATTGGATGCCAGTGTCACAGGCAGTGGCATAGCCGACTGCGCCACATCAGCCCACGAGGTAACTCTAATGAGCAGAAATGTTGTGGAATCCCTTGACTAGGATAAAAATGTTTTATTTGAGTTAAGGCAAATTCTGAATATGTAGTCCAGGAATGTGAAGTATGAGTGCTTAAAAAAAAGTGCCCATTGTTGAGGTAATAGTATTCAATTTTTTTTTTTAGAAGGATTTATTTATTTGAAAGGGAGAGTTACAGAGAGAAATGGAGAGTCAGCAAATTTTCATCTGGAGGTTCATTCCCTAAATACCTGTAACAGTTTCAGCTGGGCCAAGCTAAAGCCAGGAACTCCATCCGGGTCTCCCATGGGGGTGACAGGGGCTAAGTGTTTGGGCCATCTGGTGTTGCTGGTAGCAGCCTAATCAGCTGCGCCACAGTGCCAGCCCTGTATTATGCAACCTGAATATAGTGTAACAGGAAAGTAGTATAAGTTTGAAAAGTTGAAATTACAAGTATTTGTATAAGTTCAGTCATCTAAAATGTGTCTATAAGTGTTAATAATAGTCATATTGCCATTTTTAAAGCCTCAGCTGGGCTATAACTTCTCATATCTCAAAATATCTTTGAAAAAAAGAATTGGCAATGTATCAGTTCCCACAGTTAGTACATGTGTTTGCAGAAGTGCAGAGTCTTCACTGGGTGGCTACAGCTAATGATTCTAGCTTTGATTTTTCCATGCATCTTATATTTCTTAACTTCCTAAACAGAAGCATGCATTGCAATACATTATAATTAAAGTATTTTAATGTGTATCTCTTAGTGCATTGTTAGTTGTCAAGAACTGTGGTTTTTCTGGAAACTTTTTAGAAAGTCCCAGAGCAGAAAGAATTTGATGAGTTTTTACAGCCCACACATATCTAAACCCTTGGCACCTGGATCAAGAAATTAGCCAACACCAGCGTTCCAGAAGCCGACCTCATGTGCCTTCCTGTTATCACCCTCCCCCAAGTAACTTTTTATTTATTATAATTTATATAAGTTATTTGGATGCACTATTCTGCAGTTTATAACTTAGTGTTTACCTGTGTGTACAACCCTGTAACCGCCATCTGATTAGAGAGAGTTTCCAACTCCAGAACTTCCAACTTCCAACCAAAAAACTTCCAAGAAACTCCATGTTTCTTGGTCATTTTTGCTATGCTGTGTCTTAAGCTTTGTATTCCTATCCTAGCAAACACTTTTACAACAATAAAATCAGAAGTATGTTTATCCCTTGTAGCCTGTTTTTATATTTTTGTCATTAATATTTTTCCAGGTCATAAGTATTAAATATTTTTTAGGTATTTTTAGTGGCTTTGTGATGGTCATGTATAGATGTCACAATTTAAAAATATTGCTCTGCTAGGTATTTTGTTCTGAGTTTTTCTTCATGTAATTGTGTCCTTATAAATCAAACTTTGGTCACCCCTCTGGAATTTCCCAAGTGCAAGTGCCCGTGGAATTACTAGGCTGAAGGTATGATGTTTTTAAAAGCTGTGGTTCTTCATTTTCAAACTACTTGTTAGAAAGGCAGTACCAGGACTGGCGCTGTGGCATAGCTGGTTAAGCCACCACCTGAAGTGCTGGCATCCTATATGGGTACCAGTGGTTCGAGTCCTGGCTGCTCCTCTTCTGATTCAGCTTCCTGCTAATGTGCCTGGGAAAGCAGTGGAAGATGGCCCAAGTCCTTGGGCTCCTGTACCCCTGTGGGAGACCCAGAAGAAGCTCCTTTATCCTGGCTTTGGACTGGCCCGGCTCCAGCCGTTGTGGCCAGCAGATGGAAGGTGTCTCTCTCTCTCTGCCTTTCCCTCTCTGTAACTGCACCTTTCAAGTAAAATAAATAAATCTTAAAAAATAAAAAGGCAGTACCAATCTGTCTACCTTTTGGTAGCTTCGGAGATTGCTGGTAAGATTATATATCTTAACCTTTTTTTTAAAAAAAAACTTCATAGTTTTATTTTTTTAAAGATTTATTTATTAATTTATTTGAAAGGCAGAATTACAGAGAGGCAGAGGCAGAGGCAGACAGGGAGAGAGAGAGAGAAACATCTTCCATCCGCTGGTTCATTCTCCCCAAATGGCTGCAACGGCCATAGCTTGCCCATCTGAAACCAGAAGCAGGAGCTTCTTCCGGATCTCCCACATGGGTGCAGTGGCTCAAGGGCTTGGGCCATCTACTGCTTTCCCAGGCCATCAGCAGGGAGCAGGATTGGAAGTGGAGCAGCCAGGACATGAATCAACACCCATATGGGAATCTGGCACTGCAGGTGGCAGCTTTACTCCCTGTGCCACAGCACTTGCCCCAGTAGCTTTATTTTTTAGAGCAGTTTTAGGTTTACAGAAAAATTGAGCAGAAAATTTTGATAGAAGGATAGTGACATGTATTGCAGCATCATACACACTAGTTACACTGCCCTAATTATCTCCTGTGGTCTACCTGTTCTTTCCTCCCTCCCTCCTAGAAGCACTTGGCAACCACAGATTTCTGTTGACTCCATCATTTTGCCTTTTTCAGAATATCAGATAGGTGAAAGTATACAATTTATAGTCTCTCCTTGACTTTGTAGTACACATTCAAATTGCTACCTTTATTTTGGGAGGGGGGTAGCTCATTTATTTTTTTGACTAAGATTTTATTCACCTGTATGGATATGCTAAGATTTGTCTTTCACCTTTTGGAGGATGTCTTGGTTCCTTCCACAGCTTGGCAATTATGAATAAAGCTACCATAATATTCATGTTTGGATATTGTGTGGACATAAAGTTTCAGTTCCTACAGGAAAATATCAAAGAGCAAAATTGTTGTGTTGTAAGGGTTCATTTAGTTTTGTGAGAAACTACTCAACCGTCTGCAAGTGGCAATACCTTTTTGTGTTCCTACCAGCAGTGAGTGAGAATTTTTTTTTTTAAGATTTATTTAGTTATTTGAAAGAGTTAGAGGAAGAGGGACAAAGCATGCGAGAGAGAGAAGGGGAGAGAGAAGTCTTCCACCCATGTTTCACTCCCCAAATAGCTGCAACGCTGGGGCTTGGCTGGGGCTGGGCCAGGCTGAAGCCAGAAGCCTGGAGCTACTTCTGGGTCTCCCACATGGTGCAGGGGCCCAAGCACTTGGGCATTCTTCCACTGGGTTCCCAGGTGAATTAGCAGGTAGCTAGATCTGAAATAGAGCAGCCGGGTCTCAAACTGGCACCCATATTGGATGCTGGCATTGAATGTGGAGGCTTAAACTGCTATGTATGCCACTACACTGGTCCTGAGAATTTAAAAACACACACAACCTTTTGTTCTAATGTTTTAGAAGAGCTTAAAGCAAAAGGGCATATAGTGTTTATAAATTGAGACATGAATACCCACATTACTGTGCTCATTGTATTCTATGTTTGTTTCAGGTTCAGTTCATTCAAAAGAACTAATATCATATTGCAACATTTGGTAAGTTTGGACTTCGTTTTATTGACATTATTGGATTGTGATGTGTAACTTAAAACACCATTGTTAGGGAAGTAGAGAAATATTGAGTTGGCAGATTTTCTTTGGTACACTGAGGTTCTCAATTTTATAATGTCAGCACTTGACACATGTACCCTGTAGGAGGTGGCATAGGATATGGTTAAAAGCATGGCTCTTCAAGTCAGAATGTCTGGGTTTAAATAGTGGGTCTACCACTTAGTCTTGGACTCCCTTTTGATGTATTCAAAATGAGGATAATAATTGTGTGAGAGGGCTTTTCATGGGGAAATGAAATAAGAGATAACGTGGGATACGCATTTGATGCAGCAGTCCAGACGCCACTTGGGATGCGCATATCCTTGTCTGAATGCCTGTGTTGGAGCCCCTGCTCTGCTTCCAGTTCCAGTGTCTTGCTCAGCATCCTGGGAGGCAATGGGTATTTGGGGCCCTGGCACCCACATGGGAAACTAGATTGAGTTCCTGAGTTTGGCCTGGCCCAGACCAGGCTATTGCTGGAATTTGGGAAGTGAACCAGTTGACATAGACTACTCTCTGTTTCTTTGCCTTTCAAATAAAATGAAAATAAATAAAAATTTTGAAAAAGGTAACATGATTTTTCCATGAACTTTTTGTCTTTTTAAAAATTTTTTTTAAGATTTATTTATTATTTATTTGAAAGTCAGAGTTATACACAGAAGGAGAGGCAGAGAGTGAGAGGGGACTTCCATCTACCGGTTCACTCCCCAGTTGGCTGCAACGGCTGGAGCTGAGCTGATCCGAAGCTAGGTCCAGGGGCTTCTTCCGGGGCTCCCATGAGGGTGCAGGGGCCCAAGGAGTTGGACTATCTTCTACCGCTTTCCCAGGCCATAGCAGAGCGCTGGATCGGAAGTGGAGCAGCTGGGACTCGAGCTGGCGGCCATATGGGATGCTGGCACAGTAGGCGGCAGCTTTACCTGCTATTTCACAGTGCTAGCCCTCTCCATGAACTTTTTGAAGCCTCCTTATTTCTACCTTAAAGTTCTTATAAGTGATAAATAGGATAATACATTTTAAAAAGTGCATGATACACAATAATCATTTTATACTTGTTGACTATTTTGTTTAATGGTACCTTTCCAATGTTTAAATGTTTTTAATTTATCAGATTGTAAAAAATAAATTTTTTGGTTCACTTTATGTCCCTTATAGAGCCTGATTAGTATCCTGCACATAAAAATAACAAGGCATATTACATAGTACTTAATGTATGCCAAATACTGTCCTAAATACTTGATATGTAGTGGCTCAGTTATTTCTCATTATGGTTAATACTAGAAATCTTATATCTGCAGTTCTAAAATACCCAAACCAAAGTTGTTTTTTTTTTTTTCTTCTTTTGTTTGTTTGTTTGCTTGTGGTAAATATATTTGGTGGCAAAATCTAACCTGAATGTACTGGAAGCTGTTTTTGTCTTTATCTTAGGTAATGTGAATATTCATAGTTTGGTGTAAAAATAGAATAAATGTTTGATTATAATATATGGACCCAGACTTCATTTAGGGTGTTTTATATAGGATATAATACATTCTGTGTTACTTTTCTAAAATCTAGAGAATTTTCTGAATTAGGGATGATGGTCTCATTCCCATTTTTTTTTTTTTTAAGAATTATTTTATTTATTTGAGAGACAGAGTTACAGAGAGGGGTAGAGCCAGAGAGAGAGAGAGAGATCTGCTATTTGCTGGTTCACTCCCCAAATGACCACAATGACCAGAGCTGTACTGATCCAAAGCCAGGAACCAGGAGCTTCTTCTGGGTCTCCCATGCGGGTGCAGGGGCCTAAGGAGTTGGACCATCTTCCACTGCTTTCCCAGACCATAGCAGAGAGCTAGATTGGAAAGGAGCAGCTGGGACTCGAACTGGTGCACATGTGGGATGCTGGCACTGCAGTCTGGGGCTTTAATGCGCTGCACCACAAGGCTGGCCCCCTCATTCCCATTTAACAGATCAGAAATTGAGGGTCAGAGACACAAGGTAACATGTCCCAGTGTCACATAGCTAGTAAATTTGAAGTACAGTTTGAACCCAGATAATCTGGCTCCCCTGACTTACCTATAACACTCCAGCCACTGAGAGAGTGGGCACTGAGTGTTGCAGAGTGTGCTTCAGTTAAGCCACAGTGTGAAGCTCGTCCAAGGCTAACGGTTCTGGACTGTGTCAGTAGAGTGATGGGTTGTTCATTCCATTTGTCAAACGTTTTTCGGATACCTACTGTGTTTTCCTCAAGGGAGCATTTATTTCTTTTTTTAATTTTTAAATTTTTTGACAGAGTGGACAGTGAGACAGGGAGACAGAGAGAAAGGTTTTCCTTTTCCGTTGGTTCATCCCCCCAGTGGCCTCTGCGGCCAGCGCACTGAGGCCGGCGCACTGCGCTGATCCAAAGCCAGGAGCCTGGTGCTTCTCCTGGTCTCCCATGGGGTGCAGGGCCCAAGCAGTTGGGCCATCCTCCACTGCACTCCCGGGCCACAGCAGAGAGCTGGCCTGGAAGAGGAGCAACCGGGACAGAATCCGGCGCCCCAACCGGGACTAGAACCCGGTGTGCCGGCGCTGCAGGCGGAGGATTAGCCTATTGAGCCATGGCGCAGGCCGGGAGCGTTTATTTCTTACACTGTTTATGAAGGCTCTGAAGTATTTTTCAGAATATGTTCTGCAAAATATAAATTTCAAGAGCAATTCTATCAAAAAGTTTTTCAAGTAAGAAATACACTGCTTATTGGATTTTTATTTGCTGCCTTTCATTCATCTTTACTCTTTCAACACCTAATATAGAGATTGATAGACAGTAATAAATAGAAGACTAAATAGTATTTCATAGTCTGAGGGATTTTAGGACTGGGCTGTATACTGTCAGTTGATTAAATTCTCTCAGAACTGAAAATTTTGAAATTCAGGAGGTATGTATAGTTTGTCTTGGAATTGCCTGTATGCAAAGTCTGAATAACTTTCTTTTTAAAATTTTTTATAGAAAGCTTTTATTTAATAAATATAAGTTTCATAAGTACAACTTTTGGATTATAGTGGTTCTTCCCTTCATACCCGCCCTCCCACCCCCAAACCATCCCACCTCCTACTCCCTCTCCCATCCCATTGTTCATTAAGATTCATTTTTAATTATCTTTATTAACAGAAGATCAACTCTATACTAAGTAAATATTTCAACAGTTTGCACCCACACAGACACACAAAGTATAAAGTACTGTTTGAAGACTAGTATTACTATTAATTCTCTTAGTACAGCACATAAGGATGGAGGTCCGACATGGGGAGAAGTGCACCATGACTCTTGTTGTTGTTTTAACAGTTAACACTCTTATTTATGGTGTCAGTGATCACCTGAGGCTCTTGTCATGAGTTGCCAAGGCTATGGAAGCCTCTTGAGTTCACAAACTCCGATCTTATTTAGACAAGGCCATAATCAAAGTGGAAGTTCTCTCCTCCCTTCAGAGAAAGGTACCTCCTTCTTTGATGTCCTGTTCTTTCCGCTGGGATCTCATTCACAGAGATCTTTCTTGTAGGTCATTTTTTGCCACAGTGTCTTGGCTTTCCATGCCTGAAATGCTCTCATGGGCTTTTTAGCCAGATCTGAATGCCTTAAAGGCTGATTCAGAGGCCAGAGTGCTGTTTAGGGCATTTGTCAGAATAACTTTCAATAACTTTGTTAGATTTACCTACTTATTGATGCTTTTAGTTATCAATATGAAAGATGTGCATTTTTTTAAAAAGATTTATTTATTTGAAAGGCAAAGTTACAGAGAGAGATCTTCTATCGGCTGATCCACTCCCCAATGGTCACATCAACTGGGGCTGGGCCAGGCCAAAGCCAGGACCCCAGAGCTTCATTTGAGTCTCCCATGTGGATGTAGGGGCCCAAGGACTTGGGCCATCTTCTGCTGCTTTCCCAGGTGCATTATCAGGCAGCTGGATCAAAAGTGGAATAGCTGGGACTCAAACCCGTACCCTCATGGTATGCCAGTGCTCTGGAGAGTGGTTTAATTCACCATAGCAAGGGCCCCAAGATGTGCATTTCTGCATTTCCTTTGTCTTTCCCATTCCTGGCAGCTCAGAGGAAGAGAGGGAGGAAGGAAGGATCCAATACTAAGATTTACATTTTGGTGTCTCACAGGGAGCTGCCATGCCTCTCAGTTTAGGGGTTACTGATGATATCGATCAGTGACATTATACTGACATGCAATTGCAATGTACTATGCAGTGAAAGTGATCCAAGGTGAAATTAACATTGTTTCTATTTACCCTTTGTATAGGTAATTGTTTAAGTTACCTTGCTTGTAACATAGACTACTAGCTTAGGCATACAGTCTTAATATTATTTTGTAAAAACTGGTAGGTATAGTAAAAATGTTGTGCGATTATACCTCAAAGAACTAGGAGATTCATTCATACTGAAGACAATGATTTGCATTTGATGTGTATGTTTTGATGTTGGCTTGTGGCAAAAACCTAATGAATTTTATGATAAAGTGTTCTTTGTTTACAGAGAATGTCGAAGCACACCGATGCAGCAGGAGATGTACTGTTGGAAAGGAAAGGTTGTGCAGGAGTGATAACCTTAAACAGACCGAAGTTTCTGAACGCACTGTCTTTTAGTATGGTTCGGCAGATTTATCCACAGCTAAAGGTTTGTGAATTTTTAGAATCACTTATGTGAATCTTTAAAAAAAGTATATCACAATAGAACATGTCTGGTATTTTCTCCCAGAGTTTTAGAACTCAGGGATATGTGCCCAAGCTCCGTTGATCCTTGGGACTTCAGTGCATTTCCTGTGTGCTTATCTTTGAGCACCCCAGCTGATAAGTTCATTGACTCACATTCAGCCCCTTTCTCTTTTACATATCTATTGGTTCACAAGTTTCTTCTTTTTGCTGTTTGTGTCTGTGACCTTTTATTTATTTATTTAGAAAGCTTTTATTTAATAAATATAAATTTCGAAAGTACAACTTTTGGATTATAGCAGTTTTTCACCTTATTACCACCCTCCCACCCACAAACCATCCCATCTCTTATTCTCTCTCCCATCTCATTCTTCATTAAGATTCATTTTTAATTATCTTTATTTTTACAAAGCAATATTTATTTATTTGAAACATGGGTCTGGGGGTGGAGGGCAGTGGGAGAGATATCTTCTGTCCACTGGCTCACTCCCTAAATGGCAGCAACAGCCAGGTCTGGGTCAAGGGGAAGCCAGGGGCCAGGAACTCCATCTACATGACTGACAGGGGCCCATATACTTGGGCCATCATCTGCTGCCTTCCCAGGCACATTAGCAAAAAACTGACTGGAACCATCATTCTGATATGAAAAGGTAGGTTAACCTTCTGTGCCACAATGCCCTGGCTGCTGTTTCTCTGACCTTTTAACCAATGATACTGGCTCTGCCTCTGAGGGCACGAGCTTACAAATCTAACCTGTTTCCACATGACAACCTGTACAGCTGTTT
This sequence comes from Oryctolagus cuniculus, assembly GCF_964237555.1. Classification (NCBI taxonomy): domain Eukaryota; kingdom Metazoa; phylum Chordata; class Mammalia; order Lagomorpha; family Leporidae; genus Oryctolagus; species Oryctolagus cuniculus. The sequence continues at coordinate 50,057,127 of NC_091434.1, forward strand.
TTAAATTGCTTGACCTGCATTTTTTTTTTTTTTTTTTTTAGCTAAGTCATAAACTTTTCTTAGTGAACTAATGGGACATTAGAAAAACAGAGGACTTCAAGACAAACTATTGAAATTTGGATTTTTACTTATTAATTGTGTAGGTTCGGCAGGTTAATGTCTGTATGCCTCACTTTCCTCCACTGTGAAGTGAGGATTGTGATATTTTGTGAGACTGTTGTAAAGATTAAGTGAAGTAATATATGTAAGTACCTAATCCGTTTGCCAAGGACAAAGACTAATTGTCCCCCAGCCATCAGTTCTGTAATATGTTGGTGAGTCCCTCTTCCATTCTTCTTTTTCTGTTTGGGACACCTGAAAATATGTCCTAAAATGTGATACAAAGAAAAGAGTGTTGCAGATTAGAGTTGGACTAGAATTGAAGAAAGTGAAAAATCTGTGTTGAAATAACATTTCTGTTAATGTAGTCCGATATGTTTTTAAAAAAATGTTTATTTATTTATTTGTTTTAAAGGCAGAATGAGAGAGGGAGAGACACAAAGAGCCCTTCCATATGCTGCCTCCCTCCCTAGATGACTGCAATGGCAGGGGATGGACCAGGCCAAAACCAGGAGCCCAGAGCTCCGACTGGGTCTCCCACATGGGTGGCAGGGACCTAAGTACTTGGGCCATCCTTCCCTGCTTTCCCAGGGAGTTGGATGGGAAGTAGAACAACTGGGCCTCAAATTGGTGCTCCAGTATGGGATTCTGGTGGCATAGGTGGTGGCTTAATCTGCTGTGCCACAGTGCAGACCTGGTACATTAGCGTTTTGGAATTCACGTCTGTGCAGCTCTATAGCTTCTTTGTGCTTTTATGTGTATGTGTGTATATGCATTTATGTGTATGTATAGATACATATGTATATTTTAAGTATTTTTGTATTCATTTGAAAGGCAGAGTTACAGAGAGAAAGAGAGGGACAGATCTTCCATCCACTGGTTCACTCTCCAAATGGCTGCAGTGGCCAGAGCTGGGCCGTTCTGAAGCCAGGAGCCAGGAGCTTCTTCATGGTTTCCCACGTGGGTACAGGGGCCCAAGTACTTAGACCACCTTTTACTGATTACCCAGGCACATTAGCAGGGTGCTGGATCAGAAGTGGAGCAGCTGGGACTTGAACCAGAGCCCATATGGGATGCTGGAACTGCAGATGGCAGCTTAATCTGCTTAGCCACAGTGCTGGCCCCACATTTATATTTTTATTCTCTAGTATAGAATTTAGCCCCTGTTGATTTTTCTTTGGTTAAGTAGTTTGTCATTTTGACCATTGTTCAAAACTTTTCAATTTCAACTGACATTTTTTAAAAAATTTTCTTTGTTTTCAGTTTGTTTGAAAGATAGGGATGGCAAGAGATCTTAACATCTGCTGGTTCACACTCCAAATGCAATAGTAGGCCTGGATCAGGCCCGAGCCAGGAACTGGGAACGCTATCTAGGTCTCCTATTGAGTGGCAAGGCCTCAAGTACTTGAGCCATTATTTGCTGCCTCCAAAGGTGCGCATTAGCAGAAGGTGGATTGGAGGCAGAGTAGTTCAGAATCAAACCACTCATTGATAGGAGATGTGCGAATCCCAAGCAACAACTTAACTGCTGCACCAAACACTCACCCCTCCTTTGACCTTTGACTCTTGATTCTTTCATGCTGCTTTTTTTTTTTTTTTTTTTGACAGGCAGAGAGGACAGTGAGAGAAAGACAGAGAGAAAGGTCTTCCTTTTGCCATTGGTTCACCCTCCAATGGCCGCTGCGGCCGGCACACTTCATGCTGCTTATTTTTAAGTTGTCCTTACCAACCCCAAGTCACTTGCATATTTGATCAAAGTCATAAATGGTTTCACTGTGTTCTTATACATTTTTCATTAGAACAGCATCCTGTATCACCACAATAGAAAGGTTATTGCTTATTTTTCCTCAGTCTTTGGATTGGTTTGTTTACCAAATTTTTGTTTATGTAACAACATTAAGCCCATATTTTTCTTGATTTCCAATAGTGGAAATTTCTAATGTTGTCATGAAACGTGTCACAAGATACTTGTCCAGTAACCTTGTTGCTATAGCCTCTACTTCATATCAGAAAATAAAATTCCTTCAGTGATGAGTGGACAGATGAGATCAGTTCTATTGGATGGGTTTTAGAACAGGATCCGTATGTACACACACATGCGTGAATGCTGTATGTTCATATGTGGATATGTCTTTAATAAGTTTGTATTTATAATATGCTTATGCCATCTTCTTTTACATTTGGATAGAAGTGGGAACAAGATCCTGAAACCTTCCTGATCCTAATAAAGGGAGCTGGAGAAAAGGCTTTCTGTGCTGGGGGTGATATCAAAGGTAAAGACTTCTTTCTTCTCAGTTACATGCTTCTTTCCTCCCTCTGGGGCTGGTACAGAATTGGCAAATTGTTATGGCTATTTGCTTTGCTTTTTAGAATTTTTTTGATCATAAAGTTAAATCAAAGTTAACTTAGATAAAAGTAAAATTTGGAGACTTACCTTTTGTGATTAATGTTAGAAGATGAGGGGAATACAGATTAAAACCCCTTGTTTCACTATATAGGTGCCCTCCTAAAATTCAGTTACTTTGTCTCTCTCCATGAATCATTGTAAACAAAATATCCAGGTTTGGTATGGGAGTCATTCTCTCCTTTTTAATTCTGTCAGTTATTATTAGCAGACACTAGTCTTATTTATGTGATCCCTTTGACACTTAATCGTATCATTATGATCAATTATGAACTTAAACTGATTGCATTAACTAGTAGGATGGCATCAGTACATGCCACCTTAATGGGATTTGGAATCCTATGGCACATTTCTAGCTCTACCATTAGGGGTAAGTCCAAGTGAGCATTTGCCAAACTGTACATCTCCTCCCTTTCTTATTCCGACTCCTATTTTTAACAGGGATTACTTCTCAGTTAAATTTAAACACCTAAGAATAATTGTGTGTTAATTAAAGAGTTCAACCAATGGTATTAAGTAGAACAAGAAAATACTAAAAATAATAAAATGGTTAGCTGTTCCTCGACAGTCAGGACAAGGGCTGATCAATTCATTCTCATAGTTTCAGTTTCATTTCTGCAGGTTTCCTTTTAGGTGCTCAGTTAGTTGTCACAGATCAGGGAGAACATATGATATTTGTCTTCGGGACTAGCTTATTTCACTCAGCATGATGTTTTCCAGATTCCTCCATTTTGTTGCAAATGACTGGATTTCATTTTTTTTTTTACTGCAGTATAGTATTCTATAGAGTACATATCCCATAATTTCTTTATCGAGTCTTCTGTTGATGGGCATTTAGGTTGATTCCATGTCTTAGCTATTGTGAATTGAGCTGCAGTAAGCATTGAGGTACAGACAGCTCTTTTTTTTTTCCTCTTTAATTCCATTTGGGTAAATTCCAAGGAGTGGGATGGCTGGGTTGTATGGTAGGGTTATATTCAGGTTTCTGAGGAATTTCCAAACTGTCTTCCAAAGTGGCTTTACCATTTTGCATTCCCACCAACAGTGGGTTAGTGTCCCTTTTTCCCCACATCCTCGCCAGCATCTGTTGTTGGTAGATTTCTGTATGTGAGCCATTCTAACCGGGGTGAGGTGAAACCTCATTGTGGTTTTGATTTGCATTTCCCTGATTGCTTGTGATCCTGAACATTTTTTCATGTGTCTGTTGGTTGTTTGGATTTCCTTTTTTGCAAAAAATGTCTATTGAGGTCCTTGGCCCATCTTTTAAGTGGGTTGTTTGTTTTGTTGTTGTGGAGTTTCTTGATCTCTTTGTATATTCTCATTATTAATCTTTTATCAGTTGCATAATTTGCAAATATTTTTTCCCATTCTCTCGGTTGCCTCTTTACTTTCCTGACTGTTTCTTTTGCCATACAGAAACTTCTCAATTTGATGTAATCCCAATTGTTAATTTTGGTTTTGACTGCCTGTGCCTCCTGGGTCTTTTCCAAGAAGTCTTTGCCTGTACCTATATCTTGCAGGGTTTCTCCAATGTTCTCTAATAACTTGATGGTGTCGGGTTGTAGATTTAGATCTTTCTTCCATGTTGAGTGGATTTTTGTGTAAGGTGTAAGTTAGGGGTCTTGCTTCATGCTTCTGCATGTGGAAATCCAGTTTTCCCAGCACCATTTGTAGAATAGACTGCCCTTGCTCCAGGAATTGGTTTTAGATCCTTGATCAAATATAAGTTGGCTGTAGATGTTTGGATTGATTTCTGGTGTTTCTATTCTGTTCCATTGGTCTATCCATCTGTTTCTATACCAGTACCATGCTGTTTTGATTACAACTGCCCTGTAGTATGTCTTGAAATCTGGTATTGTGGTGCCTTCGGCTTTGTTTTTGTTGTACAAGATTGCTTTAACTATTCGAGGTCTCCTGTGCCTCCATATGAATTTCAGCATCATTTTTGGGAAGATAGATTTAATCCTTGAATTCAAACTGTAGATCACAGATATTTGGGGAAAAATTGTACTGAACATGTGCAGACTGTTTTTCTGATCATTATTCCCTAGGTAATACAGTATAGCAATTATTTGCCTAGCACTTACATTATATTAAGTATTATAAGTAATCCAGAGGTATAATTAAAATCAGAGAGGATGTGTATAAGTTGTATGGAAATACTACTACATTTTACATAGGAAATGTGAGCATCCACAAATTTTGATATTCTGGCGGGGAGCGGGGGGTAGAAGTGGAGTTAGGGTTCTAGACCCAGTCCCCCATGGGTATAGAAGAACAGCTATAAATCTGTTCTAGAGTTATTCTTAAAATTTATAGTGAACAATTTTATATAATACTTCGCCGTAAAAGGAAACGTGTGAGTGTGTGTGTGTGTGTATAGAATGCATTTAATTTTTATTCTTATAGGACTTAAAGACAGGAAAGGCATCATGAGCTTGCAGCATATGGAAGAGAAAATTTTGATAGCAGTCTTGAGGTTGATAAGAGTAGGAGTACAGTAGGAAATCTGAACTTTGGATAATTGCAAAAGAAATGAAACCATTTGGTAGTGTTCATTATTGGGCAGATATTTCTGAAACACTTGTTATTAAGCTATGCAGTAGTAAGCTGTAGCATTGTCTTTGAGAAGTTACATTACCAGTGAGATTGTTAAGATATAAGAAGGTGGGACCAGCATTGTAGCATGGGTAACCATGTAGTGGGTAACCGCTGACTGCCACACTGGTATCCTATGTCCATGCCAGTTCATGTCCCGGCTGCTCCATTAGCTCCCTGCTGATGGCCTGGGAAAAGCAGCAGAAAATGGCCCTGGTGGTTGGGCCTGCCACCCACATGAGAGACTGGATGAAGCTCCTGGCTCTTGGCTTCAGCCTGGCGCAGCCCTGGTTATTCAAATTATCAGGAGAGTGAACCAGGAAATGGAAGCTCACTCGCTCGTGCTCGCTCTCTCTGTAACTCTTTCATATAAATAAATAAAATCTTTAAAAAAAACAAATGATGAGAAACATGAACAAGGCAGACAAAATGACTCACCCCAAGTAACAGAACAACATTTCAATAATAGAATGTGAAGATGAAAAGATTAATGAAATGCCTGAAAAGGAATTCAAAAGAATGATCATAAGACTACTCAAAAACAATGAGAAGCAAATTCACAAGTTAAAAGAAATCCATACACAACATAGATGAAAACTGTTGCCAGGAGATACATATATTGAAGGGAAATGAAACTGAAATATTAGAAATGAAGAATTCAATACTTCAAATAAAAAGCACAGTGGAAACCCTTAACAAGAGACTTGGTGAGGCAGAGGAAGGAATATCAGAGCTAGAAGACAAGTCTTTGGAAATAGACAAAAAATTAGAAAAACTGAGAATAATATTTAAGATTTATGAGATATTATCAAATGACCTAACTTATATGTCTTAGGAATTCTTAAAGGTGTGGAAAGAGAGAATGGATTAGGAAGCCTATTTGGTGAAATAATAACAGAAAACTTCCCTAATTTGGAGAAAGGGGCATCCAAATACAGGAAGTGCATAGAACTCATAATAGACATGACCAGAAAAGATCTTCACCATGATGCATTGTAGTCAAACTTTGAACAGTAAAACATAAAGATTCCAAAATGTGCACAAGACAAATGCCATATTGCTTCAGAGGATCTCCAATTAGACTGACAGCTGATTTTTCATCAGCAACCCTACAGGCTAGGAGAGAATGGAGAAATGTGGTTCAAGTCCTAAAAGAAAAACATTATCAACCCAGTGTACTAAAATGAGCAAAGTTCTCATTTATAAATAAAGATGAAATACTTTCCAAAACTAACAGAAATTGAAAGAATTTTTCACCATTTGTCCAGCCTTATAAGTGATACTTAAGGATGTGCTATGTACAGAAACAAAGATAGTCCCTATTATGAAAGAATGTGAAAGCAAAACATCTCCTAGTAAAAGTACAAAGGAAGGGGCCAGTGCTGTGGCATAGCGGGTTAAAGCCCTGGCCTGAAGTGCCAGCATCCGATATGGGCACCGGTTCTAGTCTTGGCTTCTCTTCCGATCCAGCTCTCTGCTATGGCCTGGGATAGCACTGGAAGATGGCCCAAGTCCTTGGGGCTCTGCACCCATGTGGGAGACCTGGAAGAAGCTCCTGGCTCCTGGCTTTGGATCAGCGCAGCTCCAGCCATTGCAGCCATCTGGGGAGTGAACCAGCAAATGGAAGACCTCTCTCTGTCTCTACCTCTCTCTGTGTAACTCTATCTTTCAAATAAATAAAATAAATCTTAAAAAAGTACAAAGGAAATCCAAAGCAAATTATAGGAATATTCATGGAAAAATGGCAAGACCAAGTTGTTACTTATCAATAATTACTGAATATATTTTACCTAAATTCTCCAGTTAAAAGGTACAGACTGGCTGAATGGAATAAAAAATAAGATCCATCTATTTGCTGACTGCAGGAAACAACTCATCAATAAAGATACACACAGCCTGAATGCGAAAGGATAGAAAAAGATATTCCATGCTAATAGGAAGCAAAAAACATCAGGAGTAGCAATCTTTTATTTTTAATTTTTTTGAGATTTCGTTTTTATTTATTTGAAAAGTAGAGTTATAGAGAGAAATGGAGAGACAGAGATATTCCATCCACTAATTCATTTGCCAAATGGCCATAATGGCCAGTGCCGAAGCTGGGAGCCCTGGAGCTCGTTCCAGGTCTGTCATGTGGGTTCAGGGGCCCAAGCACTTGGGCCATCTTCCATTGCCTTCTCAGGCACATTAGCAGGGAGCTGCATTGGAAATGGAGCAGCCAAGTTTTGAACTGGCACCCATTTGGATGCCAGGTTTGCAGGCTGAGGCTTAACCTGCTATACCACAACACTGGCACAATTAGTAGCCATCCTAATATCAGACAAAATAGACTTTAACACAAATGCTGTTAAAAGAGGCAAAGAAGGGAATTATGTAATGATTAAGGGATCAATTGAAGAGGAAGATATGACTGTAGTAAATGTATATGCCAATGTCAGGATAACTGGCTATTTTAAAACAAATGTTAGTGTGTCTAAAGGGACACATAGACTCCAATACTATAGTAATGGGGGACTTTAATACTCCACTTTCATCAGACCAACTAGACAAAAAAATCAACAAACAGCAGAGCCAATCTACACTGTGAGCCAAATGGAACTTATTGATACCTACATAACATTTCATTCCACAACTGCAGAATACACATTCTTTTTTTTTTTTTTCAAGATTTATTTGTTTTATTTGAAAGGCAGAGTTACTATCTCTATCTCTAGAATAGATCATATGCTAGGCCATAAAGCAAGTCCAAACAAATTCAAAAATATTAAAATCAGACCATGTCTCTCTTCTGACCACAATGAAATGAAGCTGGAAATTAACAACTTAAGAAACTCTAGAAAATATGCAAACACATGGAGACTGAACAACATACTTCTGAATGAACAGTCATAGAAAAAATCAAAAGAAATTTAAAAATTCCTAGAATTGAATGAAGATGACAATATAACATATCAAAACTTAAGGGATACAGAAAAAGCAGTGTTACAGGGAAATTTATAGCAAATAGTGCCTACATCAACAAATTGGAAAGGCATCAAATAAGTGATCTAACAGTGCCTCTCAAGGACCTAGAAAAATAAGAACCAAACCCAGAATTAGTAGGAGGAAAGAAATAATTAAAATTAGAGAGGTAAACAAAATTTAAATAAAAAAGATACAGAAATGAGTAAAATGAAGAGCTGCTTTTTGAAAAAAAAAATTGATAACCACTGGCCCAACTAACAACAACTAAAAGACCCAAATTAATAAAATCAGAGATGAAAAAAGGAGATATTACAACAGACACCACAGAAATAAAAAGAATCATCAAGAGTTATTACAAACAGCTATATGTCAACAAATTGGAAAATCTAGAAGAAATATATAGATTTCTGGACAAATATACTCTGTCAAAATTGAATCGTGAAGACATAGAAAAGCTAAATATACTAGTAACGAAGATGGAGATTGAATCAGTAATAAAGACCCTCTGAACAAAGAAAAGCCTAGGACTGTAAGACTGCACTACTGAATTCTACCAAACTATTAAAGAAGAATTAATTCCAGTTCTTCTCAAACTATTCAAAACAACTGCAATGGAGGACATCCTGTCAAAATCCTTGTATGAGGCCAGCATCACCTTAATTCAAAACACAGAAAAAGATACAATAGAGAACTATAGACCAATGTCCCTGATGAACATAGGGATGCAAAGGTCCTCAACAAAATACTAGCTAATTGAACTCAACAACATATCAGAAAGATCATTCATGTGGACCAAGTGAGATTTATCTCTGGTATGCAGGGATGGTTCAACATTCATAAATCAATAAATGTGATACATCACATTAAACTGAAAAATAAAAACCATGTGATTATCTCAATAGTCACAGAGAAGGAATTTGGTAAAATACAACATCCTTTCATGATAAAAAAAAAATCCTTAAGCAAATTGGGTATAGAAGGATCATTGCCCTAACTAATACAAAATTGAGTCTAGAAGGAATACAGGCAAGATAATAAATGACAAACTCAGAGCCAGCATCTTATTGAATGGGGAAGTTGGAAGCATTTCCACTGAAATCTGGAACCAAACAAGGATTCCCACTTTAACCGTTGCTATTCAGTATACTTCTGGATTTTAGCCCGAGCCATTATGCAAGCAAAAGAAATCAAAGGGATACCAACTGGAAAAGGGGAAGTCAAATTATCCTTGTTTGCAGGTGACATGATCCTATGTATAGGGGAACCAAAATATTCCACTAAGAGACTATTGGAACTCATAAGAGTTTAGTAAAGTTGCAGGATATAAATTCAACACACATAAATGAGTAGCCTTTGTATATACACAGACAGTACCTTGGCTGAGAAAGAGCTTATAAGATTAGTACCATTTTGCTGGAGTCCAGTTCCAGCCAGTCCAGGGGTTCCCAAATGTGTGAGAGGTGTCAGCGCAGGAAGCAATGGAGATACACTGACAGCAAGGCTGAAGGCATGGCTCTAGCTCTCGAGCGTCAGACTTTATTTTTGTATCATAAGTCACATAATGATTCTTATAATAGCAAGTATTTTCCCATTTTCATCTAGTTATAATTTCTTTGATTTTCAAAGGCATATTCAGAGCATGGGTTACAATCACAGGTGGGAGATAACGATTTTCAAAATTATGTTCAGATCATGGATTACTATCACAGACAGGTGTGAGATAACGGGCTGCTCACACAAGCCAAGGCCTGGAGTGCTGCTGAGCGATGCAGAAAGTGGTTACAGAAGCTAGAATATTACCTTCCTAATCTAATCTTTACTAGAAGCCCCAGTGTTCAAAACAGGCACTTTTAAAAATGTATCCCCTCATTTGTAGTTCTTTCTGTAACTTTAATTTCTTTATTGTACTTATCTAAAGGTTCACTTAGATCTATTCCACAGTTTTGACATCCTTACCATTGTTGCATTTGGTGTACCTATTGAATTAAAGCTTTGATAACATTTATCTTTGTTTTAGTAGAAAGTATACACCAGGGAGCCTGTTGCCTTTTACTTTTTTTCCCCATGAACAGCTCAACCTTGTGTAAAGCATTAACTCCTTCTCCTACTTTAACATTTGGCTTGATAAAAATTCTACAAAGCAATGGACATTTTGGGGATTATCAGACTAAGCTCTCTTCCCTAAAATTAGAAATGCAGCAATCATTAGCAGGACCACCAGGAAGTTCTGGCTTTCTTATGCAGAGTGTAATCCCCAAAAAACCTAAAACCACCAAGAAGACTGCAGCTGTCATTCTCATGCCTTGCTGAGACAGACCTTCTGCCGACAGAATGGGAAAAAATATTTGCAAATTATGCAACAGATAAAGGGTTAATAACCAGAATCTACAAAGAGATCAAGAAACTCCACAAAAACAAAACAAACAACCCACTTAAGAGATGGGCCAAGGACCTCAATAGACATTTTTCAAAAGAGGAAATCCAAATGGCCAACAGGCACATGAAAAAATGTTCAAGGTCACTAGCAATCAGGGAAATGCAAATCAAAACCACAATGAGGTTTCACCTCACCCCGGTTAGAATGGCTCACATACAGAAATCTACCAACAACAGATGCTGGCGAGGATGTGGGGAAAAAGGGACACTAATCCACTGTTGGTGGGAATGCAAAATGGTCAAGCCACTATGGAAGTCAGTCTGGAGATTCCTCAGAAACCTGAAGATAACCCTATCATTCGACCCAGCCATCCCACTCCTTGGAATATACCCAAAGGAATTTAAATTGGCAAACAAAAAAGCGGTCTGCACCCTAATGTTTATTGCAGCACAATTCACAATAGCCAAGACCTGGAACCAACCTAAATGCCCATCAACGGTAGACTGGATAAAGAAATTATGGAATATGTACTCTTTAGAATACTATACCGCAGTAAAAAACAATGAAATCCAGTCATTTGCAACAAAATGGAGGAATCTGGAACACATCATGCTGAGTGAAATAAGCCAGTCCCAAAGGGACAAATATCATATGTTCTCCCTGATCGGTGACAACTGACTGAACACCAAAAAGGAAACCTGTTGAAGTGAAATGGACACTATGAGAAACGGTGACTTGATCAGCATAGCCCTGACTGTTAATGAACAACTTAATACATTATCCCTCTTAGTATTTTTTTTTGTCTGTTCTACTTAATACTACTGGTTTAATTCTGTAATTAAAACACAGTTAAGTGTTAAAATTTAACTGAAATGTGATCCCTGTTAAACATAAGAGTGGGAATAAGAGAGGGAAGAGATGTACAATTTGGGACAAGCTCAAGCTGACTTGCCCCAAATGGTAGAGTTAGAAACATACCAGGGGATTCGAATTCAATCCCATCAAGGTGGCATGTACCAATGCCATCTCACTAGTCCAAGTGATCAATTTCAGTTCACAATTGATCATAATGAAAGGACTAAGAGTCAAAGGGATCACATAAACAAGTCTAGTGCCTGCTAATACTAACTGATAGAATAAATAAAGGGGAGAGCGATCCAACATTGGAAGCGAGATACACAGCAGACTCATAGAATGGCAGATGTCCTAAACAGCACTCTGGCCTCAGAATCAGTCCTAAAGGCATTCGGATCCAGCTGAAAAGCCCATGAGAGTATTTCAGGCATGGAAAGCCAAGACAATCTGGCAAAAAAAAAAAAAAAAAAAAAAAAAAAAAAACCTAAATGAAAGATCTCCGTGAGTGAGATCCCAGTGGAAAGAACAGGTCTTCAAAGAAGGAGGTACCTTTCTCTGAAGGGAGGAGAGAACTTCCACTTTGACTATGACCTCGTCTAAATAAGATCGAAGTCCACGAACTCAAAAGGCTTCCATAGCCTTGGAAACTCATGACTGGAGCATAGGGAGATTACTGATGCCATAAACAGGAGTGTCAATTTGTAAAGTCAACAACAGGAGTCACTGTGCACTTACTCCTCATGTAGGATCTCTGTCCTTAATGTGCTGTACATTGAGATTTAATGCTATAACGAGTACTCAAACAGTATTTTTCACTTTGTGTTTCTATGTGGGTGCAAACTGTTGAAATCTTTACTTAATGTATACTAAACTGATCTTCTGTATATATAGAAAATTGAAAATGAATCGTGATATGAATGGAAGGGGAGAGAGAGCGGGAAAGGGGAGGGTTGTGGGTGGGAGGGAAGTCATGGGGGGGGCAATGTAGTCCATAAGCTATACTTTGGAAATCTATATTCATTAAATAAAAGTTAAAAAAAAAAAGTATGTGAGCAAATTTGACATTTCTGATTTTATTTTTGTTTACAGTCCTTGCCTATACTCTTGAGGAAGAATGGTTTTGCTACTATACTACTTGTTGAATTCTTTGTTTAGTGGATAGTTAAGGTTATGATTATGAAATGAACTAAAAATTTGTCACTGTAAAATTTAAAAGGAAAATAAGGAAATGGGGGGATGGGAGCATGGGCAGGAGGGAGTCTGGGTTGGGAAGTATCATTGTGCTCTAAATCTTTATTTGTGAAATACATGAAATTTGTTCTACTTATATAAATAATAAATACCTCTATAGCCTCAACTTTACCATTACCCTTTAGTCTTGAAACTACTTGATTCATAGGGTATTCTTTTAGCCTTGCAGTTAAGGAGTTTGCATCCCATACTGAAAT